>NC_091470.1:269988330-270291361 GCF_036971445.1 Narcine bancroftii
CTCTGATTCCCCACCTCTGATTCCCCATATCTGATTCCCCGCCTCTGTTTCCCTGCCTCTTATTCCCTGCCTCTGTTTCCCCATATCTAATTCCCCACCTCTGATGCCCCAACTCTGATTCCCCGCCTCTGATTCCCCAGCTCTGATTCCCCACCTCTGATTCCCCGCATCCGATTCCCCATGTCTGATTCCCCGCCTCTGTTTCCCCGCCTCTGATTCCCCGCCTCTGTTTCCCCATATCTGTTTCCCCGCCTCTGATTCCCCAGCTCTGATTCCCTGCCTCTGATTCCCCGCATTCTATTCCCGGCCTCTGATTCCCCGCCTGTGATTCCCCATCTCTGATTCACCACCTCTGATTCCCCACCTCTGATTCCCCATATCTAATTCCCCGCCTCTCTTTGCCCGCCTCTGATTCCCCGCCTCTGTTTCCCCATATCTGATTCCCCACCTCTGAATCCCCAACTCTGATTCCCTGCCTCTGATTCACCAGCTCTGATTCCCCGCCTTTGATTCCCCCCGTCTGATTCCCAGCCTCTGAATCCCCGTGTCTGATTTCCTGCCTCTGATTCCCCGCCTCTGATTCCCCATCTCTGATTCACCGCCTCTGATTCCCCACCTCTGATTCCCCATATCTGATTCCGCACATCCGATTCCCTGCCACTGATTCCCCGACTCTGATTCCCCACCTCCGATTCCCCAGCTCTGATTCCCCGCCTCTGATTCCCCGCGTCTGATTCCCTGCCTCTGATTCCCCGCCTCTGATTCCCCATCTCTGATTCCCCACCTCTGATTCCCCGTGTCTGATTCCCTGCCTCTGAATCCCCGCCTCTGATTCCCCGCCTCTGATTCCCTGCCACTGATTACCCGCCCCTGATTCCCCACCTCTGATTCCCCATATCTTATTCCCCGCCTCTGTTTCCCCCCTCTGATTCCCAGCCTCTGTTTCCCCATATCTGATTCCCCTCCTCTGATTCCCCAGCTCTGATTCCCTGCCTCAGATTCCCTGCCCTGATTCCCCATCTCTGTTTCACCGCCTTTGATTCGCCACCTCTGATTCCCCGCCTCTGATTCCCCGCCTCTGTTTCCCCGCCTCTGATTCCCTGCCTCTGATTCCCAACCTCTGATTCCACACCTCTGATTCCCCATATCTGATTCCCCGCCTCTATTTCCCCATATCTGATTCCCCGCCTCTGATTCCACAACTCTGATTCCCCGCCTCTGATTCCCCAGCTCTGATTCCCGGCCTCTGATTCCCGGCGTCCGATTCCCTGCCTCTGATTCCCCGCCTCTGATTCCCCATCTCTGATTCCCCGCCTCTGATTCCCCGTGTCTGATTCCCTGCCTCTGATTCCATGCCTCTGCTTCCCCGCCTCTGATTCCCTGCCACTGATTCCCTGCCCCTGATTCCCCACTTCTGATTCCCCATATCTGATTCCCCGCCTCTGTTTCCCCGCCTCTGATTCCCCGCCTCTGATTCCCCATATCTGATTCCCGGCCTCTGATTCCCCAACTCTGATTCCCCGCCTCTGATTCCCCAGCTCTGAATCCCCGCCTCTGATTCCCCGCCTCTGATTCTCCATATCTCATTCCCCGCCTCTGAATCCCCATCTCTGATTCCCGGACTCTGATTCCCCACCTCTGATTCCCGGCCTCTTATTCCCAGCATTTGATTCCCGGCCTCTGATTCCCGGCCTTTGATTCCCCGCTTTGATTCTGATTCCCTGCCTCTGATTCCCCATCTCTGATTCCGCACATCTGATTCCCTGCCTCTGATTCCCCACCTCTGATTCCCTATATCTGATTCCCCGCCTCTGTTTCCCCGCCTCTGATTCCCCGCCTCTGTTTCTCCATATCTAATTCCCCACCTCTGATGCCCCAACTCTGATTCCCCGCCTCTGATTCCCCAGCTCTGATTCCCCGCCTCTGATTCCCCGCATCTGATTCCCCATGTCTGATTCCCCGCCTCTGTTTCCCCGCCTCTGATTCCCCGCCTCTGTTTCCCCATATCTGATTCCCCGCCTCTGATTCCCCAGCTCTGATTCCCTGCCTCTGATTCCCCGCATTCTATTCCCTGCCTCTGATTCCCCGCCTGTGATTCCCCATCTCTGATTCACCACCTCTGATTCCCCACCTCTGATTCCCCATATCTAATTCCCCACCTCTGTTTGCCCGCCTCTGATTCCCCGCCTCTGTTTCCCCATATCTGATTCCCCGCCTCTGAATCCCCAACTCTGATTCCCTGCCTCTGATTCACCAGCTCTGATTCCCCGCCTTTGATTCCCCCCGTCTGATTCCCAGCCTCTGAATCCCCGTGTCTGATTTCCTGCCTCTGTTTCCCCGCCTCTGATTCCCCATCTCTGATTCACCGCCTCTGATTCCCCACCTCTGATTCCCCATTTCTGATTCCGCACATCCGATTCCCTGCCTCTGATTCCCCGACTCTGATTCCCCACCTCTGATTCCCCAGCTCTGATTCCCCGCCTCTGATTCCCCGCGTCTGATTCCCTGCCTCTGATTCCCCGCCTCTGATTCCCCATCTCTGATTCCCCACCTCTGATTCCCCGTGTGTGATTCCCTGCCTCTGATTCGCCGCCTCTGATTCCCCGCCTCTGATTCCCTGCCACTGATTCCCCGCCCCTGATTCCCCGCCTCTGATTCCCCGCCTCTGATTCCCTGCCACTGATTCCCCGCCCCTGATTCCCAGCCTCTGATTCCCCATATCTGATTCCCTGCCTCTGATTCCCCATATCTGAATCCCCGCCTCTATTTCCCCATATCTGCTTCGTCGCCTCTGATTCCCCAACTCTGATTCCCAGCCTCTGATTCCCCAGCTCTGATTTCCCGCCTCTGATTCCCGGCATCCGATTCCCTGCCTCTGATTCCCCGCCTCTGATTCCCCATCTCTGATTCCCCGCCTCTGATTCCCCGTGTCTGATTCCCTGCCTCTGATTCCCCGCCTCTGATTCCCCATATCTGATTCCCCGCCTCTGATTCCCCAACTCTGATTCCCCGCCTCTGATTCCCCAGCACTGAATCCCCGCCTCTGATTCCCCGCGTCTGATTCCCTGCCTCTGATTCCCCGCCTCTGATTCCCCATCTGTGATTCACAACCTCTGATGCCCCACCTCTGATTCCCCATATCTGATTCCCCGCCTCTGTTTCCCCGCCTCTGATTCCCCATATCTGATTCCCCGCCTCTGATTGCCCACCTCTGATTCCCCGCGTCTGATTCCCTGCCTCTGATTCACCGCCTCTGATTCCCCATCTCTGATTCACCACCTCTGTTTCCCCGCCTCTGATTCCCCACCTCTGATTCTCCATATCTCATTCCCCGCCTCTGAATCCCCATCTCTGATTCCCGGACTCTGATTCCCCACCTCTGATTCCCGGCCTCTTATTCCCAGCATCTGATTCCCGGCCTCTGATTCCCGGCCTCTAATTCCCCGCTTCTGATTCTGATTCCCTGCCTCTGATTCCCCATTTCTGATTCCGCACATCTGATTCCCTGCCTCTGATTCCCCACCTCTGATTCCCCATATCTGATTCCCCGCCTCTGTTTCCCTGCCTCTTATTCCCCGCCTCTGTTTCCCCATATCTAATTCCCCACCTCTGATGCCCCAACTCTGATTCCCCGCCTCTGATTCCCCAGCTCTGATTCCCCAGCTCTGATTCCCTGCCTCTGATTCCCCGCATTCTATTCCCGGCCTCTGATTCCCCGCCTGTGATTCCCCATCTCTGATTCACCACCTCTGATTCCCCACCTCTGATTCCCCATATCTAATTCCCCGCCTCTCTTTGCCCGCCTCTGATTCCCCGCCTCTGTTTCCCCATATCTGATTCCCCGCCTCTGAATCCCCAACTCTGATTCCCTGCCTCTGATTCACCAGCTCTGATTCCCCGCCTTTGATTCCCCCCGTCTGATTCCCAGCCTCTGAATCCCCGTGTCTGATTTCCTGCCTCTGATTCCCCGCCTCTGATTCCCCATCTCTGATTCACCGCCTCTGATTCCCCACCTCTGATTCCCCATATCTGATTCCGCACATCCGATTCCCTGCCACTGATTCCCCGACTCTGATTCCCCACCTCCGATTCCCCAGCTCTGATTCCCCGCCTCTGATTCCCCGTGTCTGATTCCCTGCCTCTGATTCCCCGCCTCTGATTCCCCATCTCTGATTCCCCACCTCTGATTCCCCGTGTCTGATTCCCTGCCTCTGAATCCCCGCCTCTGATTCCCCGCCTCTGATTCCCTGCCACTGATTACCCGCCCCTGATTCCCCACCTCTGATTCCCCATATCTTATTCCCCGCCTCTGTTTCCCCCCTCTGATTCCCAGCCTCTGTTTCCCCATATCTGATTCCCCTCCTCTGATTCCCCAGCTCTGATTCCCTGCCTCAGATTCCCTGCCCTGATTCCCCATCTCTGTTTCACCGCCTTTGATTCGCCACCTCTGATTCCCCGCCTCTGATTCCCCGCCTCTGTTTCCCCGCCTCTGATTCCCTGCCTCTGATTCCCAACCTCTGATTCCACACCTCTGATTCACCATATCTGATTCCCCGCCTCTATTTCCCCATATCTGATTCCCCGCCTCTGATTCCCCAACTCTGAAACCCGCCTCTGATTCCCCAGCTCTGATTCCCGGCCTCTGATTCCCGGCGTCCGATTCCCTGCCTCTGATTCCCCGCCTCTGATTCCCCATCTCTGATTCCCCGCCTCTGATTCCCCGTGTCTGATTCCCTGCCTCTGATTCCACGCCTCTGCTTCCCCGCCTCTGATTCCCTGCCACTGATTCCCTGCCCCTGATTCCCCACTTCTGATTCCCCATATCTGATTCCCCGCCTCTGTTTCCCCTCCTCTGATTCCCCGCCTCTGATTCCCCATATCTGATTCCCGGCCTCTGATTCCCCAACTCTGATTCCCCGCCTCTGATTCCCCAGCTCTGAATCCCCGCCTCTGATTCCCCGCCTCTGATTCTCCATATCTCATTCCCCGCCTCTGAATCCCCATCTCTGATTCCCGGACTCTGATTCCCCACCTCTGATTCCCGGCCTCTTATTCCCAGCATTTGATTCCCGGCCTCTGATTCCCGGCCTTTGATTCCCCGCTTTGATTCTGATTCCCTGCCTCTGATTCCCCATCTCTGATTCCGCACATCTGATTCCCTGCCTCTGATTCCCCACCTCTGATTCCCTATATCTGATTCCCCGCCTCTGTTTCCCCGCCTCTGATTCCCCGCCTCTGTTTCCCCATATCTAATTCCCCACCTCTGATGCCCCAACTCTGATTCCCCGCCTCTGATTCCCCAGCTCTGATTCCCCGCCTCTGATTCCCCGCATCTGATTCCCCATGTCTGATTCCCCGCCTCTGTTTCCCCGCCTCTGATTCCCCGCCTCTGTTTCCCCATATCTGATTCCCCGCCTCTGATTCCCCAGCTCTGATTCCCTGCCTCTGATTCCCCGCATTCTATTCCCTGCCTCTGATTCCCCGCCTGTGATTCCCCATCTCTGATTCACCACCTCTGATTCCCCACCTCTGATTCCCCATATCTAATTCCCCACCTCTGTTTGCCCGCCTCTGATTCCCCGCCTCTGTTTCCCCATATCTGATTCCCCGCCTCTGAATCCCCAACTCTGATTACCTGCCTCTGATTCACCAGCTCTGATTCCCCGCCTTTGATTCCCCCCGTCTGATTCCCAGCCTCTGAATCCCCGTGTCTGATTTCCTGCCTCTGATTCCCCGCCTCTGATTCCCCATCTCTGATTCACCGCCTCTGATTCCCCACCTCTGATTCCCCATTTCTGATTCCGCACATCTGATTCCCTGCCTCTGATTCCCCGACTCTGATTCCCCACCTCTGATTCCCCAGCTCTGATTCCCCGCCTCTGATTCCCCGCGTCTGATTCCCTGCCTCTGATTCCCCGCCTCTGATTCCCCATCTCTGATTCCCCACCTCTGATTCCCCGTGTGTGATTCCCTGCCTCTGATTCGCCGCCTCTGATTCCCCGCCTCTGATTCCCTGCCACTGATTCCCCGCCCCTGATTCCCCGCCTCTGATTCCCCGCCTCTGATTCCCTGCCACTGATTCCCCGCCCCTGATTCCCAGCCTCTGATTCCCCATATCTGATTCCCTGCCTCTGATTCCCCATATCTGAATCCCCGCCTCTATTTCCCCATATTTGCTTCGTCGCCTCTGATTCCCCAACTCTGATTCCCAGCCTCTGATTCCCCAGCTCTGATTTCCCGCCTCTGATTCCCGGCATCCGATTCCCTGCCTCTGATTCACCGCCTCTGATTCCCCATCTCTGATTCCCCGCCTCTGATTCCCCGTGTCTGATTCCCTGCCTCTGATTCCCCGCCTCTGATTCCCCATATCTGATTCCCCGCCTCTGATTCCCCAACTCTGATTCCCCGCCTCTGATTCCCCAGCACTGAATCCCCGCCTCTGATTCCCCGCGTCTGATTCCCTGCCTCTGATTCCACGCCTCTGATTCCCCATCTGTGATTCACAACCTCTGATGCCCCACCTCTGATTCCCCATATCTGATTCCCCGCCTCTGTTTCCCCGCCTCTGATTCCCCATATCTGATTCCCCGCCTCTGATTGCCCACCTCTGATTCCCCGCGTCTGATTCCGTGCCTCTGATTCACCGCCTCTGATTCCCCATCTCTGATTCACCACCTCTGATTCCCGGCCTCTGATTCACCATCTCTGATTCCCCGCCTCTGATTCCCCGTGTCTGATTCCCTGCCTCTGATTCCCCGCCTCTGATTCCCCATCTCTGATTCACCACCTCTGATTCCCGGCCTCTGATTCCCCATCTCTGATTCCCCGCCTCTGATTCCCCATCTCTGATTCCCCGCCTCTGATTCCCCGTGTCTGATTCCCTGCCTCTGATTCCCCGCCTCTGATTCCCGGCATCTGATTCCCTGCCACTGATTCCCTGCCCCTGATTCCCCACCTCTGAGTCCCCATATCTGATTCCCCGCCTCTGTTTTCCCGCCTCTGATTCCCTGCCTCTTATTCCCCATATCTGATTCCCCGCCTCTGATTCCCCAACTCTGATTCCCCGCCTCTGATTCCCCAGCACTGAATCCCCGCCTCTGATTCCCCGCATCTGATTCCCTGCCTCTGATTCCCCGCCTCTGATTCCCCATCAGTGATTCACAACCTCTGATGCCCCACCTCTGATTCCCCATATCTGATTCCCCGCCTCTGTTTCCCCGCCTCTGATTCCCCATATCTGATTCCCCGCCTCTGATTGCCCACCTCTGATTCCCCGCGTCTGATTCCCTGCCTCTGATTCACCGCCTCTGATTCCCCATCTCTGATTCACCACCTCTGATTCCCGGCCTCTGATTCCCCATCTCTGATTCCGCACATCCGATTCCCTGCCTATGATTCCCCACCTCTGATTCCCCGCCTCTGATTCCCCATATCTGATTCCCTGCCTCTGTTTCCCCGCCTCTGATTCCCCATATGTGATTCCCCACCTCTGTTTCCCCGCCTCTGATTCCCCGCCTCTGTTTCCCCATCTCTGATTCACCGCCTGTGATTCGCCACCTCTGATTCCCCATATCTGATTCCCCACCTCTGTTTCCCCGCCTCTGATTCCCCACCTCTGATTCTCCATATCTCATTCCCCGCCTCTGAATCCCCATCTCTGATTCCCGGACTCTGATTCCCCACCTCTGATTCCCGGCCTCTTATTCCCAGCATCTGATTCCCGGCCTCTGATTCCCGGCCTCTAATTCCCCGCTTCTGATTCTGATTCCCTGCCTCTGATTCCCCATTTCTGATTCCGCACATCTGATTCCCTGCCTCTGATTCCCCACCTCTGATTCCCCATATCTGATTCCCCGCCTCTGTTTCCCTGCCTCTTATTCCCCGCCTCTGTTTCCCCATATCTAATTCCCCACCTCTGATGCCCCAACTCTGATTCCCCGCCTCTGATTCCCCAGCTCTGATTCCCCACCTCTGATTCCCCGCATCCGATTCCCCATGTCTGATTCCCCGCCTCTGTTTCCCCGCCTCTGATTCCCCGCCTCTGTTTCCCCATATCTGTTTCCCCGCCTCTGATTCCCCAGCTCTGATTCCCTGCCTCTGATTCCCCGCATTCTATTCCCGGCCTCTGATTCCCCGCCTGTGATTCCCCATCTCTGATTCACCACCTCTGATTCCCCACCTCTGATTCCCCATATCTAATTCCCCGCCTCTCTTTGCCCGCCTCTGATTCCCCGCCTCTGTTTCCCCATATCTGATTCCCAGCCTCTGAATCCCCAACTCTGATTCCCTGCCTCTGATTCACCAGCTCTGATTCCCCGCCTTTGATTCCCCCCGTCTGATTCCCAGCCTCTAAATCCCCGTGTCTGATTTCCTGCCTCTGATTCCCCGCCTCTGATTCCCCATCTCTGATTCACCGCCTCTGATTCCCCACCTCTGATTCCCCATATCTGATTCCGCACATCCGATTCCCTGCCACTGATTCCCCGACTCTGATTCCCCACCTCCGATTCCCCAGCTCTGATTCCCCGCCTCTGATTCCCCGCGTCTGATTCCCTGCCTCTGATTCCCCGCCTCTGATTCCCCATCTCTGATTCCCCACCTCTGATTCCCCGTGTCTGATTCCCTTCCTCT
The DNA here is from genome assembly GCF_036971445.1 of Narcine bancroftii. Taxonomy (NCBI): domain Eukaryota; kingdom Metazoa; phylum Chordata; class Chondrichthyes; order Torpediniformes; family Narcinidae; genus Narcine; species Narcine bancroftii. The sequence continues at coordinate 269,996,962 of NC_091470.1, forward strand.
GAATCCCCGCCTCTGATTCCCCGCCTCTGATTCCCTGCCACTGATTACCCGCCCCTGATTCCCCACCTCTGATTCCCCATATCTTATTCCCCGCCTCTGTTTCCCCCCTCTGATTCCCAGCCTCTGATTCCCCATATCTGATTCCCCGCCTCTGATTCCCCATATCTGATTCCCCGCCTCTATTTCCCCATATCTGCTTCGCCGCCTCTGATTCCCCAACTCTGATTCCCCGCCTCTGATTCCCCAGCTCTGATTTCCCGCCTCTGATTTCCGGCATCCGATTCCCTGCCTCTGAATCCCCGCCTCTGATTCCCCGTCTCTGATTCCCCGCCTCTGATTCCCCGTGTCTGATTCCCTGCCTCTGACTCCCCGCCTCTGATTCCCCGCGTCTGATTCCCTGCCACTGATTCCCTGCCCCTGATTCCCCATCTCTGATTCCCCACCTCTGATTCCCCATATCTTATTCCCCGCCTCTGTTTCCCCCCTCTGATTCCCAGCCTCTGATTCCCCTCCTCTGATTCCCCAGCTCTGATTCCCTGCCTCAGATTCCCTGCCCTGATTCCCCATCTCTGTTTCACCGCCTTTGATTCGCCACCTCTGATTCCCCGCCTCTGATTCCCCGCCTCTGTTTCCCCGCCTCTGATTCCCTGCCTCTGATTCCCAACCTCTGATTCCACACCTCTGATTCCCCATATCTGATTCCCCGCCTCTATTTCCCCATATCTGATTCCCCGCCTCTGATTCCACAACTCTGATTCCCCGCCTCTGATTCCCCAGCTCTGATTCCCGGCCTCTGATTCCCGGCGTCCGATTCCCTGCCTCTGATTCCCCGCCTCTGATTCCCCATCTCTGATTCCCCGCCTCTGATTCCCCGTGTCTGATTCCCTGCCTCTGATTCCATGCCTCTGCTTCCCCGCCTCTGATTCCCTGCCACTGATTCCCTGCCCCTGATTCCCCACTTCTGATTCCCCATATCTGATTCCCCGCCTCTGTTTCCCCGCCTCTGATTCCCCGCCTCTGATTCCCCATATCTGATTCCCGGCCTCTGATTCCCCAACTCTGATTCCCCGCCTCTGATTCCCCAGCTCTGAATCCCCGCCTCTGATTCCCCGCCTCTGATTCTCCATATCTCATTCCCCGCCTCTGAATCCCCATCTCTGATTCCCGGACTCTGATTCCCCACCTCTGATTCCCGGCCTCTTATTCCCAGCATTTGATTCCCGGCCTCTGATTCCCGGCCTTTGATTCCCCGCTTTGATTCTGATTCCCTGCCTCTGATTCCCCATCTCTGATTCCGCACATCTGATTCCCTGCCTCTGATTCCCCACCTCTGATTCCCTATATCTGATTCCCCGCCTCTGTTTCCCCGCCTCTGATTCCCCGCCTCTGTTTCTCCATATCTAATTCCCCACCTCTGATGCCCCAACTCTGATTCCCCGCCTCTGATTCCCCAGCTCTGATTCCCCGCCTCTGATTCCCCGCATCTGATTCCCCATGTCTGATTCCCCGCCTCTGTTTCCCCGCCTCTGATTCCCCGCCTCTGTTTCCCCATATCTGATTCCCCGCCTCTGATTCCCCAGCTCTGATTCCCTGCCTCTGATTCCCCGCATTCTATTCCCTGCCTCTGATTCCCCGCCTGTGATTCCCCATCTCTGATTCACCACCTCTGATTCCCCACCTCTGATTCCCCATATCTAATTCCCCACCTCTGTTTGCCCGCCTCTGATTCCCCGCCTCTGTTTCCCCATATCTGATTCCCCGCCTCTGAATCCCCAACTCTGATTCCCTGCCTCTGATTCACCAGCTCTGATTCCACGCCTTTGATTCCCCCCGTCTGATTCCCAGCCTCTGAATCCCCGTGTCTGATTTCCTGCCTCTGTTTCCCCGCCTCTGATTCCCCATCTCTGATTCACCGCCTCTGATTCCCCACCTCTGATTCCCCATTTCTGATTCCGCACATCCGATTCCCTGCCTCTGATTCCCCGACTCTGATTCCCCACCTCTGATTCCCCAGCTCTGATTCCCCGCCTCTGATTCCCCGCGTCTGATTCCCTGCCTCTGATTCCCCGCCTCTGATTCCCCATCTCTGATTCCCCACCTCTGATTCCCCGTGTGTGATTCCCTGCCTCTGATTCGCCGCCTCTGATTCCCCGCCTCTGATTCCCTGCCACTGATTCCCCGCCCCTGATTCCCCGCCTCTGATTCCCCGCCTCTGATTCCCTGCCACTGATTCCCCGCCCCTGATTCCCAGCCTCTGATTCCCCATATCTGATTCCCTGCCTCTGATTCCCCATATCTGAATCCCCGCCTCTATTTCCCCATATCTGCTTCGTCGCCTCTGATTCCCCAACTCTGATTCCCAGCCTCTGATTCCCCAGCTCTGATTTCCCGCCTCTGATTCCCGGCATCCGATTCCCTGCCTCTGATTCCCCGCCTCTGATTCCCCATCTCTGATTCCCCGCCTCTGATTCCCCGTGTCTGATTCCCTGCCTCTGATTCCCCGCCTCTGATTCCCCATATCTGATTCCCCGCCTCTGATTCCCCAACTCTGATTCCCCGCCTCTGATTCCCCAGCACTGAATCCCCGCCTCTGATTCCCCGCGTCTGATTCCCTGCCTCTGATTCCCCGCCTCTGATTCCCCATCTGTGATTCACAACCTCTGATGCCCCACCTCTGATTCCCCATATCTGATTCCCCGCCTCTGTTTCCCCGCCTCTGATTCCCCATATCTGATTCCCCGCCTCTGATTGCCCACCTCTGATTCCCCGCGTCTGATTCCCTGCCTCTGATTCACCGCCTCTGATTCCCCATCTCTGATTCACCACCTCTGTTTCCCCGCCTCTGATTCCCCACCTCTGATTCTCCATATCTCATTCCCCGCCTCTGAATCCCCATCTCTGATTCCCGGACTCTGATTCCCCACCTCTGATTCCCGGCCTCTTATTCCCAGCATCTGATTCCCGGCCTCTGATTCCCGGCCTCTAATTCCCCGCTTCTGATTCTGATTCCCTGCCTCTGATTCCCCATTTCTGATTCCGCACATCTGATTCCCTGCCTCTGATTCCCCACCTCTGATTCCCCATATCTGATTCCCCGCCTCTGTTTCCCTGCCTCTTATTCCCCGCCTCTGTTTCCCCATATCTAATTCCCCACCTCTGATGCCCCAACTCTGATTCCCCGCCTCTGATTCCCCAGCTCTGATTCCCCACCTCTGATTCCCTGCATCCGATTCCCCATGTCTGATTCCCCGCCTCTGTTTCCCCGCCTCTGATTCCCCGCCTCTGTTTCCCCATATCTGTTTCCCCGCCTCTGATTCCCCAGCTCTGATTCCCTGCCTCTGATTCCCCGCATTCTATTCCCGGCCTCTGATTCCCCGCCTGTGATTCCCCATCTCTGATTCACCACCTCTGATTCCCCACCTCTGATTCCCCATATCTAATTCCCCGCCTCTCTTTGCCCGCCTCTGATTCCCCGCCTCTGTTTCCCCATATCTGATTCCCCGCCTCTGAATCCCCAACTCTGATTCCCTGCCTCTGATTCACCAGCTCTGATTCCCCGCCTTTGATTCCCCCCGTCTGATTCCCAGCCTCTGAATCCCCGTGTCTGATTTCCTGCCTCTGATTCCCCGCCTCTGATTCCCCATCTCTGATTCACCGCCTCTGATTCCCCACCTCTGATTCCCCATATCTGATTCCGCACATCCGATTCCCTGCCACTGATTCCCCGACTCTGATTCCCCACCTCCGATTCCCCAGCTCTGATTCCCCGCCTCTGATTCCCCGTGTCTGATTCCCTGCCTCTGATTCCCCGCCTCTGATTCCCCATCTCTGATTCCCCACCTCTGATTCCCCGTGTCTGATTCCCTGCCTCTGAATCCCCGCCTCTGATTCCCCGCCTCTGATTCCCTGCCACTGATTACCCGCCCCTGATTCCCCACCTCTGATTCCCCATATCTTATTCCCCGCCTCTGTTTCCCCCCTCTGATTCCCAGCCTCTGTTTCCCCATATCTGATTCCCCTCCTCTGATTCCCCAGCTCTGATTCCCTGCCTCAGATTCCCTGCCCTGATTCCCCATCTCTGTTTCACCGCCTTTGATTCGCCACCTCTGATTCCCCGCCTCTGATTCCCCGCCTCTGTTTCCCCGCCTCTGATTCCCTGCCTCTGATTCCCAACCTCTGATTCCACACCTCTGATTCACCATATCTGATTCCCCGCCTCTATTTCCCCATATCTGATTCCCCGCCTCTGATTCCCCAACTCTGATTCCCCGCCTCTGATTCCCCAGCTCTGATTCCCGGCCTCTGATTCCCGGCGTCCGATTCCCTGCCTCTGATTCCCCGCCTCTGATTCCCCATCTCTGATTCCCCGCCTCTGATTCCCCGTGTCTGATTCCCTGCCTCTGATTCCACGCCTCTGCTTCCCCGCCTCTGATTCCCTGCCACTGATTCCCTGCCCCTGATTCCCCACTTCTGATTCCCCATATCTGATTCCCCGCCTCTGTTTCCCCTCCTCTGATTCCCCGCCTCTGATTCCCCATATCTGATTCCCGGCCTCTGATTCCCCAACTCTGATTCCCCGCCTCTGATTCCCCAGCTCTGAATCCCCGCCTCTGATTCCCCGCCTCTGATTCTCCATATCTCATTCCCCGCCTCTGAATCCCCATCTCTGATTCCCGGACTCTGATTCCCCACCTCTGATTCCCGGCCTCTTATTCCCAGCATTTGATTCCCGGCCTCTGATTCCCGGCCTTTGATTCCCCGCTTTGATTCTGATTCCCTGCCTCTGATTCCCCATCTCTGATTCCGCACATCTGATTCCCTGCCTCTGATTCCCCACCTCTGATTCCCTATATCTGATTCCCCGCCTCTGTTTCCCCGCCTCTGATTCCCCGCCTCTGTTTCCCCATATCTAATTCCCCACCTCTGATGCCCCAACTCTGATTCCCCGCCTCTGATTCCCCAGCTCTGATTCCCCGCCTCTGATTCCCCGCATCTGATTCCCCATGTCTGATTCCCCGCCTCTGTTTCCCCGCCTCTGATTCCCCGCCTCTGTTTCCCCATATCTGATTCCCCGCCTCTGATTCCCCAGCTCTGATTCCCTGCCTCTGATTCCCCGCATTCCATTCCCTGCCTCTGATTCCCCGCCTGTGATTCCCCATCTCTGATTCACCACCTCTGATTCCCCACCTCTGATTCCCCATATCTAATTCCCCACCTCTGTTTGCCCGCCTCTGATTCCCCGCCTCTGTTTCCCCATATCTGATTCCCCGCCTCTGAATCCCCAACTCTGATTACCTGCCTCTGATTCACCAGCTCTGATTCCCCGCCTTTGATTCCCCCCGTCTGATTCCCAGCCTCTGAATCCCCGTGTCTGATTTCCTGCCTCTGATTCCCCGCCTCTGATTCCCCATCTCTGATTCACCGCCTCTGATTCCCCACCTCTGATTCCCCATTTCTGATTCCGCACATCCGATTCCCTGCCTCTGATTCCCCGACTCTGATTCCCCACCTCTGATTCCCCAGCTCTGATTCCCCGCCTCTGATTCCCCGCGTCTGATTCCCTGCCTCTGATTCCCCGCCTCTGATTCCCCATCTCTGATTCCCCACCTCTGATTCCCCGTGTGTGATTCCCTGCCTCTGATTCGCCGCCTCTGATTCCCCGCCTCTGATTCCCTGCCACTGATTCCCCGCCCCTGATTCCCCGCCTCTGATTCCCCGCCTCTGATTCCCTGCCACTGATTCCCCGCCCCTGATTCCCAGCCTCTGATTCCCCATATCTGATTCCCTGCCTCTGATTCCCCATATCTGAATCCCCGCCTCTATTTCCCCATATTTGCTTCGTCGCCTCTGATTCCCCAACTCTGATTCCCAGCCTCTGATTCCCCAGCTCTGATTTCCCGCCTCTGATTCCCGGCATCCGATTCCCTGCCTCTGATTCACCGCCTCTGATTCCCCATCTCTGATTCCCCACCTCTGATTCCCCGTGTCTGATTCCCTGCCTCTGATTCCCCGCCTCTGATTCCCCATATCTGATTCCCCGCCTCTGATTCCCCAACTCTGATTCCCCGCCTCTGATTCCCCAGCACTGAATCCCCGCCTCTGATTCCCCGCGTCTGATTCCCTGCCTCTGATTCCACGCCTCTGATTCCCCATCTGTGATTCACAACCTCTGATGCCCCACCTCTGATTCCCCATATCTGATTCCCCGCCTCTGTTTCCCCGCCTCTGATTCCCCATATCTGATTCCCCGCCTCTGATTGCCCACCTCTGATTCCCCGCGTCTGATTCCGTGCCTCTGATTCACCGCCTCTGATTCCCCATCTCTGATTCACCACCTCTGATTCCCGGCCTCTGATTCACCATCTCTGATTCCCCGCCTCTGATTCCCCGTGTCTGATTCCCTGCCTCTGATTCCCCGCCTCTGATTCCCCATCTCTGATTCACCACCTCTGATTCCCGGCCTCTGATTCCCCATCTCTGATTCCCCGCCTCTGATTCCCCGTGTCTGATTCCCTGCCTCTGATTCCCGGCCTCTGATTCCCCATCTCTGATTCCCCGCCTCTGATTCCCCGTGTCTGATTCCCTGCCTCTGATTCCCCGCCTCTGATTCCCGGCATCTGATTCCCTGCCACTGATTCCCTGCCCCTGATTCCCCACCTCTGAGTCCCCATATCTGATTCCCCGCCTCTGTTTTCCCGCCTCTGATTCCCTGCCTCTTATTCCCCATATCTGATTCCCCGCCTCTGATTCCCCAACTCTGATTCCCCGCCTCTGATTCCCCAGCACTGAATCCCCGCCTCTGATTCCCCGCGTCTGATTCCCTGCCTCTGATTCCCCGCCTCTGATTCCCCATCAGTGATTCACAACCTCTGATGCCCCACCTCTGATTCCCCATATCTGATTCCCCGCCTCTGTTTCCCCGCCTCTGATTCCCCATATCTGATTCCCCGCCTCTGATTGCCCACCTCTGATTCCCCGCGTCTGATTCCCTGCCTCTGATTCACCGCCTCTGATTCCCCATCTCTGATTCACCACCTCTGATTCCCGGCCTCTGATTCCCCATCTCTGATTCCGCACATCCGATTCCCTGCCTATGATTCCCCACCTCTGATTCCCCGCCTCTGATTCCCCATATCTGATTCCCTGCCTCTTTTTCCCCGCCTCTGATTCCCCATATGTGATTCCCCACCTCTGTTTCCCCACCTCTGATTCCCCGCCTCTGTTTCCCCATCTCTGATTCACCGCCTGTGATTCGCCACCTCTGATTCCCCATATCTGATTCCCCACCTCTGTTTCCCCGCCTCTGATTCCCCACCTCTGATTCTCCATATCTCATTCCCCGCCTCTGAATCCCCATCTCTGATTCCCGGACTCTGATTCCCCACCTCTGATTCCCGGCCTCTTATTCCCAGCATCTGATTCCCGGCCTCTGATTCCCGGCCTCTAATTCCCCGCTTCTGATTCTGATTCCCTGCCTCTGATTCCCCATTTCTGATTCCGCACATCTGATTCCCTGCCTCTGATTCCCCACCTCTGATTCCCCATATCTGATTCCCCGCCTCTGTTTCCCTGCCTCTTATTCACCGCCTCTGTTTCCCCATATCTAATTCCCCACCTCTGATGCCCCAACTCTGATTCCCCGCCTCTGATTCCCCAGCTCTGATTCCCCACCTCTGATTCCCCGCATCCGATTCCCCATGTCTGATTCCCCGCCTCTGTTTCCCCGCCTCTGATTCCCCGCCTCTGTTTCCCCATATCTGTTTCCCCGCCTCTGATTCCCCAGCTCTGATTCCCTGCCTCTGATTCCCCGCATTCTATTCCCGGCCTCTGATTCCCCGCCTGTGATTCCCCATCTCTGATTCACCACCTCTGATTCCCCACCTCTGATTCCCCATATCTAATTCCCCGCCTCTCTTTGCCCGCCTCTGATTCCCCGCCTCTGTTTCCCCATATCTGATTCCCAGCCTCTGAATCCCCAACTCTGATTCCCTGCCTCTGATTCACCAGCTCTGATTCCCCGCCTTTGATTCCCCCCGTCTGATTCCCAGCCTCTAAATCCCCGTGTCTGATTTCCTGCCTCTGATTCCCCGCCTCTGATTCCCCATCTCTGATTCACCGCCTCTGATTCCCCACCTCTGATTCCCCATATCTGATTCCGCACATCCGATTCCCTGCCACTGATTCCCCGACTCTGATTCCCCACCTCCGATTCCCCAGCTCTGATTCCCCGCCTCTGATTCCCCGCGTCTGATTCCCTGCCTCTGATTCCCCGCCTCTGATTCCCCATCTCTGATTCCCCACCTCTGATTCCCCGTGTCTGATTCCCTTCCTCTGAATCCCCGCCTCTGATTCCCCGCCTCTGATTCCCTGCCACTGATTACCCGCCCCTGATTCCCCACCTCTGATTCCCCATATCTTATTCCCCGCCTCTGTTTCCCCCCTCTGATTCCCAGCCTCTGATTCCCCATATCTGATTCCCCGCCTCTGATTCCCCATATCTGATTCCCCGCCTCTATTTCCCCATATCTGCTTCGCCGCCTCTGATTCCCCAACTCTGATTCCCCGCCTCTGATTCCCCAGCTCTGATTTCCCGCCTCTGATTTCCGGCATCCGATTCCCTGCCTCTGAATCCCCGCCTCTGATTCCCCGTCTCTGATTCCCCGCCTCTGATTCCCCGTGTCTGATTCCCTGCCTCTGACTCCCCGCCTCTGATTCCCCGCGTCTGATTCCCTGCCACTGATTCCCTGCCCCTGATTCCCCACCTCTGATTCCCCATATCTGATTCCCCGCCTCTGTTTCCCCGCCTCTGATTCCCCGCCTCTGTTTCCCCATATCTGATTCCCCGCCTCTGATTCCCCAACTCTGATTCCCCTCCTCTAATTCGCCAGCTATGATTCCCCGCCTCTGATTCCCTGCGTCTGATTCCCTGCCTCTGATTCCCAGCCTCTGATTCCCCTTCTCTGATTCACCAGCTCTGAATCCCCACCTCTGATTCCCCATCTCTGATTCCGCACATCCGATTCCCTGCCTCTGATTCCCCGCCTCTGATTCCCCGCCTCTGATTCGCAACCTCTAATTCCCCACCTCTCATTCCCCATATCTGATTCCCAGCCTCTGTTTCCCTGCCTCTGAATCCCGGCCTCTGTTTCCCCATATCTGATTCCCCTCCTCTGATTCCCCAACTCTGATTCCCCGCCTCTGATTCCCCAGCTCTGATTCCCCGCCTTTTATTCCCGGCCTCTGATTCCCTGCCACTGATTCCCCGCCCCTGAATCCCCACCTCTGATTCCCCATCTCTGATTCACCGCCTCTGATTCCCCACCTCTGATTCCCCATCTCTGATTCCGCACATCCGATTCCCTGCCTCTGATTCCCCGACTCTGATTCCACACCTCTGATTCCCCAGCTCTGATTCCCCGCCTCTGATTCCCCGCGTCTGATTCCCTGCCTCTGATTCCCCGCCTCTGATTCCCCATCTCTGATTCCCCACCTCTGATTCCCCGTGTCTGATTCCATGCCTCTGATTCCCCGCCTCTGATTCCCTGCCTCTGATTCCCTGCCACTGATTCCCCGCCCCTGATTCCCCACCTCTGATTCCCCATATCTTATTCCCCGCCTCTGTTTCCCCCCCTCTGATTCCCAGCCTCTGATTCCCCATATCTGATTCCCCGCCTCTGATTCCCCATATCTGATTCCCCGCCTCTATTTCCCCATATCTGCTTCCCCGCCTCTGATTCCCCAACTCTGATTCCCCGCCTCTGATTCCCCAGCTCTGATTTCCCGCCTCTGATTCCCGGCATCCGATTCCCTGCCTCTGATTCCCCGCCTCTGATTCCCCGCCTCTGAATCCCCGCCTCTGATTCACCGCCTCCCTTTCCGCGCAACTTTCCTGGCCTACGTTTCCCCACATCTCTTTCCCCACCTCTGATTCCACGCCTCAGATTCGCCGCCTCTGATTTCCCGCCTCTGATTCCCTGCCTCTGATTCCCTGCCTCTGATTCCCCACCTCTGATTCCCCCCTCTTATTCCCCGCCTCTGATTCCCAGCCTCTGATTCCCCACCTCTGATTCTCCGCCTCTGATTCCCTGCCTGTCTTTCCCTGCCTCTATTTCCGTGTCTCTTTCTCTGCATCTCGTTTCCCACATCTCATTTCCCCCTTCTGATAACCCGCATCAGATTCCCTGCCACAGATTCCCTGCCTCAGATTCCCTGCCTCAGATTCCCTGCATCAGATTCCCTTCATCTGATTCCCTGCCTCTGATTCCCCGCCTCTGATTCCCCAGCACTGAATCCCCGCCTCTGATTCCCCGCGTCTGATTCCCTGCCTCTGATTCCCCGCCTCTGATTCCCCATCAGTGATTCACAACCTCTGATGCCCCACCTCTGATTCCCCATATCTGATTCCCCGCCTCTGTTTCCCCGCCTCTGATTCCCCATATCTGATTCCCCGCCTCTGATTGCCCACCTCTGATTCCCCGCGTCTGATTCCCTGCCTCTGATTCACCGCCTCTGATTCCCCATCTCTGATTCACCACCTCTGATTCCCGGCCTCTGATTCCCCATCTCTGATTCCGCACATCCGATTCCCTGCCTATGATTCCCCACCTCTGATTCCCCGCCTCTGATTCCCCATATCTGATTCCCTGCCTCTGTTTCCCCGCCTCTGATTCCCCATATGTGATTCCCCACCTCTGTTTCCCCATCTCTGATTCACCGCCTGTGATTCGCCACCTCTGATTCCCCATATCTGATTCCCCACCTCTGTTTCCCCGCCTCTGATTCCCCACCTCTGATTCTCCATATCTCATTCCCCGCCTCTGAATCCCCATCTCTGATTCCCGGACTCTGATTCCCCACCTCTGATTCCCGGCCTCTTATTCCCAGCATCTGATTCCCGGCCTCTGATTCCCGGCCTCTAATTCCCCGCTTCTGATTCTGATTCCCTGCCTCTGATTCCCCATTTCTGATTCCGCACATCTGATTCCCTGCCTCTGATTCCCCACCTCTGATTCCCCATATCTGATTCCCCGCCTCTGTTTCCCTGCCTCTTATTCCCCGCCTCTGTTTCCCCATATCTAATTCCCCACCTCTGATGCCCCAACTCTGATTCCCCGCCTCTGATTCCCCAGCTCTGATTCCCCACCTCTGATTCCCCGCATCCGATTCCCCATGTCTGATTCCCCGCCTCTGTTTCCCCGCCTCTGATTCCCCGCCTCTGTTTCCCCATATCTGTTTCCCCGCCTCTGATTCCCCAGCTCTGATTCCCTGCCTCTGATTCCCTGCATTCTATTCCCGGCCTCTGATTCCCCGCCTGTGATTCCCCATCTCTGATTCACCACCTCTGATTCCCCACCTCTGATTCCCCATATCTAATTCCCCGCCTCTCTTTGCCCGCCTCTGATTCCCCGCCTCTGTTTCCCCATATCTGATTCCCCGCCTCTGAATCCCCAACTCTGATTCCCTGCCTCTGATTCACCAGCTCTGATTCCCCGCCTTTGATTCCCCCCGTCTGATTCCCAGCCTCTGAATCCCCGTGTCTGATTTCCTGCCTCTGATTCCCCGCCTCTGATTCCCCATCTCTGATTCACCGCCTCTGATTCCCCACCTCTGATTCCCCATATCTGATTCCGCACATCCGATTCCCTGCCACTGATTCCCCGACTCTGATTCCCCACCTCCGATTCCCCAGCTCTGATTCCCCGCCTCTGATTCCCCGCGTCTGATTCCCTGCCTCTGATTCCCCGCCTCTGATTCCCCATCTCTGATTCCCCACCTCTGATTCCCCGTGTCTAATTCCCTGCCTCTGAATCCCCGCCTCTGATTCCCCGCCTCTGATTCCCTGCCACTGATTACCCGCCCCTGATTCCCCACCTCTGATTCCCCATATCTTATTCCCCGCCTCTGTTTCCCCCCTCTGATTCCCAGCCTCTGATTCCCCATATCTGATTCCCCGCCTCTGATTCCCCATATCTGATTCCCCGCCTCTATTTCCCCATATCTGCTTCGCCGCCTCTGATTCCCCAACTCTGATTCCCCGCCTCTGATTCCCCAGCTCTGATTTCCCGCCTCTGATTTCCGGCATCCGATTCCCTGCCTCTGAATCCCCGCCTCTGATTCCCCGTCTCTGATTCCCCGCCTCTGATTCACCGTGTCTGATTCCCTGCCTCTGACTCCCCGCCTCTGATTCCCCGCGTCTGATTCCCTGCCACTGATTCCCTGCCCCTGATTCCCCACCTCTGATTCCCCATATCTGAATCCCCGCCTCTGTTTCCCCGCCTCTGATTCCCCGCCTCTGTTTCCCCATATCTGATTCCCCGCCTCAGATTCCCCAACTCTGATTCCCCACCTCTGATTCTCCATATCTCATTCCCCGCCTCTGAATCCCCATCTCTGATTCCCGGACTCTGATTCCCCACCTCTGATTCCCGGCCTCTTATTCCCAGCATCTGATTCCCGGCCTCTGATTCCCGGCCTCTAATTCCCCGCTTCTGATTCTGATTCCCTGCCTCTGATTCCCCATTTCTGATTCCGCACATCTGATTCCCTGCCTCTGATTCCCCACCTCTGATTCCCCATATCTGATTCCCCGCCTCTGTTTCCCTGCCTCTTATTCCCCGCCTCTGTTTCCCCATATCTAATTCCCCACCTCTGATGCCCCAACTCTGATTCCCCGCCTCTGATTCCCCAGCTCTGATTCCCCACCTCTGATTCCCCGCATCCGATTCCCCATGTCTGATTCCCCGCCTCTGTTTCCCCGCCTCTGATTCCCCGCCTCTGTTTCCCCATATCTGTTTCCCCGCCTCTGATTCCCCAGCTCTGATTCCCTGCCTCTGATTCCCTGCATTCTATTCCCGGCCTCTGATTCCCCGCCTGTGATTCCCCATCTCTGATTCACCACCTCTGATTCCCCACCTCTGATTCCCCATATCTAATTCCCCGCCTCTCTTTGCCCGCCTCTGATTCCCCGCCTCTGTTTCCCCATATCTGATTCCCCGCCTCTGAATCCCCAACTCTGATTCCCTGCCTCTGATTCACCAGCTCTGATTCCCCGCCTTTGATTCCCCCCGTCTGATTCCCAGCCTCTGAATCCCCGTGTCTGATTTCCTGCCTCTGATTCCCCGCCTCTGATTCCCCATCTCTGATTCACCGCCTCTGATTCCCCACCTCTGATTCCCCATATCTGATTCCGCACATCCGATTCCCTGCCACTGATTCCCCGACTCTGATTCCCCACCTCCGATTCCCCAGCTCTGATTCCCCGCCTCTGATTCCCCGCGTCTGATTCCCTGCCTCTGATTCCCCGCCTCTGATTCCCCATCTCTGATTCCCCACCTCTGATTCCCCGTGTCTGATTCCCTGCCTCTGAATCCCCGCCTCTGATTCCCCGCCTCTGATTCCCTGCCACTGATTACCCGCCCCTGATTCCCCACCTCTGATTCCCCATATCTTATTCCCCGCCTCTGTTTCCCCCCTCTGATTCCCAGCCTCTGATTCCCCATATCTGATTCCCCGCCTCTGATTCCCCATATCTGATTCCCCGCCTCTATTTCCCCATATCTGCTTCGCCGCCTCTGATTCCCCAACTCTGATTCCCCGCCTCTGATTCCCCAGCTCTGATTTCCCGCCTCTGATTTCCGGCATCCGATTCCCTGCCTCTGAATCCCCGCCTCTGATTCCCCGTCTCTGATTCCCCGCCTCTGATTCACCGTGTCTGATTCCCTGCCTCTGACTCCCCGCCTCTGATTCCCCGCGTCTGATTCCCTGCCACTGATTCCCTGCCCCTGATTCCCCACCTCTGATTCCCCATATCTGATTCCCCGCCTCTGTTTCCCCGCCTCTGATTCCCCGCCTCTGTTTCCCCATATCTGATTCCCCGCCTCTGATTCCCCAACTCTGATTCCCCTCCTCTAATTCGCCAGCTATGATTCCCCGCCTCTGATTCCCTGCGTCTGATTCCCTGCCTCTGATTCCCAGCCTCTGATTCCCCTTCTCTGATTCACCAGCTCTGAATCCCCACCTCTGATTCCCCATCTCTGATTCCGCACATCCGATTCCCTGCCTCTGATTCCCCGCCTCTGATTCCCCGCCTCTGATTCGCAACCTCTAATTCCCCACCTCTCATTCCCCATATCTGATTCCCAGCCTCTGTTTCCCTGCCTCTGAATCCCAGCCTCTGTTTCCCCATATCTGATTCCCCTCCTCTGATTCCCCAACTCTGATTCCCCGCCTCTGATTCCCCAGCTCTGATTCCCCGCCTTTTATTCCCGGCCTCTGATTCCCTGCCACTGATTCCCCGCCCCTGATTCCCCACCTCTGATTCCCCATCTCTGATTCACCGCCTCTGATTCCCCACCTCTGATTCCCCATCTCTGATTCCGCACATCCGATTCCCTGCCTCTGATTCCCCGACTCTGATTCCACACCTCTGATTCCCCAGCTCTGATTCCCCGCCTCTGATTCCCCGCGTCTGATTCCCTGCCTCTGATTCCCCGCCTCTGATTCCCCATCTCTGATTCCCCACCTCTGATTCCCCGTGTCTGATTCCATGCCTCTGATTCCCCGCCTCTGATTCCCTGCCTCTGATTCCCTGCCACTGATTCCCCGCCCCTGATTCCCCACCTCTGATTCCCCATATCTTATTCCCCGCCTCTGTTTCCCCCCCTCTGATTCCCAGCCTCTGATTCCCCATATCTGATTCCCCGCCTCTGATTCCCCATATCTGATTCCCCGCCTCTATTTCCCCATATCTGCTTCCCCGCCTCTGATTCCCCAACTCTGATTCCCCGCCTCTGATTCCCCAGCTCTGATTTCCCGCCTCTGATTCCCGGCATCCGATTCCCTGCCTCTGATTCCCCGCCTCTGATTCCCCGCCTCTGAATCCCCGCCTCTGATTCACCGCCTCCCTTTCCGCGCAACTTTCCTGGCCTACGTTTCCCCACATCTCTTTCCCCACCTCTGATTCCACGCCTCAGATTCGCCGCCTCTGATTTCCCGCCTCTGATTCCCTGCCTCTGATTCCCTGCCTCTGATTCCCCACCTCTGATTCCCCCCTCTTATTCCCCGCCTCTGATTCCCAGCCTCTGATTCCCCACCTCTGATTCCCCGCCTCTGATTCCCTGCCTGTCTTTCCCTGCCTCTATTTCCGTGTCTCTTTCTCTGCATCTCGTTTCCCACATCTCATTTCCCCCTTCTGATAACCCGCATCAGATTCCCTGCCACAGATTCCCTGCCTCAGATTCCCTGCCTCAGATTCCCTGCATCAGATTCCCTTCATCTGATTCCCTGCCTCTGATTCCCCGCCTTTGATTCCCCACCTCCGATTCCCTGCCTCAGATTCCCTGCCTCTGATTCCCTGCCTCTGATTCCCTGCCTCTGATTTCCTGCATCTGATTCCCCACCTCTGATTCTCCGCCTCTGATTCCCCGCCTCTGATTCCCCGCCTCTGATTCGCCGCCTCTGATTCCCCATATCTTATTCCCCGCCTCTGTTTCCCCCCTCTGATTCCCAGCCTCTGATTCCCCATATCTGATTCCCCGCCTCTGATTCCCCATATCTGATTCCCCGCCTCTATTTCCCCATATCTGCTTCGCCGCCTCTGATTCCCCAACTCTGATTCCCCGCCTCTGATTCCCCAGCTCTGATTTCCCGCCTCTGATTTCCGGCATCCGATTCCCTGCCTCTGAATCCCCGCCTCTGATTCCCCATCTCTGATTCCCCGCCTCTGATTCCCCGTGTCTGATTCCCTGCCTCTGACTCCCCGCCTCTGATTCCCCGCGTCTGATTCCCTGCCACTGATTCCCTGCCCCTGATTCCCCACCTCTGATTCCCCATATCTGATTCCCCGCCTCTGTTTCCCCGCCTCTGATTCCCCGCCTCTGTTTCCCCATATCTGATTCCCCGCCTCTGATTCCCCAACTCTGATTCCCCTCCTCTAATTCGCCAGCTATGATTCCCCGCCTCTGATTCCCTGCGTCTGATTCCCTGCCTCTGATTCCCAGCCTCTGATTCCCCTTCTCTGATTCACCAGCTCTGAATCCCCACCTCTGATTCCCCATCTCTGATTCCGCACATCCGATTCCCTGCCTCTGATTCCCCGCCTCTGATTCCCCGCCTCTGATTCGCAACCTCTAATTCCCCACCTCTCATTCCCCATATCTGATTCCCAGCCTCTGTTTCCCTGCCTCTGAATCCCGGCCTCTGTTTCCCCATATCTGATTCCCCTCCTCTGATTCCCCAACTCTGATTCCCCGCCTCTGATTCCCCAGCTCTGATTCCCCGCCTTTTATTCCCGGCCTCTGATTCCCTGCCACTGATTCCCCGCCCCTGAATCCCCACCTCTGATTCCCCATCTCTGATTCACCGCCTCTGATTCCCCACCTCTGATTCCCCATCTCTGATTCCGCACATCCGATTCCCTGCCTCTGATTCCCCGACTCTGATTCCACACCTCTGATTCCCCAGCTCTGATTCCCCGCCTCTGATTCCCCGCGTCTGATTCCCTGCCTCTGATTCCCCGCCTCTGATTCCCCATCTCTGATTCCCCACCTCTGATTCCCCGTGTCTGATTCCATGCCTCTGATTCCCCGCCTCTGATTCCCTGCCTCTGATTCCCTGCCACTGATTCCCCGCCCCTGATTCCCCACCTCTGATTCCCCATATCTTATTCCCCGCCTCTGTTTCCCCCCCTCTGATTCCCAGCCTCTGATTCCCCATATCTGATTCCCCGCCTCTGATTCCCCATATCTGATTCCCCGCCTCTATTTCCCCATATCTACTTCCCCGCCTCTGATTCCCCAACTCTGATTCCCCGCCTCTGATTCCCCAGCTCTGATTTCCCGCCTCTGATTCCCAGCATCCGATTCCCTGCCTCTGATTCCCCGCCTCTGATTCCCCGCCTCTGAATCCCCGCCTCTGATTCACCGCCTCCCTTTCCGCGCAACTTTCCTGGCCTACGTTTCCCCACATCTCTTTCCCCACCTCTGATTCCACGCCTCAGATTTGCCGCCTCTGATTCCCTGCCTCTGATTCCCTGCCTCTGATTCCCCACCTCTGATTCCCCCCTCTTATTCCCCGCCTCTGATTCCCAGCCTCTGATTCCCCACCTCTGATTCCCCGCCTCTTATTCCCTGCCTGTCTTTCCCTGCCTCTATTTCCGTGTCTCTTTCTCTGCATCTCGTTTCCCACATCTCATTTCCCCCTTCTGATAACCCGCATCAGATTCCCTGCCACAGATTCCCTGCCTCAGATTCCCTGCCTCAGATTCCCTGCATCAGATTCCCTTCATCTGATTCCCTGCCTCTGATTCCCCGCCTTTGATTCCCCACCTCTGATTCCCTGCCTCAGATTCCCTGCCTCTGATTCCCTGCCTCTGATTCCCTGCCTCTGATTTCCTGCATCTGATTCCCCACCTCTGATTCTCCGCCTCTGATTCCCCGCCTCTGATTCCCCGCCTCTGATTCGCCGCCTCTGATTCCCCGCCTCTGATTTCCCACCTCTGATTCCCTGCCTCTGATAACCTGCCTCTGATTCCCTGCCTCTGATTCTCTGCCTCTGATTCCCGGCCTCTGAGTCCCCACCTCTGATTCCCCGTGTCCGATTCCGCACCCATGTTTCACCACCTCTGTTGCTCTGCTTCTGATTTCCCGGCTCAGATTCACCGGCTCTGATTCCGCACCTCTGATTCCACGCCTCTCTTTCTGTGTCTCTGATTCCCCGCCTCTGATTCCACGCCTCTGATTACCCGCCTCTGATACCCTGCCTCTCTTTCCCTGCCTCTATTTCCGTGGCTCTTTCTCTGCATCTCGTTTCCCACATCTCATTTCCCCCTTCTGATAACCCGCATCAGATTCCCTGCCACAGATTCCCTGCCTCAGATACCCTGCCTCAGATTCCCTGCATCAGATTCCCTTCATCTGATTCCCTGCCTCTGATTCCCCGCGGCTGATTCCCTGCCTCTGATTCCCAGCCTCTGTTTACCCGACTGTTTCCCCGCCTCTGATTCACCACCTCATATTCGCCATCTCAGGTTCCCTGCCTCAGATTCCCTGCCTCAGATTCCCTGCATCAGATTCCCTTCATTTGATTCCCTGCGTCTGATTCCCTGCCTCTGATTCCCTGCATCTGATTGCCCGCCTCTGATTCCCCGCCTCTGATTCCCCGCCTCTGATTCCCCACCTCTGATTCCCCACTTCTGATTCCCCGCCTCTGATTCCCCGCATCTGATTCCCCACTTCTGATTCCCCACCTCTGATTCCCCGCCTCTGATTCCACGCCTCTGATTCCCCACTTCTGAATCCCCACCTCTGATTCTCCGCCTCTGATACCCTGCCTCTGATAACTTTTTACTGATTCCCTGCCTCAGATTCCCTGCCTCCGATTCCCTGCCTCAGATTCCCTGCCTCAGATTCCCTGCATCAGATTCCCTTCATCTGATTCCCCGCCTCTTATTCCCCACCTCTGTCTCTACGCCTCTATTTTGCCTGCACTCTTTCCCCTCCACTCTTTCTGTGCCTCTCTTTCCCTCCCTCAATTTCAACAACTCTGTTTGATCTGTTCTGTGTACCTAATTTTCAACACACAAGTTCCAACCACTATGTTTCGCCCATCTCTTTCGCTGCCTCTATTTATGCAGCTATGTTTACCCGCTTCTGTTTACCCGCCTGATTCCCCACATCTCTTTCCCCACCTCTGATTCCACGCCTCTGATTCCCCGCCTCTGATTCCCCGCCTCTGATTCCCCGCCTCTGATTCCCCGCCTCTGATTCACCGCCTCCCTTTCCGCGCAACTTTCCTGGCCTACGTTTCCCCACATCTCATTCCCCACCTCTGATTCCACGCCTCAGATTCGCCGCCTCTGATTTCCCGCCTCTGATTCCCTGCCTCTGATTCCCTGCCTCTGATTCCCCACCTCAGATTCCCCCCTCTGATTCCCCGCCTCTGATTCCCAGCCTCTGATTCCCCACCTCTGATTCCCCGCCTCTGATTCCCTGCCTGTCTTTCCCTGCCTCTATTTCCGTGCCTCTTTCTCTGCATCTCGTTTCCCACATCTCATTTCCCCCTTCTGATAACCCGCATCAGATTCCCTGCCACAGATTCCCTGCCTCAGATTCCATGCCTCAGATTCCCTGCATCAGATTCCCTTCATCTGATTCCCTGCCTCTGATTCCCCGCCTCTGATTCCCCACCTCTGATTCCCTGCCTCAGATTCCCTGCCTCTGATTCCCTGCCTCTGATTCCCTGCCTCTGATTTCCTGCATCTGATTGCCCGCCTCTGATTCTCCGCCTCTGATTCCCTGCCTCTGATTCCCCGCCTCTGATTCGCCGCCTCTGATACCCCGCCTCTGATTTCCCACCTCTGATTCCCTGCCTCTGATAACCTGCCTCTGATTCCCTGCCTCTGATTCCCGGCCTCTGAGTCCCCACCTCTGATTCCCCGTGTCCGATTCCGCACCCATGTTTCACCACCTCTGTTGCTCTGCTTCTGATTTCCCGGCTCAGATTCACCGGCTCTGATTCCGCACCTCTGATTCCACGCCTCTCTTTCTGTGTCTCTGATTCCCCGCCTCTGATTCCACGCCTCTGATTACCCGCCTCTGATACCCTGCCTCTCCTTCCCTGCCTCTATTTCCGTGCCTCTTTCTCTGCATCTCGTTTCCCACATCTCATTTCCCCCTTCTGATAACCCGCATCAGATTCCCTGCCACAGATTCCCTGCCTCAGATACCCTGCCTCAGATTCCCTGCATCAGATTCCCTTCATCTGATTCCCTGCCTCTGATTCCCCGCGGCTGATACCCTGCCTCTGATTCCCCGCCTCTGTTTACCCGACTGTTTCCCCGCCTCTGATTCACCACCTCATATTCGCCATCTCAGGTTCCCTGCCTCTGATTCCCTGCCTCTGATTCCCTGCCTCTGATTCCCTGCATCTGATTGCCCGCCTCTGATACCCTGCCTCTGATTCCCCGCCTCTGATTCCCCGCCTCTGATTCCCAGCCTCTGATTTCCCACCTCTGATTCCCCACTTCTGATTCCCCGCCTCTGATTCCCCGTCTCTGATTCCACGCCTCTGATTCCCCGCCTCTGATTCCCTGCCTCTGATTCGCCACCTCTGATTCCCCATATCTGATTCCCCGGCTCTGATTGCCCACCTCTGATTCCCCGCCTCTGATTCGCCAGCTCTGATTCCCCGCCTCTGATTCCCCGCCTCTGATTCCCTGCCTCTGATTCCCCGCCTCTGATTCCCCATCTCTGATTCACCGCCTTTGATTCGCCACCTCTGATTCCCCATATCTGATTCCCCACCTCTGTTTCCCCGCCTTTGATTCCCTGCCACTGATTCCCCGCCCCTGATTCCCCACCTCTGATTCCCCATATCTTATTCCCCGCCTCTGTTCCCCCCCTCCCATTCCCAGCCTCTGATTCCCCATATCTGATTCCCCGCCTCTGATTCCCCATATCTGATTCCCCGCCTCATTTTCCCCATATCTGCTTCGCCGCCTCTGATTCTCCAACTCTGATTCCCCTCCTGTGATTCCCCAGCTCTGATATCCCGCCTCTGATTTCCGGCATCCGATTCCCTGCCTCTGATTCCCCGCCTCTGATTCCCTATCTCTGATTCCCCGCCTCTGATTCCCCGTGTCTGATTCCCTGCCTCTGATTCCCCGCCTCTGATTCCCTGCGTCTGATTCCCTGCCACTGATTCCCTGCCCGTGATTCCCCACCTCTGATTCCCCATATCTGATTCCCCACCTCTGTTTCCCCGCCTCTGATTCCCCGCCTCTGTTTCCCCATATCTGATTCACCGCCTCTGATTCCCCAACTCTGATTCCCCTCCTCTAATTCGCCAGCTATGATTCCCCGCCTCTGATTCCCTGCGTCTGATTCCCTGCCTCTGATTCCCCGCCTCTTATTCCCCTTCTCTGATTCACCACCTCTGAATCCCCACCTCTGATTCCCCATCTCTGATTCCGCACATCCAATTCCCTGCCTCTGATTCCGGGAATCCGATTCCCTGCCTCTGATTCCCCGCCTCTGATTCCCCATCTCTGATTCCCCGCCTCTGATTCCCCGTGTCTGATTCCCTGCCTCTGATTCCCCGCCTCTGATTCCCGGCATCTGATTCCCTGCCACTGATTCCCTGCCCCTGATTCCCCACCTCTGATTCCCCATATCTGATTCCCCGCCTCTGAATCCCCAACTCTGATTCCCTGCCTCTGATTCACCAGCTCTGATTCCCCGCCTTTGATTCCCCCCGTCTGATTCCCAGCCTCTGAATCCCCGTGTCTGATTTCCTGCCTCTGATTCCCCGCCTCTGATTCCCCATCTCTGATTCACCGCCTCTGATTCCCCACCTCTGATTCCCCATATCTGATTCCGCACATCCGATTCCCTGCCTCTGATTCCCCGACTCTGATTCCCCACCTCCGATTCCCCAGCTCTGATTCCCCGCCTCTGATTCCCCGCGTCTGATTCCCTGCCTCTGATTCCCCACCTCTGATTCCCCATCTCTGATTCCCCACCTCTGATTCCCCGTGTCTGATTCCCTGCCTCTGAATCCCCGCCTCTGATTCCCCGCCTCTGATTCCCTGCCACTGATTACCCGCCCCTGATTCCCCACCTCTGATTCCCCATATCTTATTCCCCGCCTCTGTTTCCCCCCTCTGATTCCCAGCCTCTGATTCCCCATATCTGATTCCCCGCCTCTGATTCCCCATATCTGATTCCCCGCCTCTATTTCCCCATATCTGCTTCGCCTCCTCTGATTCCCCAACTCTGATTCCCCGCCTCTGATTCCCCAGCTCTGATTTCCCGCCTCTGATTTCCGGCATCCGATTCCCTGCCTCTGATTCCCCGCCTCTGATTCCCCATCTCTGATTCCCCGCCTCTGATTCCCCGTGTCTGATTCCCTGCCTCTGACTCCCCGCCTCTGATTCCCCGCGTCTGATTCCCTGCCACTGATTCCCTGCCCCTGATTCCCCACCTCTGATTCCCCATATCTGATTCCCCGCCTCTGTTTCCCCGCCTCTGATTCCCCGCCTCTGTTTCCCCATATCTGATTCCCCGCCTCTGATTCCCCAACTCTGATTCCCCTCCTCTAATTCGCCAGCTATGATTCCCCGCCTCTGATTCCCTGCGTCTGATTCCCTGCCTCTGATTCCCAGCCTCTGATTCCCCTTCTCTGATTCACCACCTCTGAATCCCCACCTCAGATTCCCCATCTCTGATTCCGCACATCCGATTCCCTGCCTCTGATTCCCCGCCTCTGATTCCCCGCCTCTGATTCGCAACCTCTAATTCCCCACCTCTGATTCCCCATATCTGATTCCCAGCCTCTGTTTCCCTGCCTCTGAATCCCGGCCTCTGTTTCCCCATATCTGATTCCCCTCCTCTGATTCCCCAACTCTGATTCCCCGCCTCTGATTCCCCAGCTCTGATACCCCGCCTTTTATTCCCGGCCTCTGAATCCCTGCCACTGATTCCCCGCCCCTGATTCCCCACCTCTGATTCCCCATCTCTGATTCACCGCCTCTGATTCCCCACCTCTGATTCCCCATCTCTGATTCCGCACATCCGATTCCCTGCCTCTGATTCCCCGACTCTGATTCCACACCTCTGATTCCCCAGCTCTGATTCCCCGCCTCTGATTCCCCGCATCTGATTCCCTGCCTCTGATTCCCCGCCTCTGATTCCCCATCTCTGATTCCCCACCTCTGATTCCCCGTGTCTGATTCCCTGCCTCTGATTCCCTGCCTCTGATTCCCTGCCTCTGATTCCCTGCCACTGATTCCCCGCCCCTGATTCCCCACCTCTGATTCCCCATATCTTATTCCCCGCCTCTGTTTCCCCCCCTCTGATTCCCAGCCTCTGATTCCCCATATCTGATTCCCCGCCTCTGATTCCCCATATCTGATTCCCCGCCTCTATTTCCCCATATCTGCTTCCCCGCCTCTGATTCCCCAACTCTGATTCCCCGCCTCTGTTTCCCCAGCTCTGATTCCCCGCCTCTGATTCCCGGCGTCCGATTCCCTGCCTCTGATTCCCCGCCTCTGATTCCCCATCTCTGATCCCCCGCCTCTGATTCCCCGTGTATGATTCCCTGCCTCTGATTCCCAACCTCTGATTCCACACCTCTGATTCCCCATATCTGATTCCCCGCCTCTATTTCCCCATATCTGATTCCCCGCCTCTGATTCCCCAACTCTGATTCCCCGCCTCTGATACCCGGCGTCTGATTCCCTGCCTCTGATTCCCCGCCTCTGATTCCCCATCTCTGATTCCCCGCCTCTGATACCCCGCCTCTGATTCCCTGCCTCTGATTCGCAACCTCTAATTCCCCACCTCTGATTCCCCATATCTGATTCCCCGCCTCTGTTTCCCTGCCTCTGATTCCCGGCCTCTGTTTCCCCATATCTGATTCCCCTCCTCTGATTCCCCAACTCTGATTCCCCGCCTCTGATTCCCCAGCTCTGATTCCCCGCCTTTTATTCCCGGCCTCTGATTCCCTGCCACTGATTCCCCGCCCCTGATTCCCCACCTCTGATTCCCCATATCTGATTCCCCGCCTCTGTTTCCCCAGCTCTGATTCCCCACCTCTGATTCCCCAGCTCTGATTTCCCGCCTCTGATTCCCCGTCTCTGATTCCCCGCCTCTGATTCCCCGTGTCTGATTCCCTGCCTCTGATTCCCCGCCTCTGATTCCCTGCGTCTGATTCCCTGCCACTGATTCCCTGCCCCTGATTCCCCACCTCTGATTCCCCATATCTGATTCCCCGCCTCTGTTTCCCTGCCTCTGATTCCCCGCCTCTGTTTCCCCATATCTGATTCCCCACCTCTGATTCCCCAACTCTGATTCCCCTCCTCTAATTCGCCAGCTATGATTCCCCGCCTCTGATTCCCTGCATCTGATTCCCTGCCTCTGATTCCCCGCCTCTGATTCCCCTTCTCTGATTCACCACCTCTGAATCCCCACCTCTGATTCCCCATCTCTGATTCCGCACATCCGATTCCCTGCCTCTGATTCCCCGCCTCTGATTCCCCGCCTCTGATTCCCTGCCTCTGATTCGCAACCTCTAATTCCCCACCTCTGATTCCCCAAATCTGATTCCCCGCCTCTGTTTCCCTGCCTCTGATTCCCCATATCTGATTCCCCTCCTCTGATTCCCCAACTCTGATTCCCCACCTCTGATTCCCCAGCTCTGATTCCCCGCCTTTTATTCCCGGCCTCTGATTTCCTGCCACTGATTCCCCGCCCCTGATTCCCCACCTCTGATTCCCCATATCTGATTCCCCGCCTCTGTTTCCCCAGCTCTGATTCCCCACCTCTGATTCCCCAGCTCTGATTCTCTGCCACTGATTCCCCGCCCCTGATTCCCCACCTCTGATTCCCCATATCTGATTCCCCGCCTCTGTTTCCCCAGCTCTGATTCACTGCCTCTGATTCCCTGCCCTGATTCCCCATCTCGGTTTCACCGCCTTTGATTCGCCACCTTTGATTCCCCATATCTGATTCCCCGCCTCTATTTCCCCATATCTGATTCCCCGCCTCTGATTCCCCAACTCTGATTCCCCGCCTTTGTTTCCCCAGCTCTGATTCCCCGCCTCTGATTCCCGGCGTCCGATTCCATGCCTCTGATTCCCCGCCTCTGATTCCCCATCTCTGATCCCCCGCCTCTGATTCCCCGTGTCTGATTCCCTGCCTCTGATTCCCCGCCTCTGATTCCCCGCCTCTGATTCCCTGCCACTGATTCCCTGACCCTGATTCCCCACTTCTGATTCCCCATATCTGATTCCCCGCCTGTTTCCCCGCCTCTGATTCCCCGCCTCTGATTCCCCATATCTGATTCCCTGCCTCTGATTCCCCAACTCTGATACCCCGCCTCTGATTCCCCAGCTCTGAATCCCCGCCTCTGATTCCCCGCGTCTGATTCCCTGCCTCTGATTCCCCGCCTTGATTCCCCATCTCTGATTCACAACCTCTGATTCCCCACCTCTGATTCCCCATATCCGATTCCCTGCATCTGTTTCCCCGCCTCTGATTCCCCGCCTCTGATTCCCCATATCTGATTCCCCGGCTCTGATTGCCCACCTCTGATTCCCCGCCTCTGATTCGCCAGCTCTGATTCCCCGCCTCTGATTCCCCGCCTCTGATTCCCTGCCTCTGATTCCCCGCCTCTGATTACCCATCTCTGATTCACCGCCTTTGATTCGCCACCTCTGATTCCCCATATCTGATTCCCCACCTCTGTTTCCCCGCCTTTGATTCCCTGCCACTGATTCCCCGCCCCTGATTCCCCACCTCTGATTCCCCATATCTTATTCCCCGCCTCTGTTCCCCCCCTCCGATTCCCAGCCTCTGATTCCCCATATCTGATTCCCCGCCTCTGATTCCCCATATCTGATTCCCCGCCTCATTTTCCCCATATCTGCTTCGCCGCCTCTGATTCTCCAACTCTGATTCCCCTCCTGTGATTCCCCAGCTCTGATTTCCCGCCTCTGATTTCCGGCATCCGATTCCCTGCCTCTGATTCCCCGCCTCTGATTCCCTATCTCTGATTCCCCGCCTCTGATTCCCCGTGTCTGATTCCCTGCCTCTGATTCCCCGCCTCTGATTCCCTGCGTCTGATTCCCTGCCACTGATTCCCTGCCCCTGATTCCCCACCTCTGATTCCCCATATCTGATTCCCCACCTCTGTTTCCCCGCCTCTGATTCCCCGCCTCTGTTTCCCCATATCTGATTCACCGCCTCTGATTCCCCAACTCTGATTCCCCTCCTCTAATTCGCCAGCTATGATTCCCCGCCTCTGATTCCCTGCGTCTGATTCCCTGCCTCTGATTCCCCGCCTCTGATTCCCCTTCTCTGATTCACCACCTCTGAATCCCCACCTCTGATTCCCCATCTCTGATTCCGCACATCCAATTCCCTGCCTCTGATTCCGGGCATCCGATTCCCTGCCTCTGATTCCCCGCCTCTGATTCCCCATCTCTGATTCCCCGCCTCTGATTCCCCGTGTCTGATTCCCTGCCTCTGATTCCCCGCCTCTGATTCCCGGCATCTGATTCCCTGCCACTGATTCCCTGCCCCTGATTCCCCACCTCTGATTCCCCATATCTGATTCCCCACCTCTGTTTTCCCGCCTCTGATTCCCTTCCTCTTATTCCCCATATCTGATTCCCCGCCTCTGATTCCCCAACTCTGATTCCCCGCCTCTGATTCCCCAGCTCTGAATCCCCGCCTCTGATTCCCCGCGTCTGATTCCCTGCCTCTGATTCCCCGCCTCTGATTCCCCATCTGTGATTCACAACCTCTGATGCCCCACCTCTGATTCCCCATATCTGATTCCCCGCCTCTGTTTCCCCGCCTCTGATTCCCCATATCTGATTCCCCGCCTCTGATTGCCCACCTCTGATTCCCCGCGTCTGATTCCCTGCCTCTGATTCACCGCCTCTGATTCCCCATCTCTGATTCACCACCTCTGATTCCCGGCCTCTGATTCCCCATCTCTGATTCCGCACATCCGATTCCCTGCCTATGATTCCCCACCTCTGATTCCCCGCCTCTGATTCCCCATATCTGATTCCCTGCCTCTGTTTCCCCGCCTCTGATTCCCCATATGTGATTTCCCACCTCTGTTTCCCCGCCTCTGATTCCCCGCCTCTGTTTCCCCATCTCTGATTCACCGCCTGTGATTCGCCACCTCTGATTCCCCATATCTGATTCCCCACCTCTGTTTCCCCGCCTCTGATTCCCCGCCTCTGATTCTCCATATCTCATTCCCCGCCTCTGAATCCCCATCTCTGATTCCCGGACTCTGATTCCCCACCTCTGATTCCCGGCCTCTTATTCCCAGCATCTGATTCCCGGCCTCTGATTCCCGGCCTCTAATTCCCCGCTTTTGATTCTGATTCCCTGCCTCTGATTCCCCATCTCTGATTCCGCACATCTGATTCCCTGCCTCTGATTCCCCACCTCTGATTCCCCATATCTGATTCCCCGCCTCTGTTTCCCTGCCTCTTATTCCCCGCCTCTGTTTCCCCATATCTAATTCCCCACCTCTGATGCCCCAACTCTGATTCCCCGCCTCTGATTCCCCAGCTCTGATTCCCCACCTCTGATTCCCCGCATCCGATTCCCCATGTCTGATTCCCCGCCTCTGTTTCCCCTCCTCTGATTCCCCGCCTCTGTTTCCCTATATCTGATTCCCCGCCTCTGATTCCCCAGCTATGATTCCCTGCCTCTGATTCCCCGCGTTCTATTCCCGACCTCTGATTCCCCGCCTGTGATTCCCCATCTCTGATTCACCACCTCTGATTCCCCACCTCTGATTCCCCATATCTAATTCCCCACCTCTCTTTGCCCACCTCTGATTCCCCGCCTCTGTTTCCCCATATCTGATTCCCCGCCTCTGAATCCCCAACTCTGATTCCCTGCCTCTGATTCACCAGCTCTGATTCCCCGCCTTTGATTCCCCCCGTCTGATTCCCAGCCTCTGAATCCCCGTGTCTGATTTCCTGCCTCTGATTCCCCGCCTCTGATTCCCCATCTCTGATTCACCGCCTCTGATTCCCCACCTCTGATTCCCCATATCTGATTCCGCACATCCGATTCCCTGCCTCTGATTCCCCGACTCTGATTCCCCACCTCCGATTCCCCAGCTCTGATTCCCCGCCTCTGATTCCCCGCGTCTGATTCCCTGCATCTGATTCCCCGCCTCTGATTCCCCATCTCTGATTCCCCACCTCTGATTCCCCGTGTCTGATTCCCTGCCTCTGAATCCCCGCCTCTGATTCCCCGCCTCTGATTCCCTGCCACTGATTACCCGCCCCTGATTCCCCACCTCTGATTCCCCATATCTTATTCCCCGCCTCTGTTTCCCCCCTCTGATTCCCAGCCTCTGATTCCCCATATCTGATTCCCCGCCTCTGATTCCCCATATCTGATTCCCCGCCTCTATTTCCCCTTATCTGCTTCGCCGCCTCTGATTCCCCAACTCTGATTCCCCGCCTCTGATTCCCCAGCTCTGATTTCCCGCCTCTGATTTCCGGCATCCGATTCCCTGCCTCTGATTCCCCGCCTCTGATTCCCCATCTCTGATTCCCCGCCTCTGATTCCCCGTGTCTGATTCCACGCCTCTGACTCCCCGCCTCTGATTCCCCGCGTCTGATTCCCTGCCACTGATTCCCTGCCCCTGATTCCCCACCTCTGATTCCCCATATCTGATTCCCCGCCTCTGTTTCCCCGCCTCTGATTCCCTGCCTCTGTTTCCCCATATCTGATTCCCCGCCTCTGATTCCCCAACTCTGATTCCCCTCCTCTAATTCGCCAGCTATGATTCCCCGCCTCTGATTCCCTGTGTCTGATTCCCTGCCTCTGATTCCCAGCCTCTGATTCCCCTTCTCTGATTCACCACCTCTGAATCCCCACCTCAGATTCCCCATCTCTGATTCCGCACATCCGATTCCCTGCCTCTGATTCCCCGCCTCTGATTCCCCGCCTCTGATTCGCAACCTCTAATTCCCCCCTCTGATTCCCCATATCTGATTCCCAGCCTCTGTTTCCCTGCCTCTGAATCCCGGCCTCTGTTTCCCCATATATGATTCCCCTCCTCTGATTCCCCAACTCTGATTCCCCGCCTCTGATTCCCCAGCTCTGATTCCCCGCCTTTTATTCCCGGCCTCTGATTCCCTGCCACTGATTCCCCGCCCCTGATTCCCCACCTCTGATTCCCCATCTCTGATTCACCGCCTCTGATTCCCCACCTCTGATTCCCCATCTCTGATTCCGCACATCCGATTCCCTGCCTCTGATTCCCCGACTCTGATTCCACACCTCTGATTCCCCAGCTCTGATTCCCCGCCTCTGATTCCCCGCGTCTGATTCCCTGCCTCTGATTCCCCGCCTCTGATTCCCCATCTCTGATTCCCCACCTCTGATTCCCCGTGTCTGATTCCCTGCCTCTGATTCCCCGCCCCTGATTCCCTGCCTCTGATTCCCTGCCACTGATTCCCCGCCCCTGATTCCCCACCTCTGATTCCCCATATCTTATTCCCCGCCTCTGTTTCCCCCCCTCTGATTCCCAGCCTCTGATTCCCCATATCTGATTCCCCGCCTCTGATTCCCCATATCTGATTCCCCGCCTCTATTTCCCCATATCTGCTTCCCCGCCTCTGATTCCCCAACTCTGATTCCCCGCCTCTGTTTCCCCAGCTCTGATTCCCCGCCTCTGATTCCCGGCGTCCGATTCCCTGCCTCTGATTCCCCGCCTCTGATTCCCCATCTCTGATCCCCCACCTCTGATTCCCCGTGTATGATTCCCTGCCTCTGATTCCCAACCTCTGATTCCACACCTCTGATTCCCCATATCTGATTCCCCGCCTCTATTTCCCCATATCTGATTCCCCGCCTCTGATTCCCCAACTCTGATTCCCCGCCTCTGATACCCGGCGTCCGATTCCCTGCCTCTGATTCCCCGCCTCTGATTCCCCATCTCTGATTCCCCGCCTCTGATTCCCCGTGTCTGATTCCCTGCCTCTGATTCCCCGCCTCTGATTCCCCGCCTCTGATTCCCTGCCACTGATTCCCTGCCCCTGATTCCCCACCTCTGATTCCCCATATCTGATTCCCCGCCTCTGTTTCCCCGCCTCTGATTCCCTGCCTCTGATTCCCCATATCTGATTCCCTTCCTCTGATTCCCCAACTCTGATTCCCCGCCTCTGATTCCCCAGCTCTGAATCCCCGCCTCTGATTCCCCGCATCTGATTCCCTGCCTCTGATTCCCCACCTTGATTCCCCATCTCTGATTCAC
Organism: Narcine bancroftii; assembly: GCF_036971445.1. NCBI lineage: Eukaryota > Metazoa > Chordata > Chondrichthyes > Torpediniformes > Narcinidae > Narcine > Narcine bancroftii. The sequence goes on from NC_091470.1 coordinate 270,026,761, forward strand.
AACCTCTGATTCCCCACCTCTGATTCCCCATATCTGATTCCCCGCCTCTGTTTCCCCATATCTGATTCCCCGGCTCTGATTGCCCACCTCTGATTCCCCGCCTCTGATTCGCCAGCTCTGATTCGCCGCCTCTGATCCCCGCATCTGATTCCCTGCCTCTGATTCCCCGCCTCTGATTCCCCATCTCTGATTCACCGCCTTTGATTCGCCACCTCTGATTCCCCATATCTGATTCACCACCTCTGAATCCCCAACTCTGATTCCCTGCCTCTGTTTCCCCTCCTCTGATTCCCCGCCTCTGTTTCCCCATATCTGATTCCCCGCCTCTGATTCCCCAGCTCTGATTCCCTGCCTCTGATTCCCCGCGTTCTATTCCCGACCTCTGATTCCCCACCTGTGATTCCCCATCTCTGATTCACCACCTCTGATTCCCCACCTCTGATTCCCCATATCTAATTCCCCGCCTCTCTTTGCCCGCCTCTGATTCCCCGCCTCTGTTTCCCCATATCTGATTCCCCGCCTCTGAATCCCCAACTCTGATTCCCTGCCTCTGATTCACCAGCTCTGATTCCCCGTCTTTGATTCCCCCCGTCTGATTCCCAGCCTCTGAATCCCCGTGTCTGATTTCCTGCCTCTGATTCCCCGCCTCTGATTCCCCATCTCTGATTCACCGCCTCTGATTCCCCACCTGTGATTCCCCATATCTGATTCCGCACATCCGATTCCCTGCCTCTGATTCCCCGACTCTGATTCCCCACCTCCGATTCCCCAGCTCTGATTCCCCGCCTCTGATTCCCCGCGTCTGATTCCCTGCCTCTGATTCCCCGCCTCTGATTCCCCAGCTCTGAATCCCCGCCTCTGATTCCCCCCGTCTGATTCCCAGCCTCTGAATCCCCGTGTCTGATTTCCTGCCTCTGATTCCCCGCCTCTGATTCCCCATCTCTGATTCACCGCCTCTGATTCCCCACCTCTGATTCCCCATCTCTGATTCCGCACATCCGATTCCCTGTCTCTGATTCCCCGACTCTGATTCCCCACCTCTGATTCCACAGCTCTGATTCCCCGCCTCTGATTCCCCGCGTCTGATTCCCTGCCTCTGATGCCCCGCCTCTGATTCCCCATCTCTGATTCCCCACCTCTGATTCCCCGTGTCTGATTCCCTGCCTCTGAATCCCCGCCTCTGATTCCCCGCCTCTGATTCCCTGCCACTGATTACCCGCCCCTGATTCCCCACCTCTGATTCCCCATATCTTATTCCCCGCCTCTGTTTCCCCCTCTCTGATTCCCAGCCTCTGATTCCCCAGATCTGATTCCCCGCCTCTGATTCCCCATATCTGATTCCCCACCTCTGATTCCCCATATCTGATTCCCCGCCTCTGTTTCCCCAGCTCTGATTCCCTGCCTCTGATTCCCCGCCTCTGATTCCCCGCCTCTGATTCCCTGCCTCTGATTCGCAACCTCTAATTCCCCACCTCTGTTTCCCCATATCTGATTCCCCGCCTCTGTTTCCCTGCCTCTGATTCCCGGCCTCTGTTTCCCCATATCTGATTCGCCTCCTCTGATTCCCCAACTCTGATTCCCCGCCTCTGATTCCCCAGCTCTGATTCCCCGCCTTTTATTCCCGGCCTCTGATTCCCTGCCACTGATTCCCCGCCCCTGATTCCCCACCTCTGATTCCCCATATCTGATTCCCCGCCTCTGTTTCCCCAGCTCTGATTCCCCACCTCTGATTCCCCAGCTCTGATTCTCTGCCACTGATTCCCCGCCCCTGATTCCCCACCTCTGATTCCCCATATCTGATTCCCCGCCTCTGTTTCCCCAGCTCTGATTCCCTGCCTCTGATTCCCTGCCCTGATTCCCCATCTCTGTTTCACCGCCTTTGATTCGCCACCTCTGATTCCCCATATCTGATTCCCCGCCTCTGTTTCCCCGCCTCTGATTCCCTGCCTCTGATTCCCAACCTCTGATTCCACACCTCTGATTCCCCATATCTGATTCCCCGCCTCTATTTCCCCATATCTGATTCCCCGCCTCTGATTCCCCAACTCTGATTCCCCGCCTCTGTTTCCCTGCCTCTGATTCCCGGCCTCTGTTTCCCCATATCTGATTCCCCTCCTCTGATTCCCCAACTCTGATTCCCAGCCTCTGATTCCCCAGCTCTGATTCCCCGCCTTTTATTCCCGGCCTCTGATTCCCTGCCACTGATTCCCCGCCCCTGATTCTCCACCTCTGATTCCCCATATCTGATTCCCCGCCTCTGTTTCCCCAGCTCTGATTCCCCACCTCTGATTCCCCAGCTCTGATTCCCTGCCTCTGATTTCCGGCATCCGATTCCCTGCCTCTGATTTCCCGCCTCTGATTCCCCGTCTCTGATTCCCCGCCTCTGATTCCCCGTGTCTGATTCCCTGCCTCTGATTCCCCGCCTCTGATTCCCCGCGTCTGATTCCCTGCCACTGATTCCCTGCCCCTGATTCCCCACCTCTGATTCCCCATATCTGATTCCCCGCCTCTGTTTCCCCATATCTGATTCACCGCCTCTGATTCCCCAACTCTGATTCCCCTCCTCTAATTCGCCAGCTATGATTCCCTGCCTCTGATTCCCTGCGTCTGATTCCCTGCCTATGATTCCCCGCCTCTGATTCCCCTTCTCTGATTCACCACCTCTGAATCCCCACCTCTGATTCCCCATCTCTGATTCCGCACATCCAATTCCCTGCCTCTGATTCCCCGCCTCTGATACCCCGCCTCTGATTCCCTGCCTCTGATTCGCAACCTCTAATTCCCCACCTCTGATTCCCCATATCTGATTCCCCGCCTCTGTTTCTCTGCCTCTGATTCCCGGCCTCTGTTTCCCCATATCTGATTCCCCTCCTCTGATTCCCCAACTCTGATTCCCCGCCTCTGATTCCCCAGCTCTGATTCCCCGCCTTTTATTCCCGGCCTCTGATTCCCTGCCACTGATTCCCCGCCCCTGATTCCCCACCTATGATTCCCCATATCTGATTCCCCGCCTCTGTTTCCCCAGCTCTGATTCCCCACCTCTGATTCCCCAGCTCTGATTTCCCGCCTCTGATTCCCCGTCTCTGATTCCCCGCCTCTGATTCCCCGTGTCTGATTCCCTGCCTCTGATTCCCCGCCTCTGATTCCCCGCGTCTGATTCCCTGCCACTGATTCCCTGCCCCTGATTCCCCACCTCTGATTCCCCATATCTAATTCCCCGCCTCTGTTTCCCTGCCTCTGATTCCCCGCCTCTGTTTCCCCATATCTGATTCCCCGCCTCTGATTCCCCAACTCTGATTCCCCTCCTCTAATTCGCCAGCTATGATTCCCCGCCTCTGATTCCCTGCATCTGATTCCCTGCCTCTGATTCCCCGCCTCTGATTCCCCTTCTCTGATTCACCACCTCTGAATCCCCACCTCTGATTCCCCATCTCTGATTCCGCACATCCGATTCCCTGCCTCTGATTCCCCGCCTCTGATTCCCCGCCTCTGATTCCCTGCCTCTGATTCGCAACCCCTAATTCCCCACCTCTGATTCCCCATATCTGATTCCCCGCCTCTGTTTCCCTGCCTCTGATTCCCGGCCTCTGTTTCCCCATATCTGATTCCCCTCCTCTGATTCCCCAACTCTGATTCCCCGCCTCTGATTCCCCAGCTCTGATTCCCCGCCTTTTATTCCCGGCCTCTGATTCCCTGCCACTGATTCCCCGCCCCTGATTCCCCACCTCTGATTCCCCATATCTGATTCCCCGCCTCTGTTTCCCCAGCTCTGATTCCCCACCTCTGATTCCCCAGCTCTGATTCTCTGCCACTGATTCCCCGCCCCTGATTCCCCACCTCTGATTCCCCATATCTGAATCCCCGCCTCTGTTTCCCCAGCTCTGATTCCCTGCCTCTGATTCCCTGCCCTGATTCCCCATCTCTGTTTCACCGCCTTTGATTCGCCACCTCTGATTCCCCATATCTGATTCCCCGCCTCTGTTTCCCCGCGTCTGATTCCCTGCCTCTGATTCCCAACCTCTGATTCCACACCTCTGATTCCCCATATCTGATTCCCCGCCTCTATTTCCCCATGTCTGATTCCCCGCCTCTGATTCCCCAACTCTGATTCCCCGCCTCTGTTTCCCCAGCTCTGATTCCCCGCCTCTGATTCCCGGCGTCCGATTCCCTGCCTCTGATTCCCCGCCTCTGATTCCCCATCTCTGATCCCCCGCCTCAGATTCCCCGTGTCTGATTCCCTGCCTCTGATTCCCCGCCTCTGATTCCCCGCCTCTGATTCCCTGCCACTGATTCCCTGCCCCTGATTCCCCACTTCTGATTCCCCATATCTGATTCCCCGCCTGTTTCCCCGCCTCTGATTCCCCGCCTCTGATTCCCCATATCTGATTCCCTGCCTCTGATTCCCCAACTCTGATACCCCGCCTCTGATTCCCCAGCTCTGAATCCCCGCCTCTGATTCCCCGCGTCTGATTCCCTGCCTCTGATTCCCCGCCTTGATTCCCCATCTCTGATTCACAACCTCTGATTCCCCACCTCTGATTCCCCATATCTGATTCCCTGCATCTGTTTCCCCGCCTCTGATTCCCCGCCTCTGATTCCCCATATCTGATTCCCCGGCTCTGATTGCCCACCTCTGATTCCCCGCCTCTGATTCGCCAGCTCTGATTCCCCGCCTCTGATTCCCCGCATCTGATTCCCTGCCTCTGATTCCCCGCCTCTGATTCCCCATCTCTGATTCACCGCCTTTGATTCGCCACCTCTGATTCCCCATATCTGATTCCCCACCTCTGTTTCCCCGCCTCTGATTCCCTGCCACTGATTCCCCGCCCCTGATTCCCCATCTCTGATTCCCCATATCTTATTCCCCGCCTCTGTTCCCCCCCTCCGATTCCCAGCCTCTGATTCCCCATATCTGATTCCCCGCCTCTGATTCCCCATATCTGATTCCCCGCCTCATTTTCCCCATATCTGCTTCGCCGCCTCTGATTCCCCAACTCTGATTCCCCTCCTGTGATTCCCCAGCTCTGATTTCCCGCCTCTGATTTCCGGCATCCGATTCCCTGCCTCTGATTCCCCGCCTCTGATTCCCTATCTCTGATTCCCCGCCTCTGATTCCCCGTGTCTGATTCCCTGCCTCTGATTCCCCGCCTCTGATTCCCCGCGTCTGATTCCCTGCCACTGATTCCCTGCCCCTGATTCCCCACCTCTGATTCCCCATATCTGATTCCCCACCTCTGTTTCCCCGCCTCTGATTCCCCGCCTCTGTTTCCCCATATCTGATTCACCGCCTCTGATTCCCCAACTCTGATTCCCCTCCTCTAATTCGCCAGATATGATTCCCCGCCTCTGATTCCCTGCGTCTGATTCCCTGCCTCTGATTCCCCGCCTCTGATTCCCCTTCTCTGATTCACCACCTCTGAATCCCCACCTCTGATTCCCCATCTCTGATTCTGCACATCCAATTCCCTGCCTCTGATTCACCGCCTCTGATTCCCCGCCTCTGATTCCCTGCCTCTGATTCGCAACCTCTAATTCCCCACCTCTGATTCCCCATATCTGATTCCCCACCTCTGTTTCCCTGCCTCTGATTCCCTGCCTCTGTTTCCCCATATCTGATTCCCCTCCTCTGATTCCCCAGCTCTGATTCCCTGCCTCAGATTCCCTGCCCTGATTCCCCATCTCTGTTTCACCGCCTTTGATTCGCCACCTCTGATTCCACACCTCTGATTCCCCATATCTGATTCCCCGCCTCTATTTCCCCATATCTGATTCCCCGCCTCTGATTCCCCAACTCTGATTCCCCGCCTCTGATTCCCCAGCTCTGATTCCCGGCCTCTGATTCCCGGCGTCCGATTCCCTGCCTCTGATTCCCCGCCTCTGATTCCCCATCTCTGATTCCCCGCCTCTGATTCTCCGTGTCTGATTCCCTGCCTCTGATTCCACGCCTCTGCTTCCCCGCCTCTGATTCCCTGCCACTGATTCCCTGCCCCTGATTCCCCACTTCTGATTCCCCATATCTGATTCCCCGCCTCTGTTTCCCCGCCTCTGATTCCCCGCCTCTGATTCCCCATATCTGATTCCCGGCCTCTGATTCCCAAACTCTGATTCCCCGCCTCTAATTCCCCAGCTCTGAATCCCCGCCTCTGATTCCCCGCCTCTGATTCTCCATATCTCATTCCCCGCCTCTGAATCCCCATCTCTGATTCCCGGACTCTGATTCCCCACCTCTGATTCCCGGCCTCTTATTCCCAGCATTTGATTCCCGGCCTCTGATTCCCGGCCTTTGATTCCCCGCTTTGATTCTGATTCCCTGCCTCTGATTCCCCATCTCTGATTCCGCACATCTGATTCCCTGCCTCTGATTCCCCACCTCTGATTCCCTATATCTGATTCCCCGCCTCTGTTTCCCCGCCTCTGATTCCCCGCCTCTGTTTCCCCATATCTAATTCCCCACCTCTGATGCCCCAACTCTGATTCCCCGCCTCTGATTCCCCAGCTCTGATTCCCCGCCTCTGATTCCCCGCATCTGATTCCCCATGTCTGATTCCCCGCCTCTGTTTCCCCGCCTCTGATTCCCCGCCTCTGTTTCCCCATATCTGATTCCCCGCCTCTGATTCCCCAGCTCTGATTCCCTGCCTCTGATTCCCCGCATTCTATTCCCTGCCTCTGATTCCCCGCCTGTGATTCCCCATCTCTGATTCACCACCTCTGATTCCCCACCTCTGATTCCCCATATCTAATTCCCCACCTCTGTTTGCCCGCCTCTGATTCCCCGCCTCTGTTTCCCCATATCTGATTCCCCGCCTCTGAATCCCCAACTCTGATTCCCTGCCTCTGATTCACCAGCTCTGATTCCCCGCCTTTGATTCCCCCCGTCTGATTCCCAGCCTCTGAATCCCCGTGTCTGATTTCCTGCCTCTGATTCCCCGCCTCTGATTCCCCATCTCTGATTCACCGCCTCTGATTCCCCACCTCTGATTCCCCATTTCTGATTCCGCACATCCGATTCCCTGCCTCTGATTCCCCGACTCTGATTCCCCACCTCTGATTCCCCAGCTCTGATTCCCCGCCTCTGATTCCCCGCGTCTGATTCCCTGCCTCTGATTCCCCGCCTCTGATTCCCCATCTCTGATTCCCCACCTCTGATTCCCCGTGTGTGATTCCCTGCCTCTGATTCGCCGCCTCTGATTCCCCGCCTCTGATTCCCTGCCACTGATTCCCCGCCCCTGATTCCCCGCCTCTGATTCCCCGCCTCTGATTCCCTGCCACTGATTCCCCGCCCCTGATTCCCAGCCTCTGATTCCCCATATCTGATTCCCTGCCTCTGATTCCCCATATCTGAATCCCCGCCTCTATTTCCCCATATCTGCTTCGTCGCCTCTGATTCCCCAACTCTGATTCCCAGCCTCTGATTCCCCGCCTCTGATTCCCCATCTCTGATTCCCCGCCTCTGATTCCCCGTGTCTGATTCCCCGCCTCTGATTCCCCATCTCTGATTCCCCGCCTCTGATTCCCCGTGTCTGATTCCCTGCCTCTGATTCCCCGCCTCTGATTCCCCATATCTGATTCCCCGCCTCTGATTCCCCAACTCTGATTCCCCGCCTCTGATTCCCCAGCACTGAATCCCCGCCTCTGATTCCCCGCGTCTGATTCCCTGCCTCTGATTCCCCGCCTCTGATTCCCCATCTGTGATTCACAACCTCTGATGCCCCACCTCTGATTCCCCATATCTGATTCCCCGCCTCTGTTTCCCCGCCTCTGATTCCCCATATCTGATTCCCCGCCTCTGATTGCCCACCTCTGATTCCCCGCGTCTGATTCCCTGCCTCTGATTCACCGCCTCTGATTCCCCATCTCTGATTCACCACCTCTGATTCCCGGCCTCTGATTCCCCATCTCTGATTCCCCGCCTCTGATTCCCCGTGTCTGATTCCCTGCCTCTGATTCCCCGCCTCTGATTCCCCATCTCTGATTCACCACCTCTGATTCCCGGCCTCTGATTCCCCATCTCTGATTCCCCGCCTCTGATTCCCCGTGTCTGATTCCCTGCCTCTGATTCCCGGCCTCTGATTCCCCATCTCTGATTCCCCGCCTCTGATTCCCCGTGTCTGATTCCCTGCCTCTGATTCCCCGCCTCTGATTCCCGGCATCTGATTCCCTGCCACTGATTCCCTGCCCCTGATTCCCCACCTCTGAGTCCCCATATCTGATTCCCCGCCTCTGTTTTCCCGCCTCTGATTCACTGCCTCTTATTCCCCATATCTGATTCCCCGCCTCTGATTCCCCAACTCTGATTCCCCGCCTCTGATTCCCCAGCACTGAATCCCCGCCTCTGATTCCCCGCGTCTGATTCCCTGCCTCTGATTCCCCGCCTCTGATTCCCCATCAGTGATTCACAACCTCTGATGCCCCACCTCTGATTCCCCATATCTGATTCCCCGCCTCTGTTTCCCCGCCTCTGATTCCCCATATCTGATTCCCCGCCTCTGATTGCCCACCTCTGATTCCCCGCGTCTGATTCCCTGCCTCTGATTCCCCATCTCTGATTCCGCACATCCGATTCCCTGCCTATGATTCCCCACCTCTGATTCCCCGCCTCTGATTCCCCATATCTGATTCCCTGCCTCTGTTTCCCCGCCTCTGATTCCCCATATGTGATTCCCCACCTCTGTTTCCCCGCCTCTGATTCCCCGCCTCTGTTTCCCCATCTCTGATTCACCGCCTGTGATTCGCCACCTCTGATTCCCCATATCTGATTCCCCACCTCTGTTTCCCCGCCTCTGATTCCCCACCTCTGATTCTCCATATCTCATTCCCCGCCTCTGAATCCCCATCTCTGATTCCCGGACTCTGATTCCCCACCTCTGATTCCCGGCCTCTTATTCCCAGCATCTGATTCCCGGCCTCTGATTCCCGGCCTCTAATTCCCCGCTTCTGATTCTGATTCCCTGCCTCTGATTCCCCATTTCTGATTCCGCACATCTGATTCCCTGCCTCTGATTCCCCACCTCTGATTCCCCATATCTGATTCCCCGCCTCTGTTTCCCTGCCTCTTATTCCCTGCCTCTGTTTCCCCATATCTAATTCCCCACCTCTGATGCCCCAACTCTGATTCCCCGCCTCTGATTCCCCAGCTCTGATTCCCCACCTCTTATTCCCCGCATCCGATTCCCCATGTCTGATTCCCCGCCTCTGTTTCCCCGCCTCTGATTCCCCGCCTCTGTTTCCCCATATCTGTTTCCCCGCCTCTGATTCCCCAGCTCTGATTCCCTGCCTCTGATTCCCCGCATTCTATTCCCGGCCTCTGATTCCCCGCCTGTGATTCCCCATCTCTGATTCACCACCTCTGATTCCCCACCTCTGATTCCCCATATCTAATTCCCCGCCTCTCTTTGCCCACCTCTGATTCCCCGCCTCTGTTTCCCCATATCTGATTCCCCGCCTCTGAATCCCCAACTCTGATTCCCTGCCTCTGATTCACCAGCTCTGATTCCCCGCCTTTGATTCCCCCCGTCTGATTCCCAGCCTCTGAATCCCCGTGTCTGATTTCCTGCCTCTGATTCCCCGCCTCTGATTCCCCATCTCTGATTCACCGCCTCTGATTCCCCACCTCTGATTCCCCATATCTGATTCCGCACATCCGATTCCCTGCCACTGATTCCCCGACTCTGATTCCCCACCTCCGATTCCCCAGCTCTGATTCCCCGCCTCTGATTCCCCGCGTCTGATTCCCTGCCTCTGATTCCCCGCCTCTGATTCCCCATCTCTGATTCCCCACCTCTGATTCCCCGTGTCTGATTCCCTGCCTCTGAATCCCCGCCTCTGATTCCCCGCCTCTGATTCCCTGCCACTGATTACCCGCCCCTGATTCCCCACCTCTGATTCCCCATATCTTATTCCCCGCCTCTGTTTCCCCCCTCTGATTCCCAGCCTCTGTTTCCCCATATCTGATTCCCCTCCTCTGATTCCCCAGCTCTGATTCCCTGCCTCAGATTCCCTGCCCTGATTCCCCATCTCTGTTTCACCGCCTTTGATTCGCCACCTCTGATTCCCCGCCTCTGATTCCCCGCCTCTGTTTCCCCGCCTCTGATTCCCTGCCTCTGATTCCCAACCTCTGATTCCACACCTCTGATTCCCCATATCTGATTCCCCGCCTCTATTTCCCCATATCTGATTCCCCGCCTCTGATTCCACAACTCTGATTCCCCGCCTCTGATTCACCAGCTCTGATTCCCGGCCTCTGATTCCCGGCGTCCGATTCCCTGCCTCTGATTCCCCGCCTCTGATTCCCCATCTCTGATTCCCCGCCTCTGATTCCCCGTGTCTGATTCCCTGCCTCTGATTCCATGCCTCTGCTTCCCCGCCTCTGATTCCCTGCCACTGATTCCCTGCCCCTGATTCCCCACTTCTGATTCCCCATATCTGATTCCCCGCCTCTGTTTCCCCGCCTCTGATTCCCCGCCTCTGATTCCCCATATCTGATTCCCGGCCTCTGATTCCCCAACTCTGATTCCCCGCCTCTGAATCCCCAGCTCTGAATCCCCGCCTCTGATTCCCCGCCTCTGATTCTCCATATCTCATTCCCCGCCTCTGAATCCCCATCTCTGATTCCCGGACTCTGATTCCCCACCTCTGATTCCCGGCCTCTTATTCCCAGCATTTGATTCCCGGCCTCTGATTCCCGGCCTTTGATTCCCCGCTTTGATTCTGATTCCCTGCCTCTGATTCCCCATCTCTGATTCCGCACATCTGATTCCCTGCCTCTGATTCCCCACCTCTGATTCCCTATATCTGATTCCCCGCCTCTGTTTCCCCGCCTCTGATTCCCCGCCTCTGTTTCTCCATATCTAATTCCCCACCTCTGATGCCCCAACTCTGATTCCCCGCCTCTGATTCCCCAGCTCTGATTCCCCGCCTCTGATTCCCCGCATCTGATTCCCCATGTCTGATTCCCCGCCTCTGTTTCCCCGCCTCTGATTCCCCGCCTCTGTTTCCCCATATCTGATTCCCCGCCTCTGATTCCCCAGCTCTGATTCCCTGCCTCTGATTCCCCGCATTCTATTCCCTGCCTCTGATTCCCCGCCTGTGATTCCCCATCTCTGATTCACCACCTCTGATTCCCCACCTCTGATTCCCCATATCTAATTCCCCACCTCTGTTTGCCCGCCTCTGATTCCCCGCCTCTGTTTCCCCATATCTGATTCCCCGCCTCTGAATCCCCAACTCTGATTCCCTGCCTCTGATTCACCAGCTCTGATTCCCCGCCTTTGATTCCCCCCGTCTGATTCCCAGCCTCTGAATCCCCGTGTCTGATTTCCTGCCTCTGTTTCCCCGCCTCTGATTCCCCATCTCTGATTCACCGCCTCTGATTCCCCACCTCTGATTCCCCATTTCTGATTCCGCACATCCGATTCCCTGCCTCTGATTCCCCGACTCTGATTCCCCACCTCTGATTCCCCAGCTCTGATTCCCCGCCTCTGATTCCCCGCGTCTGATTCCCTGCCTCTGATTCCCCGCCTCTGATTCCCCATCTCTGATTCCCCACCTCTGATTCCCCGTGTGTGATTCCCTGCCTCTGATTCGCCGCCTCTGATTCCCCGCCTCTGATTCCCTGCCACTGATTCCCCGCCCCTGATTCCCCGCCTCTGATTCCCCGCCTCTGATTCCCTGCCACTGATTCCCCGCCCCTGATTCCCAGCCTCTGATTCCCCATATCTGATTCCCTGCCTCTGATTCCCCATATCTGAATCCCCGCCTCTATTTCCCCATATCTGCTTCGTCGCCTCTGATTCCCCAACTCTGATTCCCAGCCTCTGATTCCCCAGCTCTGATTTCCCGCCTCTGATTCCCGGCATCCGATTCCCTGCCTCTGATTCCCCGCCTCTGATTCCCCATCTCTGATTCCCCGCCTCTGATTCCCCGTGTCTGATTCCCTGCCTCTGATTCCCCGCCTCTGATTCCCCATATCTGATTCCCCGCCTCTGATTCCCCAACTCTGATTCCCCGCCTCTGATTCCCCAGCACTGAATCCCCGCCTCTGATTCCCCGCGTCTGATTCCCTGCCTCTGATTCCCCGCCTCTGATTCCCCATCTGTGATTCACAACCTCTGATGCCCCACCTCTGATTCCCCATATCTGATTCCCCGCCTCTGTTTCCCCGCCTCTGATTCCCCATATCTGATTCCCCGCCTCTGATTGCCCACCTCTGATTCCCCGCGTCTGATTCCCTGCCTCTGATTCACCGCCTCTGATTCCCCATCTCTGATTCACCACCTCTGTTTCCCCGCCTCTGATTCCCCACCTCTGATTCTCCATATCTCATTCCCCGCCTCTGAATCCCCATCTCTGATTCCCGGACTCTGATTCCCCACCTCTGATTCCCGGCCTCTTATTCCCAGCATCTGATTCCCGGCCTCTGATTCCCGGCCTCTAATTCCCCGCTTCTGATTCTGATTCCCTGCCTCTGATTCCCCATTTCTGATTCCGCACATCTGATTCCCTGCCTCTGATTCCCCACCTCTGATTCCCCATATCTGATTCCCCGCCTCTGTTTCCCTGCCTCTTATTCCCCGCCTCTGTTTCCCCATATCTAATTCCCCACCTCTGATGCCCCAACTCTGATTCCCCGCCTCTGATTCCCCAGCTCTGATTCCCCACCTCTGATTCCCTGCATCCGATTCCCCATGTCTGATTCCCCGCCTCTGTTTCCCCGCCTCTGATTCCCCGCCTCTGTTTCCCCATATCTGTTTCCCCGCCTCTGATTCCCCAGCTCTGATTCCCTGCCTCTGATTCCCCGCATTCTATTCCCGGCCTCTGATTCCCCGCCTGTGATTCCCCATCTCTGATTCACCACCTCTGATTCCCCACCTCTGATTCCCCATATCTAATTCCCCGCCTCTCTTTGCCCGCCTCTGATTCCCCGCCTCTGTTTCCCCATATCTGATTCCCCGCCTCTGAATCCCCAACTCTGATTCCCTGCCTCTGATTCACCAGCTCTGATTCCCCGCCTTTGATTCCCCCCGTCTGATTCCCAGCCTCTGAATCCCCGTGTCTGAATTCCTGCCTCTGATTCCCCGCCTCTGATTCCCCATCTCTGATTCACCGCCTCTGATTCCCCACCTCTGATTCCCCATATCTGATTCCGCACATCCGATTCCCTGCCACTGATTCCCCGACTCTGATTCCCCACCTCCGATTCCCCAGCTCTGATTCCCCGCCTCTGATTCCCCGTGTCTGATTCCCTGCCTCTGATTCCCCGCCTCTGATTCCCCATCTCTGATTCCCCACCTCTGATTCCCCGTGTCTGATTCCCTGCCTCTGAATCCCCGCCTCTGATTCCCCGCCTCTGATTCCCTGCCACTGATTACCCGCCCCTGATTCCCCACCTCTGATTCCCCATATCTTATTCCCCGCCTCTGTTTCCCCCCTCTGATTCCCAGCCTCTGTTTCCCCATATCTGATTCCCCTCCTCTGATTCCCCAGCTCTGATTCCCTGCCTCAGATTCCCTGCCCTGATTCCCCATCTCTGTTTCACCGCCTTTGATTCGCCACCTCTGATTCCCCGCCTCTGATTCCCCGCCTCTGTTTCCCCGCCTCTGATTCCCTGCCTCTGATTCCCAACCTCTGATTCCACACCTCTGATTCACCATATCTGATTCCCCGCCTCTATTTCCCCATATCTGATTCCCCGCCTCTGATTCCCCAACTCTGATTCCCCGCCTCTGATTCCCCAGCTCTGATTCCCGGCCTCTGATTCCCGGCGTCCGATTCCCTGCCTCTGATTCCCCGCCTCTGATTCCCCATCTCTGATTCCCCGCCTCTGATTCCCCGTGTCTGATTCCCTGCCTCTGATTCCACGCCTCTGCTTCCCCGCCTCTGATTCCCTGCCACTGATTCCCTGCCCCTGATTCCCCACTTCTGATTCCCCATATCTGATTCCCCGCCTCTGTTTCCCCTCCTCTGATTCCCCGCCTCTGATTCCCCATATCTGATTCCCGGCCTCTGATTCCCCAACTCTGATTCCCCGCCTCTGATTCCCCAGCTCTGAATCCCCGCCTCTGATTCCCCGCCTCTGATTCTCCATATCTCATTCCCCGCCTCTGAATCCCCATCTCTGATTCCCGGACTCTGATTCCCCACCTCTGATTCCCGGCCTCTTATTCCCAGCATTTGATTCCCGGCCTCTGATTCCCGGCCTTTGATTCCCCGCTTTGATTCTGATTCCCTGCCTCTGATTCCCCATCTCTGATTCCGCACATCTGATTCCCTGCCTCTGATTCCCCACCTCTGATTCCCTATATCTGATTCCCCGCCTCTGTTTCCCCGCCTCTGATTCCCCGCCTCTGTTTCCCCATATCTAATTCCCCACCTCTGATGCCCCAACTCTGATTCCCCGCCTCTGATTCCCCAGCTCTGATTCCCCGCCTCTGATTCCCCGCATCTGATTCCCCATGTCTGATTCCCCGCCTCTGTTTCCCCGCCTCTGATTCCCCGCCTCTGTTTCCCCATATCTGATTCCCCGCCTCTGATTCCCCAGCTCTGATTCCCTGCCTCTGATTCCCCGCATTCTATTCCCTGCCTCTGATTCCCCGCCTGTGATTCCCCATCTCTGATTCACCACCTCTGATTCCCCACCTCTGATTCCCCATATCTAATTCCCCACCTCTGTTTGCCCGCCTCTGATTCCCCGCCTCTGTTTCCCCATATCTGATTCCCCGCCTCTGAATCCCCAACTCTGATTACCTGCCTCTGATTCACCAGCTCTGATTCCCCGCCTTTGATTCCCCCCGTCTGATTCCCAGCCTCTGAATCCCCGTGTCTGATTTCCTGCCTCTGATTCCCCGCCTCTGATTCCCCATCTCTGATTCACCGCCTCTGATTCCCCACCTCTGATTCCCCATTTCTGATTCCGCACATCTGATTCCCTGCCTCTGATTCCCCGACTCTGATTCCCCACCTCTGATTCCCCAGCTCTGATTCCCCGCCTCTGATTCCCCGCGTCTGATTCCCTGCCTCTGATTCCCCGCCTCTGATTCCCCATCTCTGATTCCCCACCTCTGATTCCCCGTGTGTGATTCCCTGCCTCTGATTCGCCGCCTCTGATTCCCCGCCTCTGATTCCCTGCCACTGATTCCCCGCCCCTGATTCCCCGCCTCTGATTCCCCGCCTCTGATTCCCTGCCACTGATTCCCCGCCCCTGATTCCCAGCCTCTGATTCCCCATATCTGATTCCCTGCCTCTGATTCCCCATATCTGAATCCCCGCCTCTATTTCCCCATATTTGCTTCGTCGCCTCTGATTCCCCAACTCTGATTCCCAGCCTCTGATTCCCCAGCTCTGATTTCCCGCCTCTGATTCCCGGCATCCGATTCCCTGCCTCTGATTCACCGCCTCTGATTCCCCATCTCTGATTCCCCGCCTCTGATTCCCCGTGTCTGATTCCCTGCCTCTGATTCCCCGCCTCTGATTCCCCATATCTGATTCCCCGCCTCTGATTCCCCAACTCTGATTCCCCGCCTCTGATTCCCCAGCACTGAATCCCCGCCTCTGATTCCCCGCGTCTGATTCCCTGCCTCTGATTCCACGCCTCTGATTCCCCATTTGTGATTCACAACCTCTGATGCCCCACCTCTGATTCCCCATATCTGATTCCCCGCCTCTGTTTCCCCGCCTCTGATTCCCCATATCTGATTCCCCGCCTCTGATTGCCCACCTCTGATTCCCCGCGTCTGATTCCGTGCCTCTGATTCACCGCCTCTGATTCCCCATCTCTGATTCACCACCTCTGATTCCCGGCCTCTGATTCACCATCTCTGATTCCCCGCCTCTGATTCCCCGTGTCTGATTCCCTGCCTCTGATTCCCCGCCTCTGATTCCCCATCTCTGATTCACCACCTCTGATTCCCGGCCTCTGATTCCCCATCTCTGATTCCCCGCCTCTGATTCCCCATCTCTGATTCCCCGCCTCTGATTCCCCGTGTCTGATTCCCTGCCTCTGATTCCCCGCCTCTGATTCCCGGCATCTGATTCCCTGCCACTGATTCCCTGCCCCTGATTCCCCACCTCTGAGTCCCCATATCTGATTCCCCGCCTCTGTTTTCCCGCCTCTGATTCCCTGCCTCTTATTCCCCATATCTGATTCCCCGCCTCTGATTCCCCAACTCTGATTCCCCGCCTCTGATTCCCCAGCACTGAATCCCCGCCTCTGATTCCCCGCGTCTGATTCCCTGCCTCTGATTCCTCGCCTCTGATTCCCCATCAGTGATTCACAACCTCTGATGCCCCACCTCTGATTCCCCATATCTGATTCCCCGCCTCTGTTTCCCCGCCTCTGATTCCCCATATCTGATTCCCCGCCTCTGATTGCCCACCTCTGATTCCCCGCGTCTGATTCCCTGCCTCTGATTCACCGCCTCTGATTCCCCATCTCTGATTCACCACCTCTGATTCCCGGCCTCTGATTCCCCATCTCTGATTCCGCACATCCGATTCCCTGCCTATGATTCCCCACCTCTGATTCCCCGCCTCTGATTCCCCATATCTGATTCCCTGCCTCTGTTTCCCCGCCTCTGATTCCCCATATGTGATTCCCCACCTCTGTTTCCCCGCCTCTGATTCCCCGCCTCTGTTTCCCCATCTCTGATTCACCGCCTGTGATTCGCCACCTCTGATTCCCCATATCTGATTCCCCACCTCTGTTTCCCCGCCTCTGATTCCCCACCTCTGATTCTCCATATCTCATTCCCCGCCTCTGAATCCCCATCTCTGATTCCCGGACTCTGATTCCCCACCTCTGATTCCCGGCCTCTTATTCCCAGCATCTGATTCCCGGCCTCTGATTCCCGGCCTCTAATTCCCCGCTTCTGATTCTGATTCCCTGCCTCTGATTCCCCATTTCTGATTCCGCACATCTGATTCCCTGCCTCTGATTCCCCACCTCTGATTCCCCATATCTGATTCCCCGCCTCTGTTTCCCTGCCTCTTATTCCCCGCCTCTGTTTCCCCATATCTAATTCCCCACCTCTGATGCCCCAACTCTGATTCCCCGCCTCTGATTCCCCAGCTCTGATTCCCCACCTCTGATTCCCCGCATCCGATTCCCCATGTCTGATTCCCCGCCTCTGTTTCCCCGCCTCTGATTCCCCGCCTCTGTTTCCCCATATCTGTTTCCCCGCCTCTGATTCCCCAGCTCTGATTCCCTGCCTCTGATTCCCCGCATTCTATTCCCGGCCTCTGATTCCCCGCCTGTGATTCCCCATCTCTGATTCACCACCTCTGATTCCCCACCTCTGATTCCCCATATCTAATTCCCCGCCTCTCTTTGCCCGCCTCTGATTCCCCGCCTCTGTTTCCCCATATCTGATTCCCAGCCTCTGAATCCCCAACTCTGATTCCCTGCCTCTGATTCACCAGCTCTGATTCCCCGCCTTTGATTCCCCCCGTCTGATTCCCAGCCTCTAAATCCCCGTGTCTGATTTCCTGCCTCTGATTCCCCGCCTCTGATTCCCCATCTCTGATTCACCGCCTCTGATTCCCCACCTCTGATTCCCCATATCTGATTCCGCACATCCGATTCCCTGCCACTGATTCCCCGACTCTGATTCCCCACCTCCGATTCCCCAGCTCTGATTCCCCGCCTCTGATTCCCCGCGTCTGATTCCCTGCCTCTGATTCCCCGCCTCTGATTCCCCATCTCTGATTCCCCACCTCTGATTCCCCGTGTCTGATTCCCTTCCTCTGAATCCCCGCCTCTGATTCCCCGCCTCTGATTCCCTGCCACTGATTACCCGCCCCTGATTCCCCACCTCTGATTCCCCATATCTTATTCCCCGCCTCTGTTTTCCCCCTCTGATTCCCAGCCTCTGATTCCCCATATCTGATTCCCCGCCTCTGATTCCCCATATCTGATTCCCCGCCTCTATTTCCCCATATCTGCTTCGCCGCCTCTGATTCCCCAACTCTGATTCCCCGCCTCTGATTCCCCAGCTCTGATTTCCCGCCTCTGATTTCCGGCATCCGATTCCCTGCCTCTGAATCCCCGCCTCTGATTCCCCGTCTCTGATTCCCCGCCTCTGATTCCCCGTGTCTGATTCCCTGCCTCTGACTCCCCGCCTCTGATTCCCCGCGTCTGATTCCCTGCCACTGATTCCCTGCCCCTGATTCCCCACCTCTGATTCCCCACCTCTGATTCCCCATATCTTATTCCCCGCCTCTGTTTCCCCCCTCTGATTCCCAGCCTCTGATTCCCCTCCTCTGATTCCCCAGCTCTGATTCCCTGCCTCAGATTCCCTGCCCTGATTCCCCATCTCTGTTTCACCGCCTTTGATTCGCCACCTCTGATTCCCCGCCTCTGATTCCCCGCCTCTGTTTCCCCGCCTCTGATTCCCTGCCTCTGATTCCCAACCTCTGATTCCACACCTCTGATTCCCCATATCTGATTCCCCGCCTCTATTTCCCCATATCTGATTCCCCGCCTCTGATTCCACAACTCTGATTCCCCGCCTCTGATTCCCCAGCTCTGATTCCCGGCCTCTGATTCCCGGCGTCCGATTCCCTGCCTCTGATTCCCCGCCTCTGATTCCCCATCTCTGATTCCCCGCCTCTGATTCCCCGTGTCTGATTCCCTGCCTCTGATTCCATGCCTCTGCTTCCCCGCCTCTGATTCCCTGCCACTGATTCCCTGCCCCTGATTCCCCACTTCTGATTCCCCATATCTGATTCCCCGCCTCTGTTTCCCCGCCTCTGATTCCCCGCCTCTGATTCCCCATATCTGATTCCCGGCCTCTGATTCCCCAACTCTGATTCCCCGCCTCTGATTCCCCAGCTCTGAATCCCCGCCTCTCATTCCCCGCCTCTGATTCTCCATATCTCATTCCCCGCCTCTGAATCCCCATCTCTGATTCCCGGACTCTGATTCCCCACCTCTGATTCCCGGCCTCTTATTCCCAGCATTTGATTCCCGGCCTCTGATTCCCGGCCTTTGATTCCCCGCTTTGATTCTGATTCCCTGCCTCTGATTCCCCATCTCTGATTCCGCACATCTGATTCCCTGCCTCTGATTCCCCACCTCTGATTCCCTATATCTGATTCCCCGCCTCTGTTTCCCCGCCTCTGATTCCCCGCCTCTGTTTCTCCATATCTAATTCCCCACCTCTGATGCCCCAACTCTGATTCCCCGCCTCTGATTCCCCAGCTCTGATTCCCCGCCTCTGATTCCCCGCATCTGATTCCCCATGTCTGATTCCCCGCCTCTGTTTCCCCGCCTCTGATTCCCCGCCTCTGTTTCCCCATATCTGATTCCCCGCCTCTGATTCCCCAGCTCTGATTCCCTGCCTCTGATTCCCCGCATTCTATTCCCTGCCTCTGATTCCCCGCCTGTGATTCCCCATCTCTGATTCACCACCTCTGATTCCCCACCTCTGATTCCCCATATCTAATTCCCCACCTCTGTTTGCCCGCCTCTGATTCCCCGCCTCTGTTTCCCCATATCTGATTCCCCGCCTCTGAATCCCCAACTCTGATTCCCTGCCTCTGATTCACCAGCTCTGATTCCACGCCTTTGATTCCCCCCGTCTGATTCCCAGCCTCTGAATCCCCGTGTCTGATTTCCTGCCTCTGTTTCCCCGCCTCTGATTCCCCATCTCTGATTCACCGCCTCTGATTCCCCACCTCTGATTCCCCATTTCTGATTCCGCACATCCGATTCCCTGCCTCTGATTCCCCGACTCTGATTCCCCACCTCTGATTCCCCAGCTCTGATTCCCCGCCTCTGATTCCCCGCGTCTGATTCCCTGCCTCTGATTCCCCGCCTCTGATTCCCCATCTCTGATTCCCCACCTCTGATTCCCCGTGTGTGATTCCCTGCCTCTGATTCGCCGCCTCTGATTCCCCGCCACTGATTCCCTGCCACTGATTCCCCGCCCCTGATTCCCCGCCTCTGATTCCCCGCCTCTGATTCCCTGCCACTGATTCCCCGCCCCTGATTCCCAGCCTCTGATTCCCCATATCTGATTCCCTGCCTCTGATTCCCCATATCTGAATCCCCGCCTCTATTTCCCCATATCTGCTTCGTCGCCTCTGATTCCCCAACTCTGATTCCCAGCCTCTGATTCCCCAGCTCTGATTTCCCGCCTCTGATTCCCGGCATCCGATTCCCTGCCTCTGATTCCCCGCCTCTGATTCCCCATCTCTGATTCCCCGCCTCTGATTCCCCGTGTCTGATTCCCTGCCTCTGATTCCCCGCCTCTGATTCCCCATATCTGATTCCCCGCCTCTGATTCCCCAACTCTGATTCCCCGCCTCTGATTCCCCAGCACTGAATCCCCGCCTCTGATTCCCCGCGTCTGATTCCCTGCCTCTGATTCCCCGCCTCTGATTCCCCATCTGTGATTCACAACCTCTGATGCCCCACCTCTGATTCCCCATATCTGATTCCCCGCCTCTGTTTCCCCGCCTCTGATTCCCCATATCTGATTCCCCGCCTCTGATTGCCCACCTCTGATTCCCCGCGTCTGATTCCCTGCCTCTGATTCACCGCCTCTGATTCCCCATCTCTGATTCACCACCTCTGTTTCCCCGCCTCTGATTCCCCACCTCTGATTCTCCATATCTCATTCCCCGCCTCTGAATCCCCATCTCTGATTCCCGGACTCTGATTCCCCACCTCTGATTCCCGGCCTCTTATTCCCAGCATCTGATTCCCGGCCTCTGATTCCCGGCCTCTAATTCCCCGCTTCTGATTCTGATTCCCTGCCTCTGATTCCCCATTTCTGATTCCGCACATCTGATTCCCTGCCTCTGATTCCCCACCTCTGATTCCCCATATCTGATTCCCCGCCTCTGTTTCCCTGCCTCTTATTCCCCGCCTCTGTTTCCCCATATCTAATTCCCCACCTCTGATGCCCCAACTCTGATTCCCCGCCTCTGATTCCCCAGCTCTGATTCCCCACCTCTGATTCCCTGCATCCGATTCCCCATGTCTGATTCCCCGCCTCTGTTTCCCCGCCTCTGATTCCCCGCCTCTGTTTCCCCATATCTGTTTCCCCGCCTCTGATTCCCCAGCTCTGATTCCCTGCCTCTGATTCCCCGCATTCTATTCCCGGCCTCTGATTCCCCGCCTGTGATTCCCCATCTCTGATTCACCACCTCTGATTCCCCACCTCTGATTCCCCATATCTAATTCCCCGCCTCTCTTTGCCCGCCTCTGATTCCCCGCCTCTGTTTCCCCATATCTGATTCCCCGCCTCTGAATCCCCAACTCTGATTCCCTGCCTCTGATTCACCAGCTCTGATTCCCCGCCTTTGATTCCCCCCGTCTGATTCCCAGCCTCTGAATCCCCGTGTCTGATTTCCTGCCTCTGATTCCCCGCCTGTGATTCCCCATCTCTGATTCACCGCCTCTGATTCCCCACCTCTGATTCCCCATATCTGATTCCGCACATCCGATTCCCTGCCACTGATTCCCCGACTCTGATTCCCCACCTCCGATTCCCCAGCTCTGATTCCCCGCCTCTGATTCCCCGTGTCTGATTCCCTGCCTCTGATTCCCCGCCTCTGATTCCCCATCTCTGATTCCCCACCTCTGATTCCCCGTGTCTGATTCCCTGCCTCTGAATCCCCGCCTCTGATTCCCCGCCTCTGATTCCCTGCCACTGATTACCCGCCCCTGATTCCCCACCTCTGATTCCCCATATCTTATTCCCCGCCTCTGTTTCCCCCCTCTGATTCCCAGCCTCTGTTTCCCCATATCTGATTCCCCTCCTCTGATTCCCCAGCTCTGATTCCCTGCCTCAGATTCCCTGCCCTGATTCCCCATCTCTGTTTCACCGCCTTTGATTCGCCACCTCTGATTCCCCGCCTCTGATTCCCCGCCTCTGTTTCCCCGCCTCTGATTCCCTGCCTCTGATTCCCAACCTCTGATTCCACACCTCTGATTCACCATATCTGATTCCCCGCCTCTATTTCCCCATATCTGATTCCCCGCCTCTGATTCCCCAACTCTGATTCCCCGCCTCTGATTCCCCAGCTCTGATTCCCGGCCTCTGATTCCCGGCGTCCGATTCCCTGCCTCTGATTCCCCGCCTCTGATTCCCCATCTCTGATTCCCCGCCTCTGATTCCCCGTGTCTGATTCCCTGCCTCTGATTCCACGCCTCTGCTTCCCCGCCTCTGATTCCCTGCCACTGATTCCCTGCCCCTGATTCCCCACTTCTGATTCCCCATATCTGATTCCCCGCCTCTGTTTCCCCTCCTCTGATTCCCCGCCTCTGATTCCCCATATCTGATTCCCGGCCTCTGATTCCCCAACTCTGATTCCCCGCCTCTGATTCCCCAGCTCTGAATCCCCGCCTCTGATTCCCCGCCTCTGATTCTCCATATCTCATTCCCCGCCTCTGAATCCCCATCTCTGATTCCCGGACTCTGATTCCCCACCTCTGATTCCCGGCCTCTTATTCCCAGCATTTGATTCCCGGCCTCTGATTCCCGGCCTTTGATTCCCCGCTTTGATTCTGATTCCCTGCCTCTGATTCCCCATCTCTGATTCCGCACATCTGATTCCCTGCCTCTGATTCCCCACCTCTGATTCCCTATATCTGATTCCCCGCCTCTGTTTCCCCGCCTCTGATTCCCCGCCTCTGTTTCCCCATATCTAATTCCCCACCTCTGATGCCCCAACTCTGATTCCCCGCCTCTGATTCCCCAGCTCTGATTCCCCGCCTCTGATTCCCCGCATCTGATTCCCCATGTCTGATTCCCCGCCTCTGTTTCCCCGCCTCTGATTCCCCGCCTCTGTTTCCCCATATCTGATTCCCCGCCTCTGATTCCCCAGCTCTGATTCCCTGCCTCTGATTCCCCGCATTCTATTCCCTGCCTCTGATTCCCCGCCTGTGATTCCCCATCTCTGATTCACCACCTCTGATTCCCCACCTCTGATTCCCCATATCTAATTCCCCACCTCTGTTTGCCCGCCTCTGATTCCCCGCCTCTGTTTCCCCATATCTGATTCCCCGCCTCTGAATCCCCAACTCTGATTACCTGCCTCTGATTCACCAGCTCTGATTCCCCGCCTTTGATTCCCCCCGTCTGATTCCCAGCCTCTGAATCCCCGTGTCTGATTTCCTGCCTCTGATTCCCCGCCTCTGATTCCCCATCTCTGATTCACTGCCTCTGATTCCCCACCTCTGATTCCCCATTTCTGATTCCGCACATCCGATTCCCTGCCTCTGATTCCCCGACTCTGATTCCCCACCTCTGATTCCCCAGCTCTGATTCCCCGCCTCTGATTCCCCGCGTCTGATTCCCTGCCTCTGATTCCCCGCCTCTGATTCCCCATCTCTGATTCCCCACCTCTGATTCCCCGTGTGTGATTCCCTGCCTCTGATTCGCCACCTCTGATTCCCCGCCTCTGATTCCCTGCCACTGATTCCCCGCCCCTGATTCCCCGCCTCTGATTCCCCGCCTCTGATTCCCTGCCACTGATTCCCCGCCCCTGATTCCCAGCCTCTGATTCCCCATATCTGATTCCCTGCCTCTGATTCCCCATATCTGAATCCCCGCCTCTATTTCCCCATATTTGCTTCGTCGCCTCTGATTCCCCAACTCTGATTCCCAGCCTCTGATTCCCCAGCTCTGATTTCCCGCCTCTGATTCCCGGCATCCGATTCCCTGCCTCTGATTCACCGCCTCTGATTCCCCATCTCTGATTCACCACCTCTGATTCCCCGTGTCTGATTCCCTGCCTCTGATTCCCCGCCTCTGATTCCCCATATCTGATTCCCCGCCTCTGATTCCCCAACTCTGATTCCCCGCCTCTGATTCCCCAGCACTGAATCCCCGCCTCTGATTCCCCGCGTCTGATTCCCTGCCTCTGATTCCACGCCTCTGATTCCCCATCTGTGATTCACAACCTCTGATGCCCCACCTCTGATTCCCCATATCTGATTCCCCGCCTCTGTTTCCCCGCCTCTGATTCCCCATATCTGATTCCCCGCCTCTGATTGCCCACCTCTGATTCCCCGCGTCTGATTCCGTGCCTCTGATTCACCGCCTCTGATTCCCCATCTCTGATTCACCACCTCTGATTCCCGGCCTCTGATTCACCATCTCTGATTCCCCGCCTCTGATTCCCCGTGTCTGATTCCCTGCCTCTGATTCCCCGCCTCTGATTCCCCATCTCTGATTCACCACCTCTGATTCCCGGCCTCTGATTCCCCATCTCTGATTCCCCGCCTCTGATTCCCCGTGTCTGATTCCCTGCCTCTGATTCCCGGCCTCTGATTCCCCATCTCTGATTCCCCGCCTCTGATTCCCCGTGTCTGATTCCCTGCCTCTGATTCCCCGCCTCTGATTCCCAGCATCTGATTCCCTGCCACTGATTCCCTGCCCCTGATTCCCCACCTCTGAGTCCCCATATCTGATTCCCCGCCTCTGTTTTCCCGCCTCTGATTCCCTGCCTCTTATTCCCCATATCTGATTCCCCGCCTCTGATTCCCCAACTCTGATTCCCCGCCTCTGATTCCCCAGCACTGAATCCCCGCCTCTGATTCCCCGCGTCTGATTCCCTGCCTCTGATTCCCCGCCTCTGATTCCCCATCAGTGATTCACAACCTCTGATGCCCCACCTCTGATTCCCCATATCTGATTCCCCGCCTCTGTTTCCCCGCCTCTGATTCCCCATATCTGATTCCCCGCCTCTGATTGCCCACCTCTGATTCCCCGCGTCTGATTCCCTGCCTCTGATTCACCGCCTCTGATTCCCCATCTCTGATTCACCACCTCTGATTCCCGGCCTCTGATTCCCCATCTCTGATTCCGCACATCCGATTCCCTGCCTATGATTCCCCACCTCTGATTCCCCGCCTCTGATTCCCCATATCTGATTCCCTGCCTCTGTTTCCCCGCCTCTGATTCCCCATATGTGATTCCCCACCTCTGTTTCCCCGCCTCTGATTCCCCGCCTCTGTTTCCCCATCTCTGATTCACCGCCTGTGATTCGCCACCTCTGATTCCCCATATCTGATTCCCCACCTCTGTTTCCCCGCCTCTGATTCCCCACCTCTGATTCTCCATATCTCATTCCCCGCCTCTGAATCCCCATCTCTGATTCCCGGACTCTGATTCCCCACCTCTGATTCCCGGCCTCTTATTCCCAGCATCTGATTCCCGGCCTCTGATTCCCGGCCTCTAATTCCCCGCTTCTGATTCTGATTCCCTGCCTCTGATTCCCCATTTCTGATTCCGCACATCTGATTCCCTGCCTCTGATTCCCCACCTCTGATTCCCCATATCTGATTCCCCGCCTCTGTTTCCCTGCCTCTTATTCCCCGCCTCTGTTTCCCCATATCTAATTCCCCACCTCTGATGCCCCAACTCTGATTCCCCGCCTCTGATTCCCCAGCTCTGATTCCCCACCTCTGATTCCCCGCATCCGATTCCCCATATCTGTTTCCCCGCCTCTGATTCCCCAGCTCTGATTCCCTGCCTCTGATTCCCCGCATTCTATTCCCGGCCTCTGATTCCCCGCCTGTGATTCCCCATCTCTGATTCACCACCTCTGATTCCCCACCTCTGATTCCCCATATCTAATTCCCCGCCTCTCTTTGCCCGCCTCTGATTCCCCGCCTCTGTTTCCCCATATCTGATTCCCAGCCTCTGAATCCCCAACTCTGATTCCCTGCCTCTGATTCACCAGCTCTGATTCCCCGCCTTTGATTCCCCCCGTCTGATTCCCAGCCTCTAAATCCCCGTGTCTGATTTCCTGCCTCTGATTCCCCGCCTCTGATTCCCCATCTCTGATTCACCGCCTCTGATTCCCCACCTCTGATTCCCCATATCTGATTCCGCACATCCGATTCCCTGCCACTGATTCCCCGACTCTGATTCCCCACCTCCGATTCCCCAGCTCTGATTCCCCGCCTCTGATTCCCCGCGTCTGATTCCCTGCCTCTGATTCCCCGCCTCTGATTCCCCATCTCTGATTCCCCACCTCTGATTCCCCGTGTCTGATTCCCTTCCTCTGAATCCCCGCCTCTGATTCCCCGCCTCTGATTCCCTGCCACTGATTACCCGCCCCTGATTCCCCACCTCTGATTCCCCATATCTTATTCCCCGCCTCTGTTTCCCCCCTCTGATTCCCAGCCTCTGATTCCCCATATCTGATTCCCCGCCTCTGATTCCCCATATCTGATTCCCCGCCTCTATTTCCCCATATCTGCTTCGCCGCCTCTGATTCCCCAACTCTGATTCCCCGCCTCTGATTCCCCAGCTCTGATTTCCCGCCTCTGATTTCCGGCATCCGATTCCCTGCCTCTGAATCCCCGCCTCTGATTCCCCGTCTCTGATTCCCCGCCTCTGATTCCCCGTGTCTGATTCCCTGCCTCTGACTCCCCGCCTCTGATTCCCCGCGTCTGATTCCCTGCCACTGATTCCCTGCCCCTGATTCCCCACCTCTGATTCCCCATATCTGATTCCCCGCCTCTGTTTCCCCGCCTCTGATTCCCCGCCTCTGTTTCCCCATATCTGATTCCCCGCCTCTGATTCCCCAACTCTGATTCCCCTCCTCTAATTCGCCAGCTATGATTCCCCGCCTCTGATTCCCTGCGTCTGATTCCCTGCCTCTGATTCCCAGCCTCTGATTCCCCTTCTCTGATTCACCAGCTCTGAATCCCCACCTCTGATTCCCCATCTCTGATTCCGCACATCCGATTCCCTGCCTCTGATTCCCCGCCTCTGATTCCCCGCCTCTGATTCGCAACCTCTAATTCCCCACCTCTCATTCCCCATATCTGATTCCCAGCCTCTGTTTCCCTGCCTCTGAATCCCGGCCTCTGTTTCCCCATATCTGATTCCCCTCCTCTGATTCCCCAACTCTGATTCCCCGCCTCTGATTCCCCAGCTCTGATTCCCCGCCTTTTATTCCCGGCCTCTGATTCCCTGCCACTGATTCCCCGCCCCTGAATCCCCACCTCTGATTCCCCATCTCTGATTCACCGCCTCTGATTCCCCACCTCTGATTCCCCATCTCTGATTCCGCACATCCGATTCCCTGCCTCTGATTCCCCGACTCTGATTCCACACCTCTGATTCCCCAGCTCTGATTCCCCGCCTCTGATTCCCCGCGTCTGATTCCCTGCCTCTGATTCCCCGCCTCTGATTCCCCATCTCTGATTCCCCACCTCTGATTCCCCGTGTCTGATTCCATGCCTCTGATTCCCCGCCTCTGATTCCCTGCCTCTGATTCCCTGCCACTGATTCCCCGCCCCTGATTCCCCACCTCTGATTCCCCATATCTTATTCCCCGCCTCTGTTTCCCCCCCTCTGATTCCCAGCCTCTGATTCCCCATATCTGATTCCCCGCCTCTGATTCCCCATATCTGATTCCCCGCCTCTATTTCCCCATATCTGCTTCCCCGCCTCTGATTCCCCAACTCTGATTCCCCGCCTCTGATTCCCCAGCTCTGATTTCCCGCCTCTGATTCCCGGCATCCGATTCCCTGCCTCTGATTCCCCGCCTCTGATTCCCCGCCTCTGAATCCCCGCCTCTGATTCACCGCCTCCCTTTCCGCGCAACTTTCCTGGCCTACGTTTCCCCACATCTCTTTCCCCACCTCTGATTCCACGCCTCAGATTCGCCGCCTCTGATTTCCCGCCTCTGATTCCCTGCCTCTGATTCCCTGCCTCTGATTCCCCACCTCTGATTCCCCCCTCTTATTCCCCGCCTCTGATTCCCAGCCTCTGATTCCCCACCTCTGATTCTCCGCCTCTGATTCCCTGCCTGTCTTTCCCTGCCTCTATTTCCGTGTCTCTTTCTCTGCATCTCGTTTCCCACATCTCATTTCCCCCTTCTGATAACCCGCATCAGATTCCCTGCCACAGATTCCCTGCCTCAGATTCCCTGCCTCAGATTCCCTGCATCAGATTCCCTTCATCTGATTCCCTGCCTCTGATTCCCCGCCTCTGATTCCCCAGCACTGAATCCCCGCCTCTGATTCCCCGCGTCTGATTCCCTGCCTCTGATTCCCCGCCTCTGATTCCCCATCAGTGATTCACAACCTCTGATGCCCCACCTCTGATTCCCCATATCTGATTCCCCGCCTCTGTTTCCCCGCCTCTGATTCCCCATATCTGATTCCCCGCCTCTGATTGCCCACCTCTGATTCCCCGCGTCTGATTCCCTGCCTCTGATTCACCGCCTCTGATTCCCCATCTCTGATTCACCACCTCTGATTCCCGGCCTCTGATTCCCCATCTCTGATTCCGCACATCCGATTCCCTGCCTATGATTCCCCACCTCTGATTCCCCGCCTCTGATTCCCCATATCTGATTCCCTGCCTCTGTTTCCCCGCCTCTGATTCCCCATATGTGATTCCCCACCTCTGTTTCCCCATCTCTGATTCACCGCCTGTGATTCGCCACCTCTGATTCCCCATATCTGATTCCCCACCTCTGTTTCCCCGCCTCTGATTCCCCACCTCTGATTCTCCATATCTCATTCCCCGCCTCTGAATCCCCATCTCTGATTCCCGGACTCTGATTCCCCACCTCTGATTCCCGGCCTCTTATTCCCAGCATCTGATTCCCGGCCTCTGATTCCCGGCCTCTAATTCCCCGCTTCTGATTCTGATTCCCTGCCTCTGATTCCCCATTTCTGATTCCGCACATCTGATTCCCTGCCTCTGATTCCCCACCTCTGATTCCCCATATCTGATTCCCCGCCTCTGTTTCCCTGCCTCTTATTCCCCGCCTCTGTTTCCCCATATCTAATTCCCCACCTCTGATGCCCCAACTCTGATTCCCCGCCTCTGATTCCCCAGCTCTGATTCCCCACCTCTGATTCCCCGCATCCGATTCCCCATGTCTGATTCCCCGCCTCTGTTTCCCCGCCTCTGATTCCCCGCCTCTGTTTCCCCATATCTGTTTCCCCGCCTCTGATTCCCCAGCTCTGATTCCCTGCCTCTGATTCCCTGCATTCTATTCCCGGCCTCTGATTCCCCGCCTGTGATTCCCCATCTCTGATTCACCACCTCTGATTCCCCACCTCTGATTCCCCATATCTAATTCCCCGCCTCTCTTTGCCCGCCTCTGATTCCCCGCCTCTGTTTCCCCATATCTGATTCCCCGCCTCTGAATCCCCAACTCTGATTCCCTGCCTCTGATTCACCAGCTCTGATTCCCCGCCTTTGATTCCCCCCGTCTGATTCCCAGCCTCTGAATCCCCGTGTCTGATTTCCTGCCTCTGATTCCCCGCCTCTGATTCCCCATCTCTGATTCACCGCCTCTGATTCCCCACCTCTGATTCCCCATATCTGATTCCGCACATCCGATTCCCTGCCACTGATTCCCCGACTCTGATTCCCCACCTCCGATTCCCCAGCTCTGATTCCCCGCCTCTGATTCCCCGCGTCTGATTCCCTGCCTCTGATTCCCCGCCTCTGATTCCCCATCTCTGATTCCCCACCTCTGATTCCCCGTGTCTGATTCCCTGCCTCTGAATCCCCGCCTCTGATTCCCCGCCTCTGATTCCCTGCCACTGATTACCCGCCCCTGATTCCCCACCTCTGATTCCCCATATCTTATTCCCCGCCTCTGTTTCCCCCCTCTGATTCCCAGCCTCTGATTCCCCATATCTGATTCCCCGCCTCTGATTCCCCATATCTGATTCCCCGCCTCTATTTCCCCATATCTGCTTCGCCGCCTCTGATTCCCCAACTCTGATTCCCCGCCTCTGATTCCCCAGCTCTGATTTCCCGCCTCTGATTTCCGGCATCCGATTCCCTGCCTCTGAATCCCCGCCTCTGATTCCCCGTCTCTGATTCCCCGCCTCTGATTCACCGTGTCTGATTCCCTGCCTCTGACTCCCCGCCTCTGATTCCCCGCGTCTGATTCCCTGCCACTGATTCCCTGCCCCTGATTCCCCACCTCTGATTCCCCATATCTGATTCCCCGCCTCTGTTTCCCCGCCTCTGATTCCCCGCCTCTGTTTCCCCATATCTGATTCCCCGCCTCTGATTCCCCAACTCTGATTCCCCACCTCTGATTCTCCATATCTCATTCCCCGCCTCTGAATCCCCATCTCTGATTCCCGGACTCTGATTCCCCACCTCTGATTCCCGGCCTCTTATTCCCAGCATCTGATTCCCGGCCTCTGATTCCCGGCCTCTAATTCCCCGCTTCTGATTCTGATTCCCTGCCTCTGATTCCCCATTTCTGATTCCGCACATCTGATTCCCTGCCTCTGATTCCCCACCTCTGATTCCCCATATCTGATTCCCCGCCTCTGTTTCCCTGCCTCTTATTCCCCGCCTCTGTTTCCCCATATCTAATTCCCCACCTCTGATGCCCCAACTCTGATTCCCCGCCTCTGATTCCCCAGCTCTGATTCCCCACCTCTGATTCCCCGCATCCGATTCCCCATGTCTGATTCCCCGCCTCTGTTTCCCCGCCTCTGATTCCCCGCCTCTGTTTCCCCATATCTGTTTCCCCGCCTCTGATTCCCCAGCTCTGATTCCCTGCCTCTGATTCCCTGCATTCTATTCCCGGCCTCTGATTCCCCGCCTGTGATTCCCCATCTCTGATTCACCACCTCTGATTCCCCACCTCTGATTCCCCATATCTAATTCCCCGCCTCTCTTTGCCCGCCTCTGATTCCCCGCCTCTGTTTCCCCATATCTGATTCCCCGCCTCTGAATCCCCAACTCTGATTCCCTGCCTCTGATTCACCAGCTCTGATTCCCCGCCTTTGATTCCCCCCGTCTGATTCCCAGCCTCTGAATCCCCGTGTCTGATTTCCTGCCTCTGATTCCCCGCCTCTGATTCCCCATCTCTGATTCACCGCCTCTGATTCCCCACCTCTGATTCCCCATATCTGATTCCGCACATCCGATTCCCTGCCACTGATTCCCCGACTCTGATTCCCCACCTCCGATTCCCCAGCTCTGATTCCCCGCCTCTGATTCCCCGCGTCTGATTCCCTGCCTCTGATTCCCCGCCTCTGATTCCCCATCTCTGATTCCCCACCTCTGATTCCCCGTGTCTGATTCCCTGCCTCTGAATCCCCGCCTCTGATTCCCCGCCTCTGATTCCCTGCCACTGATTACCCGCCCCTGATTCCCCACCTCTGATTCCCCATATCTTATTCCCCGCCTCTGTTTCCCCCCTCTGATTCCCAGCCTCTGATTCCCCATATCTGATTCCCCGCCTCTGATTCCCCATATCTGATTCCCCGCCTCTATTTCCCCATATCTGCTTCGCCGCCTCTGATTCCCCAACTCTGATTCCCCGCCTCTGATTCCCCAGCTCTGATTTCCCGCCTCTGATTTCCGGCATCCGATTCCCTGCCTCTGAATCCCCGCCTCTGATTCCCCGTCTCTGATTCCCCGCCTCTGATTCACCGTGTCTGATTCCCTGCCTCTGACTCCCCGCCTCTGATTCCCCGCGTCTGATTCCCTGCCACTGATTCCCTGCCCCTGATTCCCCACCTCTGATTCCCCATATCTGATTCCCCGCCTCTGTTTCCCCGCCTCTGATTCCCCGCCTCTGTTTCCCCATATCTGATTCCCCGCCTCTGATTCCCCAACTCTGATTCCCCTCCTCTAATTCGCCAGCTATGATTCCCCGCCTCTGATTCCCTGCGTCTGATTCCCTGCCTCTGATTCCCAGCCTCTGATTCCCCTTCTCTGATTCACCAGCTCTGAATCCCCACCTCTGATTCCCCATCTCTGATTCCGCACATCCGATTCCCTGCCTCTGATTCCCCGACTCTGATTCCACACCTCTGATTCCCCAGCTCTGATTCCCCGCCTCTGATTCCCCGCGTCTGATTCCCTGCCTCTGATTCCCCGCCTCTGATTCCCCATCTCTGATTCCCCACCTCTGATTCCCCGTGTCTGATTCCATGCCTCTGATTCCCCGCCTCTGATTCCCTGCCTCTGATTCCCTGCCACTGATTCCCCGCCCCTGATTCCCCACCTCTGATTCCCCATATCTTATTCCCCGCCTCTGTTTCCCCCCCTCTGATTCCCAGCCTCTGATTCCCCATATCTGATTCCCCGCCTCTGATTCCCCATATCTGATTCCCCGCCTCTATTTCCCCATATCTGCTTCCCCGCCTCTGATTCCCCAACTCTGATTCCCCGCCTCTGATTCCCCAGCTCTGATTTCCCGCCTCTGATTCCCGGCATCCGATTCCCTGCCTCTGATTCCCCGCCTCTGATTCCCCGCCTCTGAATCCCCGCCTCTGATTCACCGCCTCCCTTTCCGCGCAACTTTCCTGGCCTACGTTTCCCCACATCTCTTTCCCCACCTCTGATTCCACGCCTCAGATTCGCCGCCTCTGATTTCCCGCCTCTGATTCCCTGCCTCTGATTCCCTGCCTCTGATTCCCCACCTCTGATTCCCCCCTCTTATTCCCCGCCTCTGATTCCCAGCCTCTGATTCCCCACCTCTGATTCCCCGCCTCTGATTCCCTGCCTGTCTTTCCCTGCCTCTATTTCCGTGTCTCTTTCTCTGCATCTCGTTTCCCACATCTCATTTCCCCCTTCTGATAACCCGCATCAGATTCCCTGCCACAGATTCCCTGCCTCAGATTCCCTGCCTCAGATTCCCTGCATCAGATTCCCTTCATCTGATTCCCTGCCTCTGATTCCCCGCCTTTGATTCCCCACCTCCGATTCCCTGCCTCAGATTCCCTGCCTCTGATTCCCTGCCTCTGATTCCCTGCCTCTGATTTCCTGCATCTGATTCCCCACCTCTGATTCTCCGCCTCTGATTCCCCGCCTCTGATTCCCCGCCTCTGATTCGCCGCCTCTGATTCCCCATATCTTATTCCCCGCCTCTGTTTCCCCCCTCTGATTCCCAGCCTCTGATTCCCCATATCTGATTCCCCGCCTCTGATTCCCCATATCTGATTCCCCGCCTCTATTTCCCCATATCTGCTTCGCCGCCTCTGATTCCCCAACTCTGATTCCCCGCCTCTGATTCCCCAGCTCTGATTTCCCGCCTCTGATTTCCGGCATCCGATTCCCTGCCTCTGAATCCCCGCCTCTGATTCCCCATCTCTGATTCCCCGCCTCTGATTCCCCGTGTCTGATTCCCTGCCTCTGACTCCCCGCCTCTGATTCCCCGCGTCTGATTCCCTGCCACTGATTCCCTGCCCCTGATTCCCCACCTCTGATTCCCCATATCTGATTCCCCGCCTCTGTTTCCCCGCCTCTGATTCCCCGCCTCTGTTTCCCCATATCTGATTCCCCGCCTCTGATTCCCCAACTCTGATTCCCCTCCTCTAATTCGCCAGCTATGATTCCCCGCCTCTGATTCCCTGCGTCTGATTCCCTGCCTCTGATTCCCAGCCTCTGATTCCCCTTCTCTGATTCACCAGCTCTGAATCCCCACCTCTGATTCCCCATCTCTGATTCCGCACATCCGATTCCCTGCCTCTGATTCCCCGCCTCTGATTCCCCGCCTCTGATTCGCAACCTCTAATTCCCCACCTCTCATTCCCCATATCTGATTCCCAGCCTCTGTTTCCCTGCCTCTGAATCCCGGCCTCTGTTTCCCCATATCTGATTCCCCTCCTCTGATTCCCCAACTCTGATTCCCCGCCTCTGATTCCCCAGCTCTGATTCCCCGCCTTTTATTCCCGGCCTCTGATTCCCTGCCACTGATTCCCCGCCCCTGAATCCCCACCTCTGATTCCCCATCTCTGATTCACCGCCTCTGATTCCCCACCTCTGATTCCCCATCTCTGATTCCGCACATCCGATTCCCTGCCTCTGATTCCCCGACTCTGATTCCACACCTCTGATTCCCCAGCTCTGATTCCCCGCCTCTGATTCCCCGCGTCTGATTCCCTGCCTCTGATTCCCCGCCTCTGATTCCCCATCTCTGATTCCCCACCTCTGATTCCCCGTGTCTGATTCCATGCCTCTGATTCCCCGCCTCTGATTCCCTGCCTCTGATTCCCTGCCACTGATTCCCCGCCCCTGATTCCCCACCTCTGATTCCCCATATCTTATTCCCCGCCTCTGTTTCCCCCCCTCTGATTCCCAGCCTCTGATTCCCCATATCTGATTCCCCGCCTCTGATTCCCCATATCTGATTCCCCGCCTCTATTTCCCCATATCTGCTTCCCCGCCTCTGATTCCCCAACTCTGATTCCCCGCCTCTGATTCCCCAGCTCTGATTTCCCGCCTCTGATTCCCAGCATCCGATTCCCTGCCTCTGATTCCCCGCCTCTGATTCCCCGCCTCTGAATCCCCGCCTCTGATTCACCGCCTCCCTTTCCGCGCAACTTTCCTGGCCTACGTTTCCCCACATCTCTTTCCCCACCTCTGATTCCACGCCTCAGATTTGCCGCCTCTGATTTCCCGCCTCTGATTCCCTGCCTCTGATTCCCTGCCTCTGATTCCCCACCTCTGATTCCCCCCTCTTATTCCCCGCCTCTGATTCCCAGCCTCTGATTCCCCACCTCTGATTCCCCGCCTCTTATTCCCTGCCTGTCTTTCCCTGCCTCTATTTCCGTGTCTCTTTCTCTGCATCTCGTTTCCCACATCTCATTTCCCCCTTCTGATAACCCGCATCAGATTCCCTGCCACAGATTCCCTGCCTCAGATTCCCTGCCTCAGATTCCCTGCATCAGATTCCCTTCATCTGATTCCCTGCCTCTGATTCCCCGCCTTTGATTCCCCACCTCTGATTCCCTGCCTCAGATTCCCTGCCTCTGATTCCCTGCCTCTGATTCCCTGCCTCTGATTTCCTGCATCTGATTCCCCACCTCTGATTCTCCGCCTCTGATTCCCCGCCTCTGATTCCCCGCCTCTGATTCGCCGCCTCTGATTCCCCGCCTCTGATTTCCCACCTCTGATTCCCTGCCTCTGATAACCTGCCTCTGATTCCCTGCCTCTGATTCTCTGCCTCTGATTCCCGGCCTCTGAGTCCCCACCTCTGATTCCCCGTGTCCGATTCCGCACCCATGTTTCACCACCTCTGTTGCTCTGCTTCTGATTTCCCGGCTCAGATTCACCGGCTCTGATTCCGCACCTCTGATTCCACGCCTCTCTTTCTGTGTCTCTGATTCCCCGCCTCTGATTCCACGCCTCTGATTACCCGCCTCTGATACCCTGCCTCTCTTTCCCTGCCTCTATTTCCGTGGCTCTTTCTCTGCATCTCGTTTCCCACATCTCATTTCCCCCTTCTGATAACCCGCATCAGATTCCCTGCCACAGATTCCCTGCCTCAGATACCCTGCCTCAGATTCCCTGCATCAGATTCCCTTCATCTGATTCCCTGCCTCTGATTCCCCGCGGCTGATTCCCTGCCTCTGATTCCCAGCCTCTGTTTACCCGACTGTTTCCCCGCCTCTGATTCACCACCTCATATTCGCCATCTCAGGTTCCCTGCCTCAGATTCCCTGCCTCAGATTCCCTGCATCAGATTCCCTTCATTTGATTCCCTGCGTCTGATTCCCTGCCTCTGATTCCCTGCATCTGATTGCCCGCCTCTGATTCCCCGCCTCTGATTCCCCGCCTCTGATTCCCCACCTCTGATTCCCCACTTCTGATTCCCCGCCTCTGATTCCCCGCATCTGATTCCCCACTTCTGATTCCCCACCTCTGATTCCCCGCCTCTGATTCCACGCCTCTGATTCCCCACTTCTGAATCCCCACCTCTGATTCTCCGCCTCTGATACCCTGCCTCTGATAACTTTTTACTGATTCCCTGCCTCAGATTCCCTGCCTCCGATTCCCTGCCTCAGATTCCCTGCCTCAGATTCCCTGCATCAGATTCCCTTCATCTGATTCCCCGCCTCTTATTCCCCACCTCTGTCTCTACGCCTCTATTTTGCCTGCACTCTTTCCCCTCCACTCTTTCTGTGCCTCTCTTTCCCTCCCTCAATTTCAACAACTCTGTTTGATCTGTTCTGTGTACCTAATTTTCAACACACAAGTTCCAACCACTATGTTTCGCCCATCTCTTTCGCTGCCTCTATTTATGCAGCTATGTTTACCCGCTTCTGTTTACCCGCCTGATTCCCCACATCTCTTTCCCCACCTCTGATTCCACGCCTCTGATTCCCCGCCTCTGATTCCCCGCCTCTGATTCCCCGCCTCTGATTCACCGCCTCCCTTTCCGCGCAACTTTCCTGGCCTACGTTTCCCCACATCTCATTCCCCACCTCTGATTCCACGCCTCAGATTCGCCGCCTCTGATTTCCCGCCTCTGATTCCCTGCCTCTGATTCCCTGCCTCTGATTCCCCACCTCAGATTCCCCCCTCTGATTCCCCGCCTCTGATTCCCAGCCTCTGATTCCCCACCTCTGATTCCCCGCCTCTGATTCCCTGCCTGTCTTTCCCTGCCTCTATTTCCGTGCCTCTTTCTCTGCATCTCGTTTCCCACATCTCATTTCCCCCTTCTGATAACCCGCATCAGATTCCCTGCCACAGATTCCCTGCCTCAGATTCCATGCCTCAGATTCCCTGCATCAGATTCCCTTCATCTGATTCCCTGCCTCTGATTCCCCGCCTCTGATTCCCCACCTCTGATTCCCTGCCTCAGATTCCCTGCCTCTGATTCCCTGCCTCTGATTCCCTGCCTCTGATTTCCTGCATCTGATTGCCCGCCTCTGATTCTCCGCCTCTGATTCCCTGCCTCTGATTCCCCGCCTCTGATTCGCCGCCTCTGATACCCCGCCTCTGATTTCCCACCTCTGATTCCCTGCCTCTGATAACCTGCCTCTGATTCCCTGCCTCTGATTCCCGGCCTCTGAGTCCCCACCTCTGATTCCCCGTGTCCGATTCCGCACCCATGTTTCACCACCTCTGTTGCTCTGCTTCTGATTTCCCGGCTCAGATTCACCGGCTCTGATTCCGCACCTCTGATTCCACGCCTCTCTTTCTGTGTCTCTGATTCCCCGCCTCTGATTCCACGCCTCTGATTACCCGCCTCTGATACCCTGCCTCTCCTTCCCTGCCTCTATTTCCGTGCCTCTTTCTCTGCATCTCGTTTCCCACATCTCATTTCCCCCTTCTGATAACCCGCATCAGATTCCCTGCCACAGATTCCCTGCCTCAGATACCCTGCCTCAGATTCCCTGCATCAGATTCCCTTCATCTGATTCCCTGCCTCTGATTCCCCGCGGCTGATACCCTGCCTCTGATTCCCCGCCTCTGTTTACCCGACTGTTTCCCCGCCTCTGATTCACCACCTCATATTCGCCATCTCAGGTTCCCTGCCTCTGATTCCCTGCCTCTGATTCCCTGCCTCTGATTCCCTGCATCTGATTGCCCGCCTCTGATACCCTGCCTCTGATTCCCCGCCTCTGATTCCCCGCCTCTGATTCCCAGCCTCTGATTTCCCACCTCTGATTCCCCACTTCTGATTCCCCGCCTCTGATTCCCCGTCTCTGATTCCACGCCTCTGATTCCCCGCCTCTGATTCCCCATCTCTGATTCACCGCCTCTGATTCCCCACCTCTGATTCCCCATATCTGATTCCGCACATCCGATTCCCTGCCTCTGATTCCCCGACTCTGATTCCCCACCTCCGATTCCCCAGCTCTGATTCCCCGCCTCTGATTCCCCGCGTCTGATTCCCTGCCTCTGATTCCCCGCCTCTGATTCCCCATCTCTGATTCCCCACCTCTGATTCCCCGTGTCTGATTCCCTGCCTCTGAATCCCCGCCTCTGATTCCCCGCCTCTGATTCCCTGCCACTGATTACCCGCCCCTGATTCCCCACCTCTGATTCCCCATATCTTATTCCCCGCTCTGTTTCCCCCCTCTGATTCCCAGCCTCTGATTCCCCATATCTGATTCCCCGCCTCT
This sequence comes from Narcine bancroftii, assembly GCF_036971445.1. Lineage (NCBI taxonomy): Eukaryota > Metazoa > Chordata > Chondrichthyes > Torpediniformes > Narcinidae > Narcine > Narcine bancroftii. Next base: position 270,064,577 of record NC_091470.1, read on the forward strand.
GATTCCCCATATCTGATTCCCCGCCTCTATTTCCCCATATCTGCTTCGCCGCCTCTGATTCCCCAACTCTGATTCCCCGCCTCTGATTCCCCAGCTCTGATTTCCCGCCTCTGATTTCCGGCATCCGATTCCCTGCCTCTGATTCCCCGCCTCTGATTCCCCATCTCTGATTCCCCGCCTCTGATTCCCCGTGTCTGATTCCCTGCCTCTGACTCCCCGCCTCTGATTCCCCGCGTCTGATTCCCTGCCACTGATTCCCTGCCCCTGATTCCCCACCTCTGAATCCCCATATCTGATTCCCCGCCTCTGTTTCCCCGCCTCTGATTCCCCGCCTCTGTTTCCCCATATCTGATTCCCTGCCTCTGTTTCCCCGCCTCTGATTCCCCATATGTGATTCCCCACCTCTGTTTCCCCGCCTCTGATTCCCCGCCTCTGTTTCCCCATCTCTGATTCACCGCCTGTGATTCGCCACCTCTGATTCCCCATATCTGATTCCCCACCTCTGTTTCCCCGCCTCTGATTCCCCACCTCTGATTCTCCATATCTCATTCCCCGCCTCTGAATCCCCATCTCTGATTCCCGGACTCTGATTCCCCACCTCTGATTCCCGGCCTCTTATTCCCAGCATCTGATTCCCGGCCTCTGATTCCCGGCCTCTAATTCCCCGCTTCTGATTCTGATTCCCTGCCTCTGATTCCCCATCTCTGATTCCGCACATCTGATTCCCTGCCTCTGATTCCCCACCTCTGATTCCCCATATCTGAATCCCCGCCTCTGTTTCCCTGCCTCTTATTCCCCGACTCTGTTTCCCCATATCTAATTCCCCACCTCTGATGCCCCAACTCTGATTCCCCGCCTCTGATTCCCCAGCTCTGATTCCCCACCTCTGATTTCCCGCATCCGATTCCCCATGTCTGATTCCCCGCATCTGTTTCCCCATATCTGTTTCCCCGCCTCTGATTCCCCAGCTCTGATTCCCTGCCTCTGATTCCCCGCATTCTATTCCCGGCCTCTGATTCCCCGCCTGTGATTCCCCATCTCTGATTCACCACCTCTGATTCCCCACCTCTGATTCCCCATATCTAATTCCCCGCCTCTCTTTGCCCGCCTCTGATTCCCCGCCTCTGTTTCCCCATATCTGATTCCCCGCCTCTGAATCCCCAACTCTGATTCCCTGCCTCTGATTCACCAGCTCTGATTCCCCGCCTTTGATTCCCCCCGTCTGATTCCCAGCCTCTGAATCCCCGTGTCTGATTTCCTGCCTCTGATTCCCCGCCTCTGATTCCCCATCTCTGATTCACCGCCTCTGATTCCCCACCTCTGATTCCCCATATCTGATTCCGCACATCCGATTCCCTGCCTCTGATTCCCCGACTCTAATTCCTCACCTCCGATTCCCCAGCTCTGATTCCCCGCCTCTGATTCCCCGCGTCTGATTCCCTGCCTCTGATTCCCCGCCTCTGATTCCCCATCTCTGATTCCCCACCTCTGATTCCCCGTGTCTGATTCCCTGCCTCTGAATCCCCGCCTCTGATTCCCCGCCTCTGATTCCCTGCCACTGATTACCCGCCCCTGATTCCCCACCTCTGATTCCCCATATCTTATTCCCCGCCTCTGTTTCCCCCCTCTGATTCCCAGCCTCTGATTCCCCATATCTGATTCCCCGCCTCTGATTCCCCATATCTGATTCCCCGCCTCTATTTCCCCATATCTGCTTCGCCGCCTCTGATTCCCCAACTCTGATTCCCCGCCTCTGATTCCCCAGCTCTGATTTCCCGCCTCTGATTTCCGGCATCCGATTCCCTGCCTCTGAATCCCCGCCTCTGATTCCCCGTCTCTGATTCCCCGCCTCTGATTCCCCGTGTCTGATTCCCTGCCTCTGACTCCCCGCCTCTGATTCCCCGCGTCTGATTCCCTGCCACTGATTCCCTGCCCCTGATTCCCCACCTCTGATTCCCCATATCTGATTCCCCGCCTCTGTTTCCCCGCCTCTGATTCCCCGCCTCTGTTTCCCCATATCTGATTCCCCGCCTCTGATTCCCCAACTCTGATTCCCCTCCTCTAATTCGCCAGCTATGATTCCCCGCCTCTGATTCCCTGCGTCTGATTCCCTGCCTCTGATTCCCAGCCTCTGATTCCCCTTCTCTGATTCACCAGCTCTGAATCCCCACCTCTGATTCCCCATCTCTGATTCCGCACATCCGATTCCCTGCCTCTGATTCCCCGCCTCTGATTCCCCGCCTCTGATTCGCAACCTCTAATTCCCCACCTCTGATTCCCCATATCTGATTCCCAGCCTCTGTTTCCCTGCCTCTGAATCCCGGCCTCTGTTTCCCCATATCTGATTTCCCTCCTCTGATTCCCCAACTCTGATTCCCCGCCTCTGATTCCCCAGCTCTGATTCCCCGCCTTTTATTCCCGGCCTCTGATTCCCTGCCACTGATTCCCCGCCCCTGATTCCCCACCTCTGATTCCCCATATCTTATTCCCCGCCTCTGTTTCCCCCCTCTGATTCCCAGCCTCTGATTCCCCATATCTGATTCCCCGCCTCTGATTCCCCATATCTGATTCCCCGCCTCTATTTCCCCATATCTGCTTCGCCGCCTCTGATTCCCCAACTCTGATTCCCCGCCTCTGATTCCCCAGCTCTGATTTCCCGCCTCTGATTTCCGGCATCTGATTCCCTGCCTCTGATTCCCCGCCTCTGATTCCCCATCTCTGATTCCCCGCCTCTGATTCCCCGTGTCTGATTCCCTGCCTCTGACTCCCCGCCTCTGATTCCCCGCGTCTGATTCCCTGCCACTGATTCCCTGCCCCTGATTCCCCACCTCTGAATCCCCATATCTGATTCCCCGCCTCTGTTTCCCCGCCTCTGATTCCCCGCCTCTGTTTCCCCATATCTGATTCCCTGCCTCTGTTTCCCCGCCTCTGATTCCCCATATGTGATTCCCCACCTCTGTTTCCCCGCCTCTGATTCCCCGCCTCTGTTTCCCCATCTCTGATTCACCGCCTGTGATTCGCCACCTCTGATTCCCCATATCTGATTCCCCACCTCTGTTTCCCCGCCTCTGATTCCCCACCTCTGATTCTCCATATCTCATTCCCCGCCTCTGAATCCCCATCTCTGATTCCCGGACTCTGATTCCCCACCTCTGATTCCCGGCCTCTTATTCCCAGCATCTGATTCCCGGCCTCTGATTCCCGGCCTCTAATTCCCCGCTTCTGATTCTGATTCCCTGCCTCTGATTCCCCATCTCTGATTCCGCACATCTGATTCCCTGCCTCTGATTCCCCACCTCTGATTCCCCATATCTGAATCCCCGCCTCTGTTTCCCTGCCTCTTATTCCCCGACTCTGTTTCCCCATATCTAATTCCCCACCTCTGATGCCCCAACTCTGATTCCCCGCCTCTGATTCCCCAGCTCTGATTCCCCACCTCTGATTCCCCGCATCCGATTCCCCATGTCTGATTCCCCGCCTCTGTTTCCCCATATCTGTTTCCCTGCCTCTGATTCCCCAGCTCTGATTCCCTGCCTCTGATTCCCCGCATTCTATTCCCGGCCTCTGATTCCCCGCCTGTGATTCCCCATCTCTGATTCACCACCTCTGATTCCCCACCTCTGATTCCCCATATCTAATTCCCCGCCTCTCTTTGCCCGCCTCTGATTCCCCGCCTCTGTTTCCCCATATCTGATTACCCGCCTCTGAATCCCCAACTCTGATTCCCTGCCTCTGATTCCCCGCCTTTGATTCCCCCCGTCTGATTCCCAGCCTCTGAATCCCCGTGTCTGATTTCCTGCCTCTGATTCCCCGCCTCTGATTCCCCATCTCTGATTCACCGCCTCTGATTCCCCACCTCTGATTCCCCATATCTGATTCCGCACATCCGATTCCCTGCCTCTGATTCCCCGACTCTAATTCCTCACCTCCGGTTCCCCAGCTCTGATTCCCCGCCTCTGATTCCCCGCGTCTGATTCCCTGCCTCTGATTCCCCGCCTCTGATTCCCCATCTCTGATTCCCCACCTCTGATTCCCCGTGTCTGATTCCCTGCCTCTGAATCCCCGCCTCTGATTCCCCGCCTCAGATTCCCTGCCACTGATTACCCGCCCCTGATTCCCCACCTCTGATTCCCCATATCTTATTCCCCGCCTCTGTTTCCCCCCTCTGATTCCCAGCCTCTGATTCCCCATATCTGATTCCCCGCCTCTGATTCCCCATATCTGATTCCCCGCCTCTATTTCCCCATATCTGCTTCGCCGCCTCTGATTCCCCAACTCTGATTCCCCGCCTCTGATTCCCCAGCTCTGATTTCCCGCCTCTGATTTCCGGCATCCGATTCCCTGCCTCTGAATCCCCGCCTCTGATTCCCCGTCTCTGATTCCCCGCCTCTGATTCCCCGTGTCTGATTCCCTGCCTCTGACTCCCCGCCTCTGATTCCCCGCGTCTGATTCCCTGCCACTGATTCCCTGCCCCTGATTCCCCACCTCTGATTCCCCATATCTGATTCCCCGCCTCTGTTTCCCCGCCTCTGATTCCCCGCCTCTGTTTCCCCATATCTGATTCCCCGCCTCTGATTCCCCAACTCTGATTCCCCTCCTCTAATTCGCCAGCTATGATTCCCCGCCTCTGATTCCCTGCGTCTGATTCCCTGCCTCTGATTCCCAGCCTCTGATTCCCCTTCTCTGATTCACCAGCTCTGAATCCCCACCTCTGATTCCCCATCTCTGATTCTGCACATCCGATTCCCTGCCTCTGATTCCCCGCCTCTGATTCCCCGCCTCTGATTCGCAACCTCTAATTCCCCACCTCTGATTCCCCATATCTGATTCCCAGCCTCTGTTTCCCTGCCTCTGAATCCCGGCCTCTGTTTCCCCATATCTGATTCCCCTCCTCTGATTCCCCAACTCTGATTCCCCGCCTCTGATTCCCCAGCTCTGATTCCCCGCCTTTTATTCCCGGCCTCTGATTCCCTGCCACTGATTCCCCGCCCCTGATTCCCCATCTCTGATTCACCGCCTCTGATTCCCCACCTCTAATTCCCCATCTCTGATTCCGCACATCCGATTCCCTGCCTCTGATTCCCCGACTCTGATTCCACACCTCTGATTCCCCAGCTCTGATTCCCCGCCTCTGATTCCCCGCGTCTGATTCCCTGCCTCTGATTCCCCGCCTCTGATTCCCCATCTCTGATTCCCCACCTCTGATTCCCCGTGTCTGATTCCATGCCTCTGATTCCCCGCCTCTGATTCCCTGCCTCTGATTCCCTGCCACTGATTCCCCGCCCCTGATTCCCCACCTCTTATTCCCCATATCTTATTCCCCGCCTCTGTTTCCCCCCCTCTGATTCCCAGCCTCTGATTCCCCATATCTGATTCCCCGCCTCTGATTCCCCATATCTGATTCCCCGCCTCTATTTCCCCATATCTGCTTCCCCGCCTCTGATTCCCCAACTCTGATTCCCCGCCTCTGATTCCCCAGCTCTGATTTCCCGCCTCTGATTCCCGGCATCCGATTCCCTGCCTCTGATTCCCCGCCTCTGATTCCCCGCCTCTGAATCCCCGCCTCTGATTCACCGCCTCCCTTTCCGCGCAACTTTCCTGGCCTACGTTTCCCCACATCTCTTTCCCCACCTCTGATTCCACGCCTCAGATTCGCCGCCTCTGATTTCCCGCCTCTGATTCCCTGCCTCTGATTCCCTGCCTCTGATTCCCCACCTCTGATTCCCCCCTCTGATTCCCCGCCTCTGATTCCCAGCCTCTGATTCCCCACCTCTGATTCCCCGCCTCTGATTCCCTGCCTGTCTTTCCCTGCCTCTATTTCCGTGTCTCTTTCTCTGCATCTCGTTTCCCACATCTCATTTCCCCCTTCTGATAACCCGCATCAGATTCCCTGCCACAGATTCCCTGCCTCAGATTCCCTGCCTCAGATTCCCTGCATCAGATTCCCTTCATCTGATTCCCTGCCTCTGATTCCCCGCCTTTGATTCCCCACCTCTGATTCCCTGCCTCAGATTCCCTGCCTCTGATTCCCTGCCTCTGATTCCCTGCCTCTGATTTCCTGCATCTGATTCCCCGCCTCTGATTCTCCGCCTCTGATTCCCCGCCTCTGATTGCCCACCTCTGATTCCCTGCCTCTGATAACCTGCCTCTGATTCCCTGCCTCTGATTCTCTGCCTCTGATTCCCGGACTCTGAGTCCCCACCTCTGATTCCCCGTGTCCGATTCCGCACCCATGTTTCACCACCTCTGTTGCTCTGCTTCTGATTTCCCGGCTCAGATTCACCGGCTCTGATTCCGCACCTCTGATTCCACGCCTCTCTTTCTGTGTCTCTGATTCCCCGCCTCTGATTCCACGCCTCTGATTACCCGCCTCTGATACCCTGCCTCTCTTTCCCTGCCTCTATTTCCGTGCCTCTTTCTCTGCATCTCGTTTCCCACATCTCATTTCCCCCTTCTGATAACCCGCATCAGATTCCCTGCCACAGATTCCCTGCCTCAGATACCCTGCCTCAGATTCCCTGCATCAGATTCCCTTCATCTGATTCCCTGCCTCTGATTCCCCGCGGCTGATTCCCTGCCTCTGATTCCCCGCCTCTGTTTACCCGACTGTTTCCCCGCCTCTGATTCACCACCTCATATTCGCCATCTCAGGTTCCCTGCCTCAGATTCCCTGCCTCAGATTCCCTGCATCAGATTCCCTTCATTTGATTCCCTGCGTCTGATTCCCTGCCTCTGATTCCCTGCATCTGATTGCCCGCCTCTGATTCCCCGCCTCTGATTCCCCGCCTCTGATTCCCCACCTCTGATTCCCCACTTCTGATTCCCCGCCTCTGATTCCCCGCATCTGATTCCCCACTTCTGATTCCCCACCTCTGATTCCCCGCCTCTGATTCCACGCCTCTGATTCCCCACTTCTGAATCCCCACCTCTGATTCTCCGCCTCTGATACCCTGCCTCTGATAACTTTTTACTGATTCCCTGCCTCAGATTCCCTGCCTCCGATTCCCTGCCTCAGATTCCCTGCCTCAGATTCCCTGCATCAGATTCCCTTCATCTGATTCCCCGCCTCTGATTCCCCACCTCTGTCTCTACGCCTCTATTTTGCCTGCACTCTTTCCCCTCCACTCTTTCTGTGCCTCTCTTTCCCTCCCTCAATTTCAACAACTCTGTTTGATCTGTTCTGTGTACCTAATTTTCAACACACAAGTTCCAACCACTATGTTTCGCCCATCTCTTTCGCTGCCTCTATTTATGCAGCTATGTTTACCCGCTTCTGTTTACCCGCCTGATTCCCCACATCTCTTTCCCCACCTCTGATTCCACGCCTCTGATTCCCCGCCTCTGATTCCCCGCCTCTGATTCCCCGCCTCTGATTCACCGCCTCCCTTTCCGCGCAACTTTCCTGGCCTACGTTTCCCCACATCTCATTCCCCACCTCTGATTCCACGCCTCAGATTCGCCGCCTCTGATTTCCCGCCTCTGATTCCCTGCCTCTGATTCCCTGCCTCTGATTCCCCACCTCAGATTCCCCCCTCTGATTCCCCGCCTCTGATTCCCAGCCTCTGATTCCCCACCTCTGATTCCCCGCCTCTGATTCCCTGCCTGTCTTTCCCTGCCTCTATTTCCGTGCCTCTTTCTCTGCATCTCGTTTCCCACATCTCATTTCCCCCTTCTGATAACCCGCATCAGATTCCCTGCCACAGATTCCCTGCCTCAGATTCCCTGCCTCAGATTCCCTGCATCAGATTCCCTTCATCTGATTCCCTGCCTCTGATTCCCCGCCTCTGATTCCCCACCTCTGATTCCCTGCCTCAGATTCCCTGCCTCTGATTCCCTGCCTCTGATTCCCTGCCTCTGATTTCCTGCATCTGATTGCCCGCCTCTGATTCTCCGCCTCTGATTCCCCGCCTCTGATTCCCCGCCTCTGATTCGCCGCCTCTGATTCCCCGCCTCTGATTTCCCACCTCTGATTCCCTGCCTCTGATAACCTGCCTCTGATTCCCTGCCTCTGATTCCCGGCCTCTGAGTCCCCACCTCTGATTCCCCGTGTCCGATTCCGCACCCATGTTTCACCACCTCTGTTGCTCTGCTTCTGATTTCCCGGCTCAGATTCACCAGCTCTGATTCCGCACCTCTGATTCCACGCCTCTCTTTCTGAGTCTCTGATTCCCCGCCTCTGATTCCACGCCTCTGATTACCCGCCTCTGATACCCTGCCTCTCCTTCCCTGCCTCTATTTCCGTGCCTCTTTCTCTGCATCTCGTTTCCCACATCTCATTTCCCCCTTCTGATAACCCGCATCAGATTCCCTGTCACAGATTCCCTGCCTCAGATACCCTGCCTCAGATTCCCTGCATCAGATTCCCTTCATCTGATTCCCTGCCTCTGATTCCCCGCGGCTGATACCCTGCCTCTGATTCCCCGCCTCTGTTTACCCGACTGTTTCCCCGCCTCTGATTCACCACCTCATATTCGCCATCTCAGGTTCCCTGCCTCTGATTCCCTGCCTCTGATTCCCTGCCTCTGATTCCCTGCATCTGATTGCCCGCTTCTGATACCCTGCCTCTGATTCCCCGCCTCTGATTCCCCGCCTCTGATTCCCAGCCTCTGATTTCCCACCTCTGATTCCCCACTTCTGATTCCCCGCCTCTGATTCCCCGTCTCTGATTCCACGCCTCTGATTCCCCGCCTCTGATTCCCCATCTCTGATTCACCGCCTCTGATTCCCCACCTCTGATTCCCCATATCTGATTCCGCACATCCGATTCCCTGCCTCTGATTCCCCGACTCTGATTCCCCACCTCCGATTCCCCAGCTCTGATTCCCTGCCTCTGATACCCCGCGTCTGATTCCCTGCCTCTGATTCCCCGCCTCTGATTCCCCATCTCTGATTCCCCACCTCTGATTCCCCGTGTCTGATTCCCTGCCTCTGAATCCCCGCCTCTGATTCCCCGCCTCTGATTCCCTGCCACTGATTACCCGCCCCTGATTCCCCACCTCTGATTCCCCATATCTTATTCCCCGCCTCTGTTTCCCCCCTCTGATTCCCAGCCTCTGATTCCACATATCTGATTCCCCGCCTCTGATTCCCCATATCTGATTCCCCGCCTCTATTTCCCCATCTCTGTTTCGCCGCCTCTGATTCCCCAACTCTGATTCCCCGCCTCTGATTCCCCAGCTCTGATTTCCCGCCTCTGATTTCCGGCATCCGATTCCCTGCCTCTGATTCCCCGCCTCTGATTCCCCATATCTGATTCCCCGCCTCTGATTCCCCGTGTCTGATTCCCTGCCTCTGACTCCCCGCCTCTGATTCCCTGCGTCTGATTCCCTGCCACTGATTCCCTGCCCCTGATTCCCCACCTCTGATTCCCCATATCTGATTCCCCGCCTCTGTTTCCCCGCCTCTGATTCCCCGCCTCTGTTTCCCCATATCTGATTCCCCGCCTCTGATTCCCCAACTCTGATTCCCCTCCTCTAATTCGCCAGCTATGATTCCCCGCCTCTGATTCCCTGCGTCTGATTCCCTGCCTCTGATTCCCAGCCTCTGATTCCCCTTCTCTGATTCACCACCTCTGAATCCCCACCTCTGATTCCCCATCTCTGATTCCGCACATCCGATTCCCTGCCTCTGATTCCCCGCCTCTGATTCCCCGCCTCTGATTCGCAACCTCTAATTCCCCACCTCTGATTCCCCATATCTGATTCCCAGACTCTGTTTCCCTGCCTCTGAATCCCGGCCTCTGTTTCCCCATAGCTGATTCCCCTCCGCTGATTCCCCAACTCTGATTCCCCGCCTCTGATTCCCCAGCTCTGATTCCCCGCCTTTTATTCTCGGCCTCTGATTCCCTGCCACTGATTCCCCGCCCCTGATTCCCCACCTCTAATTCCCCATCTCTGATTCACCGCCTCTGATTCCCCACCTCTGATTCCCCATCTCTGATTCCGCACATCCGATTCCCTGCCTCTGATTACCCGACTCTGATTCCACACCTCTGATTCCCCAGCTCTGATTCCCCGCCTCTGATTCCCCGCGTCTGATTCCCTGCCTCTGATTCCCCGCCTCTGATTCCCCATCTCTGACTCCCCACCTCTGATTCCCCGTGTCTGATTCCCTGCCTCTGATTCCCCGCCTCTGACTCCCTGCAACTGATTCCCCGCCACTGATTCCCCGCCCCTGATTCCCCACCTCTGATTCCCCATATCTTATTCCCCGCCTCTGTTTCCCCCCCTCTGATTCCCAGCCTCTGATTCCCCATATCTGATTCCCCGCCTCTGATTCCCCATATCTGATTCCCCGCCTCTATTTCCCCATATCTGCTTCCCCGCCTCTGATTCCCCAACTCTGATTCCCCGCCTCTGATTCCCCAGCTCTGATTTCCCGCCTCTGATTCCCGGCATCCGATTCCCTGCCTCTGATTCCCCGCCTCTGATTCCCCATCTCTGATTCCCCGCCTCTGATTCCCCGTGTCTGATTCCCTGCCTCTGATTCCCCGCCTCTGATTCCCGCGTCTGATTCCCTGCCACTGATTCCCTGCCCCTGATTCCCCACCTCTGATTCCCCGCCTCTGATTCCAGGCCTCTGATTCCTAGCATCTGATTCCGGCCTCTGATTTCCGGCCTCTGATTCCCTGCTTCTGATTCTGATTCCCTGCCTCTGATTCCCCATCTCTGATTCCGCACATCTGATTCCCTGCCTCTGATTCCCCACCTCTGATTCCCCATATCTGATTCCCCGCCTCTGTTTCCCCGCCTCTGATTCCCCGCCTATGTTTCCCAATATCTAAGTCCCCGCCTCTGATTCCCCAAATCTGATTCCCCACCTCTGATTCCCCAGCTCTGATTCCCCGCCTCTGATTCCCCGCATCTAATTCCCTGCATCTGATTCCAAGCCTCTGATTCCCTGACTCTGATTTCCAACCTCTGATTCCCCACCTCTGATTCCCCATTTCTGATTCCCCGCCTCTGTTTCCCCGCCTCGGATTCCCCGCCTCTGTTTCCCCATATCTGATTCCCGGCCTCTGATTCCCCGCCTCTGATTCCCCGCCTCTGATTCCCTGCCTCTGATTCCCCATCTCCGATTCCGCACATCTGATTCCCTTCCTCTGATTCCCCACCTCTGATTCCCTGCCTCTGATTCCCTGCCTCTGATTCCCAACCTCTGATTCCCCACCTCTGATTCCCCATATCTGATTCCCCGCCTCTGTTTCCCCGCGTCTGATTCCCCGCCTCTGATTCCCAACTCTGATTCCCCGCCTCTGATTCCCCAGCTCTGATTCCCCGTGTTTGATTCCCTGCCTCTGATTCCCTGCCCTGATTCCCCATCTCTGTTTCACCGCCTTTGATTCGCCACCTCTGATTCCCCATATCTGATTCCCCGCCTCTGTTTCCCCGACTCTGATTCCCTGCCTCTGATTCCCAACCTCTGATTCCACACCTCTGATTCCCCATATCTGATTCCCCGCCTCTATTTCCCCATATCTGAATCCCCGCCTCTGATTCCCCAACTCTGATTCCCCGCCTCTGATTCCCCAGCTCTGATTCCCCGACTCTGATTCCCGGCGTCCGATTCCCTGCCTCTGATTCCCCGCCTCTGATTCCCCATCTCTGATTCCCCGCCTCTGATTCCCCGTGTCTGATTCCCTGCCTCTGATTCCCCGCCTCTGATTCCCCGCCTCTGATTCCCTGCCACTGATTCCCTGCCCCTGATTCCCCTCCTCTAATTCCCCATATCTGATTCCCCACCTCTGTTTCCCCGCCTCTGATTCCCCGCCTCTGATTCCCCATATCTGATTCCCTGCCTCTGATTCCCCAACTCTGATTCCCCGCCTCTGATTCCCCAGCTCTGAATCCCCGCCTCTGATTCCCCGCGTCTGATTCCCTGCCTCTGATTCCCCGCCTTGATTCCCCATCTTTGATTCACAACCTCTGATTCCCCACCTCTGATTCCCTATATTTGATTCCCCGCCTCTGTTTCCCCGCCTCTGATTCCCCGCCTCTGATTCCCCATATCTGATTCCCCGCCTCTGATTGCCCACCTCTGATTCCCGGACTCTGATTCCCCACCTCTGATTCCCTATATTTGATTCCCCGCCTCTGTTTCCCCGCCTCTGATTCCCCGCCTCTGATTCCCCATATCTCATTCCCCGCCTCTGAATCCCCATCTCTGATTCCCGGACTCTGATTCCCCACCTCTGATTCCCAGCCTCTTATTCCCAGCATCTGATTCCCGGCCTCTGATTCCCGGCCTCTTATTCTCCGCTTCTGATTCTGATTCCCTGCCTCTGATTCCCCATCTCTGATTCCGCACATCTGATTCCCTGCCTCTGTTTCCCCGCCTCTGATTCCTAGCCTCTGCTTCCCCAACTCTGATTCCCCGCCTCTGATTCCCCAGCTCTGTTTCCACGCCTCTGATTCCCCGCATCTGATTCCCTGCCTCTGATTCCCCGCCTCTGATTCCCTGCCTCTGATTCCCAACCTCTGATTCCCCACCTCCGAATCCCCATATCTGAATCCCCGCCTCTGTTTCCCCGCCTCTGATTCCCCGCCTCTGTTTCCCCATATCTGATTCCCCGCCTCTGATTCCCCAACTCTCATTCCCCTCCTCTAATTCGCCAGCTATGATTCCCCGCCTCTGATTCCCTGCGTCTGATTCCCTGCCTCTGATTCCCCGCCTCTGATTCCCCTTCTCTGATTCACCACCTCTGAATCCCCACCTCTGATTCCCCATCTCTGATTCCGCACATCCTTTTCCCTGCTTCTGATTCCCCGCCTCTGATTCCCAGCCTCTGATTCCCTGCCTCTGATTCGCAACCTCTAATTACCCACCTCTGATTCCCCATATCTGATTCCCCGCCTCTGCTTCCCTGCCTCTGATTGCCGGCCTCTGTTTCCCCATATCTGATTCCCCTCCTCTGATTCCCCAACTCTGATTCCCCGCCTCTGATTCCCCAGCTCTGATTCCCCGCCTTTTATTCCCGGCCTCTGATTCCCTGCCACTGATTCCCCGCCCCTGATTCCCCACCTCTGATTCCCCATATCTGATTCCCCGCCTCTGTTTCCCCAGCTCTGATTCCCCACCTCTGATTCCCCAGCTCTGATTCCCTGCCACTGATTCCCCGCCCCTGATTCCCCACCTCTGATTCCCCATATCTGATTCCCCGCCTCTGTTTCCCCAGCTCTGATTCCCTGCCTCTGATTCCCTGCCCTGATTCCCCATCTCTGTTTCACCGCCTTTGATTCGCCACCTCTGATTCCCCATATCTGATTCCCCGCCTCTGTTTCCCCGCCTCTGATTCCCTGCCTCTGATTCCGAACCTCTGATTCCACACCTCTGATTCCCCATATCTGATTCCCCGCCTCTATTTCCCCATATCTGATTCCCCGCCTCTGATTCCCCAACTCTGATTCCCCGCCTCTGATTCCCCAGCTCTGATTCCCCGCCTCTGATTCCCGGCGTCCGATTCCCTGCCTCTGATTGCCCACCTCTGATTCCCCGCATCTGATTCACCAGCTCTGATTCCCCGCCTCTGATTCCCTGCATCTGATTCCCTGCCTCTGATTCCCTGCCTCTGATTCCCCATCTCTGATTCACCACCTTTGATTCGCCACCTCTGATTCCCCATATCTGATTCCCCACCTCTGTTTCCCCGCCTCTGATTCCCCGCATCTGATTCCCTGCCTCTGATTCCCCGCCTCTGATTCCCCATCTCTGATTCACCGCCTTTGATTCGCCACCTCTGATTCACCATATCTGATTCCCCACCTCTATTTCCCCGCCGTTGATTCCCCGCCTCTGATTCTCCATATCTCATTACCCGCCTCTGAATCCCCATCTCTGATCCCCGGACTCTGATTCCCCACCTCTGATTCCCGGCCTCTTATTCCCAGCATCTGATTCCCGGCCTCTGATTCCCGGCCTCTGATTCCCCGCTTCTGATTCTGATTCCCTGCCTCTGATTCCCCATCTCTGATTCCGCACATCTGATTCCCTGCCTCTGTTTCCCCACATCTGATTCGTAGCCTCTGCTTCCCCAACTCTGATTCCCCGCCTCTGATTCCCCAGCTCTGTTTCCCCGCCTCTGATTCCCCGCATCTGATTCCCTGCCTCTGATTCCCCGCCTCTGATTCCCTGCCTCTGATTCCCAACCTCTGATTCCCCACCTCTGAATCCCCATATCTGATTCCCCGCCTCTGTTTCCCCACCTCTGATTCCCCATCTCTGATTCCGCACATCCGATTCCCTGCCTCTGATTCCCCGCCTCTGATTCCCCGCCTCTGATTCCCTGCCTCTGATTCCCCACCTCTGATTCCCCATCTGTGATTCACAACCTCTGATGCCCCACCTCTGATTCCCCATATCTGATTCCCCGCCTCTGTTTCCCCGCCTCTGATTCCCCATATCTGATTCCCCGCCTCTGATTGCCCACCTCTGATTCCCCGCGTCTGATTCCCTGCCTCTGATTCACCGCCTCTGATTTCCCATCTCTGATTCACCACCTCTGATTCCCGGCCTCTGATTCCCCATCTCTGATTCCGCACATCCGATTCCCTGCCTATGATTCCCCACCTCTGATTCCCCGCCTCTGATTCCCCATATCTGATTCCCTGTCTCTGTTTCCCCGCCTCTGATTCCCCATATGTGATTCCCCACCTCTGTTTCCCCGCCTCTGATTCCCCGCCTCTGATTCTCCATATCTCATTCCCCGCCTCTGAATCCCCATCTCTGATTCCCGGACTCTGATTCCCCACCTCTGATTTCCGGCCTCTTATTCCCAGCATCTGATTCCCGGCCTCTGATTCCCGGCCTCTAATTCCCCGCTTCTGATTCTGATTCCCTGCCTCTGATTCCCCATCTCTGATTCCGCACATCTGATTCCCTGCCTCTGATTCCCCACCTCTGATTCCCCATATCTGATTCCCCGCCTCTGTTTCCCTGCCTCTTATTCCCCGCCTCTGTTTCCCCATATCTAATTCCCCTCCTCTGATGCCCCAACTCTGATTCCCCGCCTCTGATTCCCCAGCTCTGATTCCCCACCTCTGATTCCCCGCATCCGATTCCCCATGTCTGATTCCCCGCCTCTGTTTCACCTCCTCTGATTCCCCGCCTCTGTTTCCCCATATCTGATTCCCCGCCTCTGATTCCCCAGCTCTGATTCCCTGCCTCTGATTCCCCGCGTTCTATTCCCGACCTCTGATTCCCCGCCTGTGATTCCCCATCTCTGATTCACCACCTCTGATTCCCCACCTCTGATTCCCCATATCTAATTCCCCGCCTCTCTTTGCCCGCCTCTGATTCCCCGCCTCTGTTTCCCCATATCTGATTCCCCGCCTCTGATTCCCCACCTCTGATTCCCCGCATCCGATTCCCCATGTCTGATTCCCCGCCTCTGTTTCACCTCCTCTGATTCCCCGCCTCTGTTTCCCCATATCTGATTCCCCGCCTCTGATTCCCCAGCTCTGATTCCCTGCCTCTGATTCCCCGCGTTCTATTCCCGACCTCTGATTCCCCGCCTGTGATTCCCCATCTCTGATTCACCACCTCTGATTCCCCACCTCTGATTCCCCATATCTAATTCCCCGCCTCTCTTTGCCCGCCTCTGATTCCCCGCCTCTGATTCACCAGCTCTGATTCCCCGCCTTTGATTCCCCCCGTCTGATTCCCAGCCTCTGAATCCCCGTGTCTGATTTCCTGCCTCTGATTCCCCGCCTCTGATTCCCCATCTCTGATTCACCGCCTCTGATTCCCCACCTCTGATTCCCCATATCTGATTCCGCACATCCGATTCCCTGCCTCTGATTCCCCGACTCTGATTCCCCACCTCCGATTCCCCAGCTCTGATTCCCCGCCTCTGATTCCCCGCGTCTGATTCCCTGCCTCTGATTCCCCGCCTCTGATTCCCCATCTCTGATTCCCCACCTCTGATTCCCCGTGTCTGATTCCCTGCCTCTGAATCCCCGCCTCTGATTCCCCGCCTCTGATTCCCTGCCACTGATTACCCGCCCCTGATTCCCCACCTCTGATTCCCCATATCTTATTCCCCGCCTCTGTTTCCCCCCTCTGATTCCCAGCCTCTGATTCCCCATATCTGATTCCCCGCCTCTGATTCCCCATATCTTATTCCCCGCCTCTGTTTCCCCCCTCTGATTCCCAGCCTCTGATTCCCCATATCTGATTCCCCGCCTCTGATTCCCCATATCTGATTCCCCGCCTCTATTTCCCCATATCTGCTTCGCCGCCTGATTCCCCAACTCTGATTCCCCGCCTCTGATTCCCCAGCTCTGATTTCCCGCCTCTGATTTCCGGCATCCGATTCCCTGCCTCTGATTCCCCGCCTCTGATTCCCCATCTCTGATTCCCCGCCTCTGATTCCCCGTGTCTGATTCCATGCCTCTGACTCCCCGCCTCTGATTCCCCGCGTCTGATTCCCTGCCACTGATTCCCTGCCCCTGATTCCCCACCTCTGATTCCCCATATCTGATTCCCCGCCTCTGTTTCCCCGCCTCTGATTCCCCGCCTCTGTTTCCCCATATCTGATTCCCCGCCTCTGATTCCCCAACTCTGATTCCCCTCCTCTAATTCGCCAGCTATGATTCCCCGCCTCTGATTCCCTGCGTCTGATTCCCTGCCTCTGATTCCCAGCCTCAGATTCCCCTTCTCTGATTCACCACCTCTGAATCCCCACCTCAGATTCCCCATCTCTGATTCCGCACATCCGATTCCCTGCCTCTGATTCCCCGCCTCTGATTCCCCGCCTCTGATTCGCAACCTCTAATTCCCCACCTCTGATTCCCCATATCTGATTCCCAGCCTCTGTTTCCCTGCCTCTGAATCCCGGCCTCTGTTTCCCCATATCTGATTCCCCTCCTCTGATTCCCCAACTCTGATTCCCCGCCTCTGATTCCCCAGCTCTGATTCCCCGCCTTTTATTCCCGGCCTCTGATTCCCTGCCACTGATTCCCCGCCCCTGATTCCCCACCTCTGATTCCCCATCTCTGATTCACCGCCTCTGATTCCCCACCTCTGATTCCCCATCTCTGATTCCGCACATCCGATTCCCTGCCTCTGATTCCCCGACTCTGATTCCACACCTCTGATTCCCCAGCTCTGATTCCCCGCCTCTGATTCCCCGCATCTGATTCCCTGCCTCTGATTCCCCGCCTCTGATTCCCCATCTCTGATTCCCCACCTCTGATTCCCCCTGTCTGATTCCCTGCCTCTGATTCCCCGCCTCTGATTCCCTGCCTCTGATTCCCTGCCACTGATTCCCCGCCCCTGATTCCCCACCTCTGATTCCCCATATCTTATTCCCCGCCTCTGTTTCCCCCCCTCTGATTCCCAGCCTCTGATTCCCCATATCTGATTCCCCGCCTCTGATTCCCCATATCTGATTCCCCGCCTCTATTTCCCCATATCTGCTTCCCCGCCTCTGATTCCCCAACTCTGATTCCCCGCCTCTGTTTCCCCAGCTCTGATTCCCCGCCTCTGATTCCCGGCGTCCGATTCCCTGCCTCTGATTCCCCGCCTCTGATTCCCCATCTCTGATCCCCCGCCTCTGATTCCCCGTGTATGATTCCATGCCTCTGATTCCCAACCTCTGATTCCACACCTCTGATTCCCCATATCTGATTCCCCGCCTCTATTTCCCCATATCTGATTCCCCGCCTCTGATTCCCCAACTCTGATTCCCCGCCTCTGATACCCGGCGTCCGATTCCCTGCCTCTGATTCCCCGCCTCTGATTCCCCATCTCTGATTCCCCGCCTCTGATTCCCCGTGTCTGATTCC
This sequence comes from Narcine bancroftii, assembly GCF_036971445.1. Classification (NCBI taxonomy): domain Eukaryota; kingdom Metazoa; phylum Chordata; class Chondrichthyes; order Torpediniformes; family Narcinidae; genus Narcine; species Narcine bancroftii. Next base: position 270,082,360 of record NC_091470.1, read on the forward strand.
CTGCCTCTGATTCCCTGCCTCTGATTCCCAACCTCTGATTCCCCACCTCTGAATCCCCATATCTGATTCCCCGCCTCTGTTTCCCCACCTCTGATTCCCCATCTCTGATTCCGCACATCCGATTCCCTGCCTCTGATTCCCCGCCTCTGATTCCCCGCCTCTGATTCCCTGCCTCTGATTCCCCACCTCTGATTCCCCATCTGTGATTCACAACCTCTGATGCCCCACCTCTGATTCCCCATATCTGATTCCCCGCCTCTGTTTCCCCGCCTCTGATTCCCCATATCTGATTCCCCGCCTCTGATTGCCCACCTCTGATTCCCCGCGTCTGATTCCCTGCCTCTGATTCACCGCCTCTGATTTCCCATCTCTGATTCACCACCTCTGATTCCCGGCCTCTGATTCCCCATCTCTGATTCCGCACATCCGATTCCCTGCCTATGATTCCCCACCTCTGATTCCCCGCCTCTGATTCCCCATATCTGATTCCCTGTCTCTGTTTCCCCGCCTCTGATTCCCCATATGTGATTCCCCACCTCTGTTTCCCCGCCTCTGATTCCCCGCCTCTGATTCTCCATATCTCATTCCCCGCCTCTGAATCCCCATCTCTGATTCCCGGACTCTGATTCCCCACCTCTGATTTCCGGCCTCTTATTCCCAGCATCTGATTCCCGGCCTCTGATTCCCGGCCTCTAATTCCCCGCTTCTGATTCTGATTCCCTGCCTCTGATTCCCCATCTCTGATTCCGCACATCTGATTCCCTGCCTCTGATTCCCCACCTCTGATTCCCCATATCTGATTCCCCGCCTCTGTTTCCCTGCCTCTTATTCCCCGCCTCTGTTTCCCCATATCTAATTCCCCTCCTCTGATGCCCCAACTCTGATTCCCCGCCTCTGATTCCCCAGCTCTGATTCCCCACCTCTGATTCCCCGCATCCGATTCCCCATGTCTGATTCCCCGCCTCTGTTTCACCTCCTCTGATTCCCCGCCTCTGTTTCCCCATATCTGATTCCCCGCCTCTGATTCCCCAGCTCTGATTCCCTGCCTCTGATTCCCCGCGTTCTATTCCCGACCTCTGATTCCCCGCCTGTGATTCCCCATCTCTGATTCACCACCTCTGATTCCCCACCTCTGATTCCCCATATCTAATTCCCCGCCTCTCTTTGCCCGCCTCTGATTCCCCGCCTCTGTTTCCCCATATCTGATTCCCCGCCTCTTAATCCCCAACTCTGATTCCCTGCCTCTGATTCACCAGCTCTGATTCCCCGCCTTTGATTCCCCCCGTCTGATTCCCAGCCTCTGAATCCCCGTGTCTGATTTCCTGCCTCTGATTCCCCGCCTCTGATTCCCCATCTCTGATTCACCGCCTCTGATTCCCCACCTCTGATTCCCCATATCTGATTCCGCACATCCGATTCCCTGCCTCTGATTCCCCGACTCTGATTCCCCACCTCCGATTCCCCAGCTCTGATTCCCCGCCTCTGATTCCCCGCGTCTGATTCCCTGCCTCTGATTCCCCGCCTCTGATTCCCCATCTCTGATTCCCCACCTCTGATTCCCCGTGTCTGATTCCCTGCCTCTGAATCCCCGCCTCTGATTCCCCGCCTCTGATTCCCTGCCACTGATTACCCGCCCCTGATTCCCCACCTCTGATTCCCCATATCTTATTCCCCGCCTCTGTTTCCCCCCTCTGATTCCCAGCCTCTGATTCCCCATATCTGATTCCCCGCCTCTGATTCCCCATATCTTATTCCCCGCCTCTGTTTCCCCCCTCTGATTCCCAGCCTCTGATTCCCCATATCTGATTCCCCGCCTCTGATTCCCCATATCTGATTCCCCGCCTCTATTTCCCCATATCTGCTTCGCCGCCTGATTCCCCAACTCTGATTCCCCGCCTCTGATTCCCCAGCTCTGATTTCCCGCCTCTGATTTCCGGCATCCGATTCCCTGCCTCTGATTCCCCGCCTCTGATTCCCCATCTCTGATTCCCCGCCTCTGATTCCCCGTGTCTGATTCCATGCCTCTGACTCCCCGCCTCTGATTCCCCGCGTCTGATTCCCTGCCACTGATTCCCTGCCCCTGATTCCCCACCTCTGATTCCCCATATCTGATTCCCCGCCTCTGTTTCCCCGCCTCTGATTCCCCGCCTCTGTTTCCCCATATCTGATTCCCCGCCTCTGATTCCCCAACTCTGATTCCCCTCCTCTAATTCGCCAGCTATGATTCCCCGCCTCTGATTCCCTGCGTCTGATCCCCTGCCTCTGATTCCCAGCCTCAGATTCCCCTTCTCTGATTCACCACCTCTGAATCCCCACCTCAGATTCCCCATCTCTGATTCCGCACATCCGATTCCCTGCCTCTGATTCCCCGCCTCTGATTCCCCGCCTCTGATTCGCAACCTCTAATTCCCCACCTCTGATTCCCCATATCTGATTCCCAGCCTCTGTTTCCCTGCCTCTGAATCCCGGCCTCTGTTTCCCCATATCTGATTCCCCTCCTCTGATTCCCCAACTCTGATTCCCCGCCTCTGATTCCCCAGCTCTGATTCCCCGCCTTTTATTCCCGTCCTCTGATTCCCTGCCACTGATTCCCCGCCCCTGATTCCCCACCTCTGATTCCCCATCTCTGATTCACCGCCTCTGATTCCCCACCTCTGATTCCCCATCTCTGATTCCGCACATCCGATTCCCTGCCTCTGATTCCCCGACTCTGATTCCACACCTCTGATTCCCCAGCTCTGATTCCCCGCCTCTGATTCCCCGCATCTGATTCCCTGCCTCTGATTCCCCGCCTCTGATTCCCCATCTCTGATTCCCCACCTCTGATTCCCCCTGTCTGATTCCCTGCCTCTGATTCCCCGCCTCTGATTCCCTGCCTCTGATTCCCTGCCACTGATTCCCCGCCCCTGATTCCCCACCTCTGATTCCCCATATCTTATTCCCCGCCTCTGTTTCCCCCCCTCTGATTCCCAGCCTCTGATTCCCCATATCTGATTCCCCGCCTCTGATTCCCCATATCTGATTCCCCGCCTCTATTTCCCCATATCTGCTTCCCCGCCTCTGATTCCCCAACTCTGATTCCCCGCCTCTGTTTCCCCAGCTCTGATTCCCCGCCTCTGATTCCCGGCGTCCGATTCCCTGCCTCTGATTCCCCGCCTCTGATTCCCCATCTCTGATCCCCCGCCTCTGATTCCCCGTGTATGATTCCATGCCTCTGATTCCCAACCTCTGATTCCACACCTCTGATTCCCCATATCTGATTCCCCGCCTCTATTTCCCCATATCTGATTCCCCGCCTCTGATTCCCCAACTCTGATTCCCCGCCTCTGATACCCGGCGTCCGATTCCCTGCCTCTGATTCCCCGCCTCTGATTCCCCATCTCTGATTCCCCGCCTCTGATTCCCCGTGTCTGATTCCCTGCCTCTGATTCCCCGCCTCTGATTCCCCGCCTCTGATTCCCTGCCACTGATTCCCTGTCCCTGATTCCCCACCTCTGATTCCCCATATCTGATTCCCCGCCTCTGTTTCCCCGCCTCTGATTCCCTGCCTCTGATTCCCCATATCTGATTCCCTTCCTCTGATTCCCCAACTCTGATTCCCCGCCTCTGATTCCCCAGCTCTGAATCCCCGCCTCTGATTCCCCGCATCTGATTCCCTGCCTCTGATTCCCCGCCTTGATTCCCCATCTCTGATTCACAACCTCTGATTCCCCACCTCTGATTCCCCATATCTGATTCCCCGCCTCTGTTTCCCCATATCTGATTCCCCGGCTCTGATTGCCCACCTCTGATTCCCCGCCTCTGATTCGCCAGCTCTGATTCGCCGCCTCTGATCCCCGCATCTGATTCCCTGCCTCTGATTCCCCGCCTCTGATTCCCCATCTCTGATTCACCGCCTTTGATTCGCCACCTCTGATTCCCCATATCTGATTCACCACCTCTGTTTCCCCGCCTCTGATTCCCCACCTCTGATTCTCCATATCTCATTCCCCGCCTCTGAATCCCATCTCTGATTCCCGGACTCTGATTCCCATCATCTGATTCCCGGCCTCTGATTCCCGGCCTCTGATTCCCCGCTTCTGATTCTGATTCCCTGCCTCTGATTCCCCATCTCTGATTCACCACCTCTGATTCCCTGCCTCTGATTCCCCACGTCTGATTCCCCATATCTGATTCCCCGCCTCTGTTTCCCCGCCTCTGATTCCCCGCCTCTGTTTCCCCACCTCTGATTCCCCATATCTAATTCCCCGCCTCTCTTTGCCCGCCTCTGATTCCCCGCCTCTGTTTCCCCATATCTGATTCCCCGCCTCTGAATCCCCAACTCTGATTCCCTGCCTCTGATTCACCAGCTCTGATTCCCCGCCTTTGATTCCCCCCGTCTGATTCCCAGCCTCTGAATCCCCGTGTCTGATTTCCTGCCTCTGATTCCCCGCCTCTGATTCCCCATCTCTGATTCACCGCCTCTGATTCCCCACCTCTGATTCCCCATCTCTGATTCCGCACATCCGATTCCCTGCCTCTGATTCCCCGACTCTGATTCCCCACCTCTGATTCCCCAGCTCTGATTCCCCGCCTCTGATTCCCCGTGTCTGATTCCCTGCCTCTGATTCCCCGCCTCTGATTCCCCATCTCTGAATCCCCACCTCTGATTCCCCGTGTCTGATTCCCTGCCTCTGAATCCCCGCCTCTGATTCCCCGCCTCTGATTCCCTGCCACTGATTACCCGCCCCTGATTCCCCACCTCTGATTCCCCATATCTTATTCCCCGCCTCTGTTTCCCCCCCTCTGATTCCCAGCCTTTGATTCCCCATATCTGATTCCCCGCCTCTGATTCCCCATATCTGATTCCCCACCTCTGATTCCCCATATCTGATTCCCCGCCTCTGTTTCCCCAGCTCTGATTCCCTGCCTCTGATTCCCCGCCTCTGATTCCCCGCCTCTGATTCCCTGCCTCTGATTCGCAACCTCTAATTCCCCACCTCTGTTTCCCCATATCTGATACCCCGCCTCTGTTTCCCTGCCTCTGATTCCCGGCCTCTGTTTCCCCATATCTGATTCCCCTCCTCTGATTCCCCAACTCTGATTCCCCGCCTCTGATTCCCCAGCTCTGATTCCCCGCCTTTTATTCCCGGCCTCTGATTCCCTGCCACTGATTCCCCGCCCCTGATTCCCCACCTCTGATTCCCCATATCTGATTCCCCGCCTCTGTTTCCCCAGCTCTGATTCCCCACCTCTGATTCCCCAGCTCTGATTCTCTGCCACTGATTCCCCGCCCCTGATTCCCCACCTCTGATTCCCCATATCTGATTCCCCGCCTCTGTTTCCCCAGCTCTGATTCCCTGCCTCTGATTCCCTGCCCTGATTCCCCATCTCTGTTTCACCGCCTTTGATTCGCCACCTCTGATTCCCCATATCTGATTCCCCGCCTCTGTTTCCCCCCTCTGATTCCCTGCCTCTGATTCCCAACCTCTGATTCCACACCTCTGATTCCCCTTATCTGATTCCCCGCCTCTATTTCCCCATATCTGATTCCCCGCCTCTGATTCCCCAACTCTGATTCCCCGCCTCTGTTTCCCTGCCTCTGATTCCCGGCCTTTGTTTCCCCATATCTGATTCCCCTCCTCTGATTCCCCAACTCTGATTCCCCGCCTCTGATTCCCCAGCTCTGATTCCCCGCCTTTTATTCCCGGCCTCTGATTCCCTGCCACTGATTCCCCGCCCCTGATTCCCCACCTCTGATTCCCCATATCTGATTCCCCGCCTCTGTTTCCCCAGCTCTGATTCCCCACCTCTGATTCCCCAGCTCTGATTCCCTGCCTCTGATTTCCGGCATCCGATTCCCTGCCTCTGATTTCCCGCCTCTGATTCCCCGTCTCTGATTCCCCGCCTCTGATTCCCCGTGTCTGATTCCCTGCCTCTGATTCCCCGCCTCTGATTCCCCGCGTCTGATTCCCTGCCACTGATTCCCTGCCCCTGATTCCCCACCTCCGATTCCCCATATCTGATTCCCCGCCTCTGTTTCCCCATATCTGATTCACCGCCTCTGATTCCCCAACTCTGATTCCCCTCCTCTAATTCGCCAGCTATGATTCCCTGCCTCTGATTCCCTGCGTCTGATTCCCTGCCTCTGATTCCCCGCCTCTGATTCCCCTTCTCTGATTCACCACCTCTGAATCCCCACCTCTGATTCCCCATCTCTGATTCCACACATCCAATTCCCTGCCTCTGATTCCCCGCCTCTGATACCCCGCCTCTGATTCCCTGCCTCTGATTCGCAACCTCTAATTCCCCACCTCTGATTCCCCATATCTGATTCCCCGCCTCTGTTTCCCTGCCTCTGATTCCCGGCCTCTGTTTCCCCATATCTGATTCCCCTCCTCTGATTCCCCAACTCTGATTCCCCGCCTCTGATTCCCCAGCTCTGATTCCCCGCCTTTTATTCCCGGCCTCTGATTCCCTGCCACTGATTCCCCGCCCCTGATTCCCCACCTCTGATTCCCCATATCTGATTCCCCGCCTCTGTTTCCCCAGCTCTGATTCCCCACCTCTGATTCCCCAGCTCTGATTTCCCGCCTCTGATTCCCCCGTCTCTGATTCCCCGCCTCTGATTCCCCGTGTCTGATTCCCTGCCTCTGATTCCCCGCCTCTGATTCCCCGCATCTGATTCCCTGCCACTGATTCCCTGCCCCTGATTCCCCACCTCTGATTCCCCATATCTGATTCCCCGCCTCTGTTTCCCCGCCTCTGATTCCCCGCCTCTGTTTCCCCATATCTGATTCCCCGCCTCTGATTCCCCAACTCTGATTCCCCTCCTCTAATTCGCCAGCTATGATTCCCCGCCTCTGATTCCCTGCATCTGATTCCCTGCCTCTGATTCCCCGCCTCTGATTCCCCTTCTCTGATTCACCACCTCTGAATCCCCACCTCTGATTCCCCATCTCTGATTCCGCACATCCGATTCCCTGCCTCTGATTCCCCGCCTCTGATTCCCCGCCTCTGATTCCCTGCCTCTGATTCGCAACCTCTAATTCCCCACCTCTGATTCCCCATATCTGATTCCCCGCCTCTGTTTCCCTGCCTCTGATTCCCGGCCTCTGTTTCCCCATATCTGATTCCCCTCCTCTGATTCCCCAACTCTGATTCCCCGCCTCTGATTCCCCAGCTCTGATTCCCCGCCTTTTATTCCCGGCCTCTGATTCCCTGCCACTGATTCCCCGCCCCTGATTCCCCACCTCTGATTCCCCATATCTGATTCCCCGCCTCTGTTTCCCCAGCTCTGATTCCCCACCTCTGATTCCCCAGCTCTGATTCTCTGCCACTGATTCCCCGCCCCTGATTCCCCACCTCTGATTCCCCATATCTGAATCCCCGCCTCTGTTTCCCCAGCTCTGATTCCCTGCCTCTGATTCCCTGCCCTGATTCCCCATCTCTGTTTCACCGCCTTTGATTCGACACCTCTGATTCCCCATATCTGTTTCCCCACCTCTGTTTCCCCGCGTCTGATTCCCTCCCTCTGATTCCCAACCTCTGATTCCACACCTCTGATTCCCCATATCTGATTCCCCGCCTCTATTTCCCCATATCTGATTCCCCGCCTCTGATTCCCCAACTCTGATTCCCCGCCTCTGTTTCCCCAGCTCTGATTCCCCGCCTCTGATTCCCGGCGTCCGATTCCCTGCCTCTGATTCCCCGCCTCTGATTCCCCATCTCTGATCCCCCGCCTCTGATTCCCCGTGTCTGATTCCCTGCCTCTGATTCCCCGCCTCTGATTCCCCGCCTCTGATTCCCTGCCACTGATTCCCTGCCCCTGATTCCCCACTTCTGATTCCCCATATCTGATTCCCCGCCTGTTTCCCCGCCTCTGATTCCCCGCATCTGATTCCCCATATCTGATTCCCTGCCTCTGATTCCCCAACTCTGATACCCCGTCTCTGATTCCCCAGCTCTGAATCCCCGCCTCTGATTCCCCGCGTCTGATTCCCTGCCTCTGATTCCCCGCCTTGATTCCCCATCTCTGATTCACAACCTCTGATTCCCCACCTCTGATTCCCCATATCTTATTCCCTGCATCTGTTTCCCCGCCTCTGATTCCCCGCCTCTGATTCCCCATATCTGATTCCCCGGCTCTGATTGCCCACCTCTGATTCCCCGCCTCTGATTCGCCAGCTCTGGTTCCCCGCCTCTGATTCCCCGCATCTGATTCCCTGCCTCTGATTCCCCGCCTCTGATTCCCCATCTCTGATTCACCGCCTTTGATTCGCCACCTCTGATTCCCCATATCTGATTCCCCACCTCTGTTTCCCCGCCTCTGATTCCCTGCCACTGATTCCCCGCCCCTGATTCCCCACCTCTGATTCCCCATATCTTATTCCCCGCCTCTGTTCCCCCCCTCCGATTCCCAGCCTCTGATTCCCCATATCTTATTCCCCGCCTCTGTTCCCCCCCTCCGATTCCCAGCCTCTGATTCCCCGCCTCTGATTCCCCGCCTCTGATTCCCCATATCTGATTCCCCGCCTCATTTTCCCCATATCTGCTTCGCCGCCTCTGATTCCCCAACTCTGATTCCCCTCCTGTGATTCCCCAGCTCTGATTTCCCGCCTCTGATTTCCGGCATCCGATTCCCTGCCTCTGATTCCCCGCCTCTGATTCCCTATCTCTGATTCCCCGCCTCTGATTCCCCGTGTCTGATTCCCTGCCTCTGATTCCCCGCCTCTGATTCCCCGCGTCTGATTCCCTGCCACTGATTCCCTGCCCCTGATTCCCCACCTCTGATTCCCCATATCTGATTCCCCACCTCTGTTTCCCCACCTCTGATTCCCCGCCTCTGTTTCCCCATATCTGATTCACCGCCTCTGATTCCCCAACTCTGATTCCCCTCCTCTAATTCGCCAGCTATGATTCCCCGCCTCTGATTCCCTGCGTCTGATTCCCTGCCTCTGATTCCCCGCCTCTGATTCCCCTTCTCTGATTCACCACCTCTGAATCCCCACCTCTGATTCCCCATCTCTGATTCCGCACATCCAATTCCCTGCCTCTGATTCCCCGCCTCTGATTCCCCGCCTCTGATTCCCTGCTCTGATTCGCAACCTCTAATTCCCCACCTCTGATTCCCCATATCTGATTCCCCGCCTCTGATTCCCCGTGTCTGATTCCCTGCCTCTGATTCCCCGCCTCTGATTCCCCGCGTCTGATTCCCTGCCACTGATTCCCTGCCTCAGATTCCCTGCCCTGATTCCCCATCTCTGTTTCACCGCCTTTGATTCGCCACCTCTGATTCCCCATATCTGAATCCCCGCCTCTGTTTCCCCGCCTCTGATTCCCTGCCTCTGATTCCCAACCTCTGATTCCACACCTCTGATTCCCCATATCTGATTCCCCGCCTCTATTTCCCCATATCTGATTCCCCGCCTCTGATTCCCCAACTCTGATTCCCCGCCTCTGATTCCCCAGCTCTGATTCCCGGCCTCTGATTCCCGGCGTCCGATTCCCTGCCTCTGATTCCCCGCCTCTGATTCCCCATCTCTGATTCCCCGCCTCTGATTCCCCGTGTCTGATTCCCTGCCTCTGATTCCACGCCTCTGCTTCCCCGCCTCTGATTCCCTGCCACTGATTCCCTGCCCCTGATTCCCCACTTCTGATTCCCCATATCTGATTCCCCGCCTCTGTTTCCCCGCCTCTGATTCCCCGCCTCTGATTCCCCATATCTGATTCCCGGCCTCTGATTCCCCAACTCTGATTCCCCGCCTCTGATTCCCCAGCTCTGAATCCCCGCCTCTGATTCCCCGCCTCTGATTCTCCATATCTCATTCCCCGCCTCTGAATCCCCATCTCTGATTCCCGGACTCTGATTGCCCACCTCTGATTCCCGGCCTCTTATTCCCAGCATTTGATTCCCGGCCTCTGATTCGCAACCTCTAATTCCCCACCTCTGATTCCCCATATCTGATTCCCAGCCTCTGTTTCCCTGCCTCTGAATCCCGGCCTCTGTTTCCCCATATCTGATACCCCTCCTCTGATTCCCCAACTCTGATTCCCCGCCTCTGATTCCCCAGCTCTGATTCCCCGCCTTTTATTCCCGGCCTCTGATTCCCTGCCACTGATTCCCCGCCCCTGATTCCCCACCTCTGATTCCCCATCTCTGATTCACCGCCTCTGATTCCCCACCTCTGATTCCCCATCTCTGATTCCGCACATCCGATTCCCTGCCTCTGATTCCCCGACTCTGATTCCACACCTCTGATTCCCCAGCTCTGATTCCCCGCCTCTGATTCCCCGCGTCTGATTCCCTGCCTCTGATTCCCCGCCTCTGATTCCCCATCTCTGATTCCCCACCTCTGATTCCCCGTGTCTGATTCCCTGCCTCTGATTCCCCGCCTATGATTCCCTGCCTCTGATTCCCTGCCACTGATTCCCCGCCCTTGATTCCCCACCTCTGATTCCCCATATCTTATTCCCCGCCTCTGTTTCCCCCCCTCTGATTCCCAGCCTCTGATTCCCCATATCTGATTCCCCGCCTCTGATTCCCCATATCTGATTCCCCGCCTCTATTTCCCCATATCTGCTTCCCCGCCTCTGATTCCCCAACTCTGATTCCCCGCCTCTGTTTCCCCAGCTCTGATTCCCCGCCTCTGATTCCCGGCGTCCGATTCCCTGCCTCTGATTCCCCGCCTCTGATTCCCCATCTCTGATCCCCCGCCTCTGATCCCCGTGTATGATTCCCTGCCTCTGATTCCCAACCTCTGATTCCACACCTCTGATTCCCCATATCTGATTCCCCGCCTCTATTTCCCCATATCTGATTCCCCGCCTCTGATTCCCCAACTCTGATTCCCCGCCTCTGATACCCGGCGTCCGATTCCCTGCCTCTGATTCCCCGCCTCTGATTCCCCATCTCTGATTCCCCGCCTCTGATTCCCCGTGTCTGATTCCCTGCCTCTGATTCCCCGCCTCTGATTCCCCGCCTCTGATTCCCTGCCACTGATTCCCTGCCCCTGATTCCCCACCTCTGATTCCCCATATCTGATTCCCCGCCTCTGTTTCCCCGCCTCTGATTCCCTGCCTCTGATTCCCCATATCTGATTCCATTCCTCTGATTCCCCAACTCTGATTCCCCGCCTCTGATTCCCCAGCTCTGAATCCCCGCCTCTGATTCCCCGCATCTGATTCCCTGCCTCTGATTCCCCGCCTTGATTCCCCATCTCTGATTCACAACCTCTGATTCCCCACCTCTGATTCCCCATATCTGATTCCCCGCCTCTGTTTCCCCATATCTGATTCCCCGGCTCTGATTGCCCACCTCTGATTCCCCGCCTCTGATTCGCCAGCTCTGATTCGCCGCCTCTGATCCCCCATCTCTGATTCACCGCCTTTGATTCGCCACCTCTGATTCCCCATATCTGATTCACCACCTCTGTTTCCCCGCCTCTGATTCCCCGCCTCTGATTCTCCATATCTCATTCCCCACCTCTGAATCCCATCTCTGATTCCCGGACTCTGATTCCCAGCATCTGATTCCCGGCCTCTGATTCCCGGCCTCTGATTCCCCGCTTCTGATTCTGATTCCCTGCCTCTGATTCCCCATCTCTGATTCACCACCTCTGATTCCCTGCCTCTGATTCCCCACCTCTGATTCCCCATATCTGATTCCCCGCCTCTGTTTCCCCGCCTCTGATTCCCCGCCTCTGTTTCCCCACCTCTGATTCCCCATATCTAATTCCCCGCCTCTCTTTGCCCGCCTCTGATTCCCCGCCTCTGTTTCCCCATATCTGATTCCCCGCCTCTGAATCCCCAACTCTGATTCCCTGCCTCTGATTCACCAGCTCTGATTCCCCGCCTTTGATTCCCCCCGTCTGATTCCCAGCCTCTGAATCCCCGTGTCTGATTTCCTGCCTCTGATTCCCCGCCTCTGATTCCCCATCTCTGATTCACCGCCTCTGATTCCCCACCTCTGATTCCCCATCTCTGATTCCGCACATCCGATTCCCTGCCTCTGATTCCCCGACTCTGATTCCCCACCTCTGATTCCCCAGCTCTGATTCCCCGCCTCTGATTCCCCGCGTCTGATTCCCTGCCTCTGATTCCCCGCCTCTGATTCCCCATCTCTGATTCCCCACCTCTGATTCCCCGTGTCTGATTCCCTGCCTCTGAATCCCCGCCTCTGATTCCCCGCCTCTGATTCCCTGCCACTGATTACCCGCCCCTGATTCCCCACCTCTGATTCCCCATATCTTATTCCCCGCCTCTGTTTCCCCCCCTCTGATTCCCAGCCTCTGATTCCCCATATCTGATTCCCCGCCTCTATTTCCCCATATCTGATTCCCCGCCTCTGATTCCCCAACTCTGATTCCCCGCCTCTGATACCCGGCGTCCGATTCCCTGCCTCTGATTCCCCGCCTCTGATTCCCCATCTCTGATTCCCCGCCTCTGATTCCCCGTGTCTGATTCCCTGCCTCTGATTCCCCGCCTCTGATTCCCCGCCTCTGATTCCCTGCCACTGATTCCCTGCCCCTGATTCCCCACCTCTGATTCCCCATATCTGATTCCCCGCCTCTGTTTCCCCGCCTCTGATTCCCTGCCTCTGATTCCCCATATCTGATTCCATTCCTCTGATTCCCCAACTCTGATTCCCCGCCTCTGATTCCCCAGCTCTGAATCCCCGCCTCTGATTCCCCGCATCTGATTCCCTGCCTCTGATTCCCCGCCTTGATTCCCCATCTCTGATTCACAACCTCTGATTCCCCACCTCTGATTCCCCATATCTGATTCCCCGCCTCTGTTTCCCCATATCTGATTCCCCGGCTCTGATTGCCCACCTCTGATTCCCCGCCTCTGATTCGCCAGCTCTGATTCGCCGCCTCTGATCCCCCATCTCTGATTCACCGCCTTTGATTCGCCACCTCTGATTCCCCATATCTGATTCACCACCTCTGTTTCCCCGCCTCTGATTCCCCGCCTCTGATTCTCCATATCTCATTCCCCGCCTCTGAATCCCATCTCTGATTCCCGGACTCTGATTCCCAGCATCTGATTCCCGGCCTCTGATTCCCGGCCTCTGATTCCCCGCTTCTGATTCTGATTCCCTGCCTCTGATTCCCCATCTCTGATTCACCACCTCTGATTCCCTGCCTCTGATTCCCCACCTCTGATTCCCCATATCTGATTCCCCGCCTCTGTTTCCCCGCCTCTGATTCCCCGCCTCTGTTTCCCCACCTCTGATTCCCCATATCTAATTCCCCGCCTCTCTTTGCCCGCCTCTGATTCCCCGCCTCTGTTTCCCCATATCTGATTCCCCGCCTCTGAATCCCCAACTCTGATTCCCTGCCTCTGATTCACCAGCTCTGATTCCCCGCCTTTGATTCCCCCCGTCTGATTCCCAGCCTCTGAATCCCCGTGTCTGATTTCCTGCCTCTGATTCCCCGCCTCTGATTCCCCATCTCTGATTCACCGCCTCTGATTCCCCACCTCTGATTCCCCATCTCTGATTCCGCACATCCGATTCCCTGCCTCTGATTCCCCGACTCTGATTCCCCACCTCTGATTCCCCAGCTCTGATTCCCCGCCTCTGATTCCCCGCGTCTGATTCCCTGCCTCTGATTCCCCGCCTCTGATTCCCCATCTCTGATTCCCCACCTCTGATTCCCCGTGTCTGATTCCCTGCCTCTGAATCCCCGCCTCTGATTCCCCGCCTCTGATTCCCTGCCACTGATTACCCGCCCCTGATTCCCCACCTCTGATTCCCCATATCTTATTCCCCGCCTCTGTTTCCCCCCCTCTGATTCCCAGCCTCTGATTCCCCATATCTGATTCCCCGCCTCTGATTCCCCATATCTGATTCCCCACCTCTGATTCCCCATATCTGATTCCCCGCCTCTGTTTCCCCAGCTCTGATTCCCTGCCTCTGATTCCCCGCCTCTGATTCCCCGCCTCTGATTCCCTGCCTCTGATTCGCAACCTCTAATTCCCCACCTCTGTTTCCCCATATCTGATTCCCCGCCTCTGTTTCCCTGCCTCTGATTCCCGGCCTCTGTTTCCCCATATCTGATTCCCCTCCTCTGATTCCCCAACTCTGATTCCCCGCCTCTGATTCCCCAGCTCTGATTCCCCGCCTTTTATTCCCGGCCTCTGATTCCCTGCCACTGATTCCCCGCCTCTGATTCCCTGCCTCTGATTCCCAACCTCTGATTCCCCACCTCTGATTCCCCATATCTGATTCCCCGCCTCTGTTTCCCCGCCTCTTATTCCCCGCCTCTGATTCCCCAACTCTGAATCCCCGCCTCTGATTCCCCAGCTCTGATTCCACGCCTCTGATTCCCCGTGTTTGATTCCCTGCCTCTGATTCCCTGCCCTGATTCCCCATCTCTGATTCACCGCCTTTAATTCGCCACCTCTGATTCCCCATATCTGATTCCCCTCCTCTGTTTCCCCGCCTCTGATTCCCAACCTCTGATTCCACACCTCTGATTCCCCATATCTGATTCCCCGCCTCTGTTTCGCCGCCTCTGATTCCCCGCCCCTGTTTCCCCATATCTGATTCCCCACCTCTGATTCTCCTACTCTGCTTCCCCGCCTCTGATTCCCCAGCTCTGATTCCCCGCCTCCGATTCCCCGTTTTTGATTCCCTGCCTCTGATTCCCCGCCTCTGATTCCCCATCTCTGATTCACCGCCTTTGATTCGCCACCTCTGTTTCCCCATATCTGATTCCCCACCTCTGTTTCCCCGCCTCTGATTCCCCGCCTCTGATTCCCCATATCTGATTCCCCGGCTCTGATTGCCCACCTCTGATTCCCCACCTCTGATTCGCCAGCTCTGATTCCCCGCATCTGATTCCCTGCCTCTGATTCCCCGCCTCTGATTCCCCAGCTCTGATTCCCCGCCTCTGATTCCCGGCGTCCGATTCCCTGCCTCTGATTCCCCGCCTCTGATTCCCCATCTCTGATTCTCCATATCTGATTCCCCGCCTCTGAATCCCCATCTCTGATTCCCGGACTCTGATTCCCCTCCTCTGATTCCCGGCCTCTTATTCCCAGCATCTGATTCCCGGCCTCTGATTCCCGGCCTCTGATTCCCCGCTTCTGATTCTGATTCCCTGCCTCTGATTCCCCATCTCTGATTCCGCACATCTGATTCCCTGCCTCTGATTCCCCACCTCTGATTCCCCATATCTGATTCCCCGCCTCTGTTTCCCCGCCTCTGATTCCCCGCCTCTGTTTCCCTATATCTAATTCCCCACCTCTGATGCCCCAACTCTGATTCCCCGCCTCTGATTCCCCAGCTCTGATTCCCCGCCTCTGATTCCCTGCATCCGATTCCCCATATCTGATTCCCCGCCTCTGTTTCCCCGCCTCTGATTCCCCGCCTCTGTTTCCCCATATCTGATTCCCGCCTCTGATTCCCAACTATGATTCCCCGCCTCTGATTCCCCAGCTCTGATTCCCTGCCTCTGATTCCCCGCGTTCTATTCCCTGCCTCTGATTCACCGCCTGTGATTCCCCATCACTGATTCACCACCTCTGATTCCCTACCTCTGATTCCCCATATCTAATTCCCCGCCTCTGTTTGCCCGCCTCTGATTCCCCGCCTCTGTTTCCCCATATCTGATTCCCCGCCTCTGATTCCCCAACACTGATTCCCCACCTCTGATTCCCCAGCTCTGATTCCCTGCCTCAGATTCCCCGCGTCTGATTCCCTGCCTCTGATTCCCCGCCTCTGATTCCCTGCCTCTGATTCCCCATATCTGATTCCCCGCCTCTGATTCCCCAACTCTGATTCCCCGCTTCTGATTCCCCAGCTCTGAATCCCCGCCTCTGATTCCCCGCATCTGATTCCCTGCCTCTGATTCCCCGCCTCTGATTCCCCGCCTCTGATTCCCTGCCTTGATTCCCCATCTCTGATTCACAACCTCTGATTCCCCACCTCTGATTCCCTATATTTGATTCCCCGCCTCTGTTTCCCCGCCTCTGATTCCCCGCCTCTGATTCCCCATATCTGATTCCCCGCCTCTGATTGCCCACCTCTGATTCCCCGCCTCTGATTCGCCAGCTCTGATTCCCCGCCTCTGATTCCCCGCATCTGATTCCCTGCCTCTGTTTCCCCGCCTCTGATTCCCCATCTCTGATTCACCGCCTTTGATTCGCCACCTCTGATTCCCCATATCTGATTCCCCACCTCTGTTTCCCGGCCTCTGATTCCCCGCCTCTGATTCTCCATATCTCATTCCCCGCCTCTGAATCCCCATCTCTGATTCCCGGACTCTGATTCCCCACCTCTGATTCCCGGCCTCTTATTCCCAGCATCTGATTCCCGGCCTCTGATTCCCGGCCTCTGATTCCCCGCTTCTGATTCTGATTCCCTGCCTCTGATTCCCCATCTCTGATTCCGCACATCTGATTCCCTGCCTCTGATTCCCCACCTCTGATTCCCCATATCTGATTCCCCGCCTCTGTTTCCCCGCCTCTGATTCCCCACCTCTGTTTCCCTATATCTAATTCCCCACCTCTGATGCCCCAACTCTGATTCCCCGCCTCTGATTCCCCAGCTCTGATTCCCCGCCTCTGATTCCCTGCATCCGATTCCCCATATCTGATTCCCCGCCTCTGTTTCCCCGCCTCTGATTCCCCGCCTCTGTTTCCCCATATCTGATTCCCCGCCTCTGATTCCCAACTATGATTCCCCGCCTCTGATTCCCCAGCTCTGATTCCCTGCGTCTGATTCCCTGCGTTCTATTCCCTGCCTCTGATTCCCCGCCTGTGATTCCCCATCACTGATTCACCACCTCTGATTCCCCACCTCTGATTCCCCATATCTAATTCCCCGCCTCTGTTTGCCCGCCTCTGATACCCCGCCTCTGTTTCCCCATATCTGATTCCCCGTCTCTGAATCCCCAACTCTGATTCCCTGCCTCTGATTCCCCAGCTCTGATTCCCCGCCTTTGATTCCCCCCGTTTGATTCCCAGCCTCTGAATCCCCGTGTCTGATTTCCTGCCTCTGATTCCCCGCCTCTGATTCCCCATCTCTGATTCCACTGATTCCCCACATCTGATTCCCCATCTCTGATTCCGCACATCCGATTCCCTGCCTCTGATTCCCCAACTCTGATTCCCCACCTCTGATTCCCCAGCTCTGATTCCCCGCCTCAGATTCCCCGCGTCTGATTCCCTGCCTCTGATTCCCCGCCTCTGATTCCCCATCTCTGATTCCCCACCTCTGATTCCCCGCGTCTGATTCCCTGCCTCTGATTCCCCGCCTCTGAATCCCAGCCTCTGATTCCCCATATCTGATTCCCCGCCTCTGATTCCCTGCCTCTGATTCCCCAGCTCTGATTCCCCGCCTTTGATTCCCCCCGTCTAATTCCCAGCCTCTGAATCCCCGTGTCTGATTTGCTGCCTCTGATTCCCCGCCTCTGATTCCCCATCTCTGATTCACCGCCTCTGATTCCCCATCTCTGATTCCCCACCTCTGATTCCCCGTGTCTGATTCCCCGTGTCTGATTCCCTGCCTCTGATTCCACGCCTCTGATTCCCCATATCTGATTCCCTGCCACTGATTCCCCGCCTCTGATTACCCATCTCTGATTCACCACCTCTGATTCCCGGCCTCTGATTGCCCACCTCTGATTCCCCGCCTCTGATTCGCCAGCTATGATTCCCCCCCTCTGATTCCCCGCGTCTGATTCCCCGCCTCTGATTCCCCAACTCTAATACCCCGCCTCTGATTCCCCAGCTCTGATTCCCCTCCTCTGATTCCCCGCATCTGATTCCCTGCCTCTGATTCCCCGCCTCTGATTCCAGGCCTCTGATTCCCAACCTCTGAATCCCCACCTCTGATTCCCCATATCTGATTCCCCGCCTCTGTTTCACCGCCTCTGATTCCCCGACTCTGTTTCCCCATATCTGATTCCCCGCCTCTGATTCCCCAACTCTGATTCCCCGCCTGTGATTCCCCAGCTCTAATTCCCCGCCTCTGATTCCCCATATCTGATTCCCATCCTCTGATTGCCCACCTCTGATTCCCCGCCTCTGATTCGCCAGCTCTGATTCCCCGCCTCTGATTCCCCGCATCTGATTCCCTGCCTCTGATTCCCCGCCTCTGATTCCCCATCTCTGATTCCCCGCCTGTGATTCCCCAGCTCTGATTCCCAGCCTCTGATTCCCCGTGTTTGATCCCCTGCCTCTGATTACCTTCCTCTGATTCCCGGCCTCTGATACCCCGCTTCTGATTCTGATTCCCTGCCTCTGATTCCCCATCTCTGATTCACCACATCTAATTCCTTGCCTCTGATTCCACGCCCCTGATTCCCCACCTCTGATTCCCCATATCTGAATCCCCGCCTCTGTTTCCACGCCTCTGATTCCCTGCCTCTGATTCCCAACCTCTGATTCCCCACCCCTGATTCCCCATATCTGATTCCCCGCCTCTGTTTCCCTGCCTCTGATTCTCCGCCCCTGTTTCCCCATATCTGATTCCCCGCCTCTGATTCCCCAACTCTGATTCCCCACCTCTGATTCCCCAGCTCTGATTCCCCGCCTTTGATTCCCTGCCTCTGAATCCCCGCCTCTGATTCCCCGCCTCTGATTCCCTGCCACTGATTACCCGCCCCTGATTCCCCACCTCTGATTCCCCATATCTGATTCCCCACCTCTGTTACCCCGCCTCTGATTCCCCGCCTCTGATTCCCCATATATCATTCCCCGCCTCTGAATCCCCATCTCTGATTCCCGGACTCTGATTCCCCACCTCTGATTCCCGGCCTCTTATTCCCGGCATCTGAATCCCGGCCTCTGATTCCCGGCCTCTGATTCCCCGCTTCTGATTCTGATTCCCTGCCTCTGATTCCCCATCTCTGATTCCGCACATCTGATTCCCTGCCTCTGATTCCTACCTCTGATTCCCCATAT
The DNA here is from genome assembly GCF_036971445.1 of Narcine bancroftii. NCBI lineage: Eukaryota > Metazoa > Chordata > Chondrichthyes > Torpediniformes > Narcinidae > Narcine > Narcine bancroftii. The sequence goes on from NC_091470.1 coordinate 270,101,254, forward strand.
CTGATTCCCCACCTCTGTTTCCCCGCCTCTGATTCCCTGCCTCTGTTTCCCCATATCTAATTCCCCACCTCTGATGCCCCAACTCTGATACCCCGCCTCTGATTCCCCAGCTCTGATTCCCCGCCTCTGATTCCCTGCATCCGATTCCCCATATCTGATTCCCCGCCTCTGTTTCCCCGCCTTTGATTCCCCGCCTCTGTTTCCCCATATCTGATTCCCCGCCTCTGATTCCCAACTATGATTCCCCGCCTCTGATTCCCCAGCTCTGATTCCCCGCCTCTGATTCCCCGCGTTCTATTCCCTGCCTCTGATTCCCCGCCTGTGATTCCCCATCTCTGATTCACCACCTCTGATTCCCCACCTCTGATTCCCCTTATCTAATTCCCCGCCTCTGTTTGCCCGCCTCTGGTTCCCCGCCTCTGTTTCCCCATATCTGATTCCCCGTGTCTGATTCCCTGCCTCTGATTCCCCGCCTCTGATTCCCCGCCTCTGATTCCCTGCCACTGATTCCCTGCCCCTGATACCCCACCTCTGATTCCCCATATCTGATTCCCTGCCTCTGTTTCCCCGCCTCTGATTCCCCGCCTCTGATTCCCCGCCTCTGATTCCCCGCCTCTGATTCCCCAACTCTGATTCCCCGCCTCTGATTCCCCAGCTCTGATACCCGCCTCTGATTCCCCGCGTCTGTTTCCCCGCCTCTGATTCCCTGCCTCTGTTTCCCCATATCTAAGTTCCCGACTCTGATTCCCCAACTCTGATTCCCCACCTCTGATTCCCCAGCTCTGATTCCTCGCCTCTGATTCCCCGCATCTGATTCCCTGCATCTGATTCCCAGCCTCTGATTCCCTGCCTCTGATTCCCAACCTCTGATTCCCCACCTCTGATTCCCCATATCTGATTCCCCGCCTCTGTTTCCCCGCCTCTGATTCCCCGCCTCTGTTTCCCCATATCTGATTCCCGGCCTCTGATTCCCCGCCTCTGATTCCCCGCCTCTGATTCCCTGCCTCTGATTCCCCATCTCCGATTCCACACATCGGATTTCCTGCCTCTGATTCCCCGCCTCTGATTCCCCGCCTCTGATTCCCTGCCTCTGATTCCCAACCTCTGATTCCCCACCTCTGATTCCCCATATCTGATTCCCCGCCTCTGTTTCCCCGCCTCTTATTCCCCGCCTCTGATTCCCCAACTCTGAATCCCCGCCTCTGATTCCCCAGCTCTGATTCCACGCCTCTGATTCCCCGTGTTTGATTCCCTGCCTCTGATTCCCTGCCCTGATTCCCCATCTCTGATTCACCGCCTTTAATTCGCCACCTCAGATTCCCTATATCTGATTCCCCTCCTCTGTTTCCCCGCCTCTGATTCCCAACCTCTGATTCCACACCTCTGATTCCCCATATCTGATTCCCCGCCTCTGTTTCGCCGCCTCTGATTCCCCGCCCCTGTTTCCCCATATCTGATTCCCCACCTCTGATTCTCCTACTGTGCTTCCCCGCCTCTGATTCCCCAGCTCTGATTCCCCGCCTCCGATTCCCCGTTTTTGATTCCCTGCCTCTGATTCCCCGCCTCTGATTCCCCAGCTCTGATTCCCCGCCTTTGATTCCCCCCGTTTGATTCCCAGCCTCTGAATCCCCGTGTCTGATTTCCTGCCTCTGATTCCCCGCCTCTGATTCCCCATCTCTGATTCCTCTGATTCCCCACATCTGATTCCCCATCTCTGATTCCGCACATCCGATTCCCTGCCTCTGATTCCCCAACTCTGATTCCCCACCTCTGATTCCCCAGCTCTGATTCCCCGCCTCAGATTCCCCGCGTCTGATTCCCTTCCTCTGATTCCCCGCCTCTGATTCCCCATCTCTGATTCCCCACCTCTGATTCCCCGCGTCTGATTCCCTGCCTCTGATTCCCCGCCTCTGAATCCCAGCCTCTGATTCCCCATATCTGATTCCCCGCCTCTGATTCCCTGCCTCTGATTCCCCAGCTCTGATTCCCCGCCTTTGATTCCCCCCGTCTAATTCCCAGCCTCTGAATCCCCGTGTCTGATTTGCTGCCTCTGATTCCCCGCCTCTGATTCCCCATCTCTGATTCTCCGCCTCTGATTCCCCATCTCTGATTCCCCACCTCTGATTCCCCGTGTCTGATTCCCCGTGTCTGATTCCCTGCCTCTGATTCCACGCCTCTGATTCCCCATATCTGATTCCCTGCCACTGATTCCCCGCCTCTGATTACCCATCTCTGATTCACCACCTCTGATTCCCGGCCTCTGATTGCCCACCTCTGATTCCCCGCCTCTGATTCGCCAGCTATGATTCCCCCCCTCTGATTCCCCGCGTCTGATTCCCCGCCTCTGATTCCCCAACTCTAATACCCCGCCTCTGATTCCCCAGCTCTGATTCCCCTCCTCTGATTCCCCGCATCTGATTCCCTGCCTCTGATTCCCCGCCTCTGATTCCAGGCCTCTGATTCCCAACCTCTGATTCCCCACCTCTGATTCCCCATATCTGATTCCCCGCCTCTGTTTCACCGCCTCTGATTCCCCGCCTCTGTTTCCCCATATCTGATTCCCGGCCTCTGATTCCCCGCCTCTGATTCCCCGCCTCTGATTCCCTGCCTCTGATTCCCCATCTCCGATTCCACACATCGGATTTCCTGCCTCTGATTCCCCGCCTCTGATTCCCCGCCTCTGATTCCCTGCCTCTGATTCCCAACCTCTGATTCCCCACCTCTGATTCCCCATATCTGATTCCCCGCCTCTGTTTCACCGCCTCTGATTCCCCGACTCTGTTTCCCCATATCTGATTCCCCGCCTCTGATTCCCCAACTCTGATTCCCCGCCTGTGATTCCCCAGCTCTAATTCCCCGCCTCTGATTCCCCATATCTGATTCCCATCCTCTGATTGCCCACCTCTGATTCCCCGCCTCTGATTCGCCAGCTCTGATTCCCCGCCTCTGATTCCCCGCATCTGATTCCCTGCCTCTGATTCCCTGCCTCTGATTCCCCATCTCTGATTCCCCGCCTGTGATTCCCCAGCTCTGATTCCCAGCCTCTGATTCCCCGTGTTTGATCCCCTGCCTCTGATTACCTTCCTCTGATTCCCGGCCTCTGATACCCCGCTTCTGATTCTGATTCCCTGCCTCTGATTCCCCATCTCTGATTCACCACATCTAATTCCTTGCCTCTGATTCCACGCCCCTGATTCCCCACCTCTGATTCCCCATATCTGAATCCCCGCCTCTGTTTCCACGCCTCTGATTCCCTGCCTCTGATTCCCAACCTCTGATTCCCCACCCCTGATTCCCCATATCTGATTCCCCGCCTCTGTTTCCCTGCCTCTGATTCTCCGCCCCTGTTTCCCCATATCTGATTCCCCGCCTCTGATTCCCCAACTCTGATTCCCCACCTCTGATTCCCCAGCTCTGATTCCCCGCCTTTGATTCCCCGTGTTTGATTCCCTGCCTCTGATTCCCCGCCTCTGATTCTCCATCTCTGATTCACCGCCTTTGATTCGACACCTCTGATTCCCCATATCTGATTCCCCACCTCTGTTACCCCGCCTCTGATTCCCCGCCTCTGATTCCCCATATATCATTCCCCGCCTCTGAATCCCCATCTCTGATTCCCGGACTCTGATTCCCCACCTCTGATTCCCGGCCTCTTATTCCCGGCATCTGAATCCCGGCCTCTGATTCCCGGCCTCTGATTCCCCGCTTCTGATTCTGATTCCCTGCCTCTGATTCCCCATCTCTGATTCCGCACATCTGATTCCCTGCCTCTGATTCCTACCTCTGATTACCCATATCTGATTCCCCACCTCTGTTTCCCCGCCTCTGATTCCCTGCCTCTGTTTCCCCATATCTAATTCCCCACCTCTGATGCCCCAACTCTGATACCCCGCCTCTGATTCCCCAGCTCTGATTCCCCGCCTCTGATTCCCTGCATCCGATTCCCCATATCTGATTCCCCGCCTCTGTTTCCCCGCCTTTGATTCCCCGCCTCTGTTTCCCCATATCTGATTCCCCGCCTCTGATTCCCAACTATGATTCCCCGCCTCTGATTCCCCAGCTCTGATTCCCCGCCTCTGATTCCCCGCGTTCTATTCCCTGCCTCTGATTCCCCGCCTGTGATTCCCCATCTCTGATTCACCACCTCTGATTCCCCACCTCTGATTCCCCTTATCTAATTCCCCGCCTCTGTTTGCCCGCCTCTGATTCCCCGCCTCTGTTTCCCCATATCTGATTCCCCGTGTCTGATTCCCTGCCTCTGATTCCCCGCCTCTGATTCCCCGCCTCTGATTCCCTGCCACTGATTCCCTGCCCCTGATACCCCACCTCTGATTCCCCATATCTGATTCCCTGCCTCTGTTTCCCCGCCTCTGATTCCCCGCCTCTGATTCCCCGCCTCTGATTCCCCGCCTCTGATTCCCCAACTCTGATTCCCCGCCTCTGATTCCCCAGCTCTGATACCCGCCTCTGATTCCCCGCGTCTGTTTCCCCGCCTCTGATTCCCTGCCTCTGTTTCCCCATATCTAAGTTCCCGACTCTGATTCCCCAACTCTGATTCCCCACCTCTGATTCCCCAGCTCTGATTCCTCGCCTCTGATTCCCCGCATCTGATTCCCTGCATCTGATTCCCAGCCTCTGATTCCCTGCCTCTGATTCCCAACCTCTGATTCCCCACCTCTGATTCCCCATATCTGATTCCCCGCCTCTGTTTCCCCGCCTCTGATTCCCCGCCTCTGTTTCCCCATATCTGATTCCCGGCCTCTGATTCCCCGCCTCTGATTCCCCGCCTCTGATTCCCTGCCTCTGATTCCCCATCTCCGATTCCACACATCGGATTTCCTGCCTCTGATTCCCCGCCTCTGATTCCCCGCCTCTGATTCCCTGCCTCTGATTCCCAACCTCTGATTCCCCACCTCTGATTCCCCATATCTGATTCCCCGCCTCTGTTTCCCCGCCTCTTATTCCCCGCCTCTGATTCCCCAACTCTGAATCCCCGCCTCTGATTCCCCAGCTCTGATTCCACGCCTCTGATTCCCCGTGTTTGATTCCCTGCCTCTGATTCCCTGCCCTGATTCCCCATCTCTGATTCACCGCCTTTAATTCGCCACCTCTGATTCCCCATATCTGATTCCCCTCCTCTGTTTCCCCGCCTCTGATTCCCAACCTCTGATTCCACACCTCTGATTCCCCATATCTGATTCCCCGCCTCTGTTTCGCCGCCTCTGATTCCCCGCCCCTGTTTCCCCATATCTGATTCCCCACCTCTGATTCTCCTACTGTGCTTCCCCGCCTCTGATTCCCCAGCTCTGATTCCCCGCCTCCGATTCCCCGTTTTTGATTCCCTGCCTCTGATTCCCCGCCTCTGATTCCCCATCTCTGATTCACCGCCTTTGATTCGCCACCTCTGTTTCCCCATATCTGATTCCCCACCTCTGTTTCCCCGCCTCTGATTCCCCATATCTGATTCCCCGGCTCTGATTGCCCACCTCTGATTCCCCGCCTCTGATTCGCCAGCTCTGATTCCCCGCCTCTGATTCCCCGCATCTGATTCCCTGCCTCTGATTCCCCGCCTCTGATTCCCCAGCTCTGATTCCCCGCCTCTGATTCCCGGCGTCCGATTCCCTGCCTCTGATTCCCCGCCTCTGATTCCCCATCTCTGATTCTCCATATCTGATTCCCCGCCTCTGAATCCCCATCTCTGATTCCCGGACTCTGATTCCCCTCCTCTGATTCCCGGCCTCTTATTCCCAGCATCTGATTCCCGGCCTCTGATTCCCGGCCTCTGATTCCCCGCTTCTGATTCTGATTCCCTGCCTCTGATTCCCCATCTCTGATTCCGCACATCTGATTCTCTGCCTCTGATTCCCCACCTCTGATTCCCCATATCTGATTCCCCGCCTCTGTTTCCCCGCCTCTGATTCCCCGCCTCTGTTTCCCTATATCTAATTCCCCACCTCTGATGCCCCAACTCTGATTCCCCGCCTCTGATTCCCCAGCTCTGATTCCCCGCCTCTGATTCCCTGCATCCGATTCCCCATATCTGATTCCCCGCCTCAGTTTCCCCGCCTCTGATTCCCCGCCTCTGTTTCCCCATATCTGATTCCCGCCTCTGATTCCCAACTATGATTCCCCGCCTCTGATTCCCCAGCTCTGATTCCATGCCTCTGATTCCCCGCGTTCTATTCCCTGCCTCTGATTCCCCGCCTGTGATTCCCCATCACTGATTCACCACCTCTGATTCCCTACCTCTGATTCCCCATATCTAATTCCCCGCCTCTGTTTGCCCGCCTCTGATTCCCCGCCTCTGTTTCCCCATATCTGATTCCCCGCCTCTGAATCCCCAACTCTGATTCCCTGCCTCAGATTACCCAGCTCTGATTCCCCGCCTTTGATTCCCCCGTCTGATTCCCAGCCTCTGAATCCCCGTGTCTGATTTCCAGCCTCTGATTCCCCGCCTCTGATTCCCCATCTCTGATTCACCGCCTCTGATTCCCCACCTCTGATTCCCCATCTCTGATTCCGCACATCCAATTCACTGCCTCTGATTCCCCAACTCTGATTCCCCACCTCAGATTCCCCAGCTCTAATTCCCTGCCTCAGATTCCCAGCGTCTGATTCCCTGCCTCTGATTCCCCGCCTCTGATTCCCTGCCTCTGATTCCCCATATCTGATTCCCCGCATCTGATTCCCCAACTCTGATTCCCCGCTTCTGATTCCCCAGCTCTGAATCCCCGCCTCTGATTCCCCGCATCTGATTCCCTGCCTCTGATTCCCCGCCTCTGATTCCCCATCTGTGATTCACAACCTCTGATGCCCCACCTCTGATTCCCCATATCTGATTCCCCGCCTCTGTTTCCCCGCCTCTGATTCCCCGCCTCTGATTCCCCATATCTGATTCCCCGCCTCTGATTGCCCACCTCTGATTCCCCGCGTCTGATACCCTGCCTCTGATTCCCCGCCTCTGATTCCCCATCTATGATTCACCACCTCTGATTCCCGGCCTCTGATTCCCCATCTCTGATTCCGCACATCCGATTCCCTGCCTATGATTCCCCACCTCTGATTCCCCGCCTCTGATTCCCCAACTCTAATACCCCGCCTCTGATTCCCCAGCTCTGATTCCCCGCCTCTGATTCCCCATCTCTGATTCAGCACATCCAATTCACTGCCTCTGATTCCCCAACTCTGATTCCCCACCTCTGATTCCCCAGCTCTGATTCCCTGCCTCAGATTCCCCGCGTCTGATTCCCTGCCTCTGATTCCCCGCCTCTGATTCCCTGCCTCTGATTCCCCATATCTGATTCCCCGCCTCTGATTCCCCAACTCAGATTCCCCGCTTCTGATTCCCCAGCTCTGAATCCCCGCCTCTGATTCCCCGCATCTGATTCCCTGCCTCTGATTCCCCGCCTCTGATTCCCCATCTGTGATTCACAACCTCTGATGCCCCACCTCTGATTCCCAATATCTGATTCCCCGCCTCTGTTTCCCCGCCTCTGATTCCCCGCCTCTGATTCCCCATATCTGATTCCCCGCCTCTGATTGCCCACCTCTGATTCCCCGCGTCTGATTCCCCGCCTCTGATTCCCCGCGTTCTATTCCCTGCCTCTGATTCCCCGCCTGTGATTCCCCATCTCTGATTCACCACCTCTGATTCCCCACCTCTGATTCCCCTTATCTAATTCCCCGCCTCTGTTTGCCCGCCTCTGATTCCCCGCCTCTGTTTCCCCATATCTGATTCCCCGTGTCTGATTCCCTGCCTCTGATTCCCCGCCTCTGATTCCCCGCCTCTGATTCCCTGCCACTGATTCCCTGCCCCTGATACCCCACCTCTGATTCCCCATATCTGATTCCCTGCCTCTGTTTCCCCGCCTCTGATTCCCCGCCTCTGATTCCCCGCCTCTGATTCCCCGCCTCTGATTCCCCAACTCTGATTCCCCGCCTCTGATTCCCCAGCTCTGATACCAGCCTCTGATTCCCCGCGTCTGTTTCCCCGCCTCTGATTCCCTGCCTCTGTTTCCCCATATCTAAGTTCCCGACTCTGATTCCCCAACTCTGATTCCCCACCTCTGATTCCCCAGCTCTGATTCCTCGCCTCTGATTCCCCGCATCTGATTCCCTGCATCTGATTCCCAGCCTCTGATTCCCTGCCTCTGATTCCCAACCTCTGATTCCCCACCTCTGATTCCCCATATCTGATTCCCCGCCTCTGTTTCCCCGCCTCTGATTCCCCGCCTCTGTTTCCCCATATCTGATTCCCGGCCTCTGATTCCCTGCCTCTGATTCCCCGCCTCTGATTCCCTGCCTCTGATTCCCCATCTCAGATTCCACACATCGGATTTCCTGCCTCTGATTCCCCGCCTCTGATTCCCCGCCTCTGATTCCCTGCCTCTGATTCCCAACCTCTGATTCCCCACCTCTGATTCCCCATATCTGATTCCCCGCCTCTGTTTCCCCGCCTCTTATTCCCCGCCTCTGATTCCCCAACTCTGAATCCCCGCCTCTGATTCCCCAGCTCTGATTCCACGCCTCTGATTCCCCGTGTTTGATTCCCTGCCTCTGATTCCCTGCCCTGATTCCCCATCTCTGATTCACCGCCTTTAATTCGCCACCTCTGATTCCCCATATCTGATTCCCCTCCTCTGTTTCCCCGCCTCTGATTCCCAACCTCTGATTCCACACCTCTGATTCCCCATATCTGATTCCCCGCCTCTGTTTCGCCGCCTCTGATTCCCCGCCCCTGTTTCCCCATATCTGATTCCCCACCTCTGATTCTCCTACTGTGCTTCCCCGCCTCTGATTCCCCAGCTCTGATTCCCCGCCTCCGATTCCCCGTTTTTGATTCCCTGCCTCTGATTCCCCGCCTCTGATTCCCCATCTCTGATTCACCGCCTTTGATTCGCCACCTCTGTTTCCCCATATCTGATTCCCCACCTCTGTTTCCCCGCCTCTGATTCCCCATATCTGATTCCCCGGCTCTGATTGCCCACCTCTGATTCCCCGCCTCTGATTCGCCAGCTCTGATTCCCCGCCTCTGATTCCCCGCATCTGATTCCCTGCCTCTGATTCCCCGCCTCTGATTCCCCAGCTCTGATTCCCCGCCTCTGATTCCCGGCGTCCGATTCCCTGCCTCTGATTCCCCGCCTCTGATTCCCCATCTCTGATTCTCCATATCTGATTCCCCGCCTCTGAATCCCCATCTCTGATTCCCGGACTCTGATTCCCCTCCTCTGATTCCCGGCCTCTTATTCCCAGCATCTGATTCCCGGCCTCTGATTCCCGGCCTCTGATTCCCCGCTTCTGATTCTGATTCCCTGCCTCTGATTCCCCATCTCTGATTCCGCACATCTGATTCTCTGCCTCTGATTCCCCACCTCTGATTCCCCATATCTGATTCCCCGCCTCTGTTTCCCCGCCTCTGATTCCCCGCCTCTGTTTCCCTATATCTAATTCCCCACCTCTGATGCCCCAACTCTGATTCCCCGCCTCTGATTCCCCAGCTCTGATTCCCCGCCTCTGATTCCCTGCATCCGATTCCCCATATCTGATTCCCCGCCTCTGTTTCCCCGCCTCTGATTCCCCGCCTCTGTTTCCCCATATCTGATTCCCGCCTCTGATTCCCAACTATGATTCCCCGCCTCTGATTCCCCAGCTCTGATTCCATGCCTCTGATTCCCCGCGTTCTATTCCCTGCCTCTGATTCCCCGCCTGTGATTCCCCATCACTGATTCACCACCTCTGATTCCGTACCTCTGATTCCCCATATCTAATTCCCCGCCTCTGTTTGCCCGCCTCTGATTCCCCGCCTCTGTTTCCCCATATCTGATTCCCCGCCTCTGAATCCCCAACTCTGATTCCCTGCCTCAGATTACCCAGCTCTGATTCCCCGCCTTTGATTCCCCCGTCTGATTCCCAGCCTCTGAATCCCCGTGTCTGATTTCCAGCCTCTGATTCCCCGCCTCTGATTCCCCATCTCTGATTCACCGCCTCTGATTCCCCACCTCTGATTCCCCATCTCTGATTCCGCACATCCAATTCACTGCCTCTGATTCCCCAACTCTGATTCCCCACCTCAGATTCCCCAGCTCTAATTCCCTGCCTCAGATTCCCAGCGTCTGATTCCCTGCCTCTGATTCCCCGCTTCTGATTCCCTGCCTCTGATTCCCCATATCTGATTCCCCGCCTCTGATTCCCCAACTCTGATTCCCCGCTTCTGATTCCCCAGCTCTGAATCCCCGCCTCTGATTCCCCGCATCTGATTCCCTGCCTCTGATTCCCCGCCTCTGATTCCCCATCTGTGATTCACAACCTCTGATGCCCCACCTCTGATTCCCCATATCTGATTCCCCGCCTCTGTTTCCCCGCCTCTGATTCCCCGCCTCTGATTCCCCATATCTGATTCCCCGCCTCTGATACCCCGCATCTGATTCCCTGCCTCTGATTCCCCGCCTCTGATTCCCCATCTGTGATTCACAACCTCTGATGCCCCACCTCTGATTCCCCATATCTGATTCCCCGCCTCTGTTTCCCCGCCTCTGATTCCCCGCCTCTGATTCCCCATCTCTGATTCACCACCTCTGATTCCCGGCCTCTGATTCCCCATCTCTGATTCCGCACATCCGATTCCCTGCCTATGATTCCCCACCTCTGATTCCCCGCCTCTGATTCCCCAACTCTAATACCCCGCCTCTGATTCCCCAGCTCTGATTCCCCGCCTCTGATTCCCCATCTCTGATTCCGCACATCCAATTCACTGCCTCTGATTCCCCAACTCTGATTCCCCACCTCTGATTCCCCAGCTCTGATTCCCTGCCTCAGATTCCCCGCGTCTGATTCCCTGCCTCTGATTCCCCGCCTCTGATTCCCTGCCTCTGATTCCCCATATCTGATTCCCCTCCTCTGATTCCCCAACTCAGATTCCCCGCTTCTGATTCCCCAGCTCTGAATCCCCGCCTCTGATTCCCCGCATCTGATTCCCTGCCTCTGATTCCCCGCCTCTGATTCCCCATCTGTGATTCACAACCTCTGATGCCCCACCTCTGATTCCCAATATCTGATTCCCCGCCTCTGTTTCCCCGCCTCTGATTCCCCGCCTCTGATTCCCCATATCTGATTCCCCGCCTCTGATTGCCCACCTCTGATTCCCCGCGTCTGATACCCTGCCTCTGATTCCCCGCCTCTGATTCCCCATCTCTGATTCACCACCTCTGATTCCCGGCCTCTGATTCCCCATCTCTGATTCCGCACATCCGATTCCATGGCTATGATTCCCCATATCTGATTCCCCGCCTCTGATTCCCCAACTCTAATACCCCGCCTCTGATTCCCCAGCTCTGATTCCCCGCCTCTGATTCCCCGCATCTGATTCCCTGCCTCTGATTCCCCGCCTCTGATTCCAGGCCTCTGATTCCCAGCATCTGATTCCGGCCTCTGATTCCCGGCCTCTGATTCCCTGCTTCTGATTCTGTTTCCCTGCCTCTGATTCCCCATCTCTGATTCCGCACATCTGATTCCCTGCCTCTGATTCCCCACCTCTGATTCCCCATATCTGATTCACCACCTCTGATTCCCGGCCTCTGATTCCCCATCTCTGATTCCGCACATCCGATTACCTGCCTATGATTCCCCACCTCTGATTCCCCGCCTCTGATTCCCCAACTCTAATACCCCGCCTCTGATTCCCCAGCTCTGATTCCCCCCCTCTGATTCCCCATCTCTGATTCCGCACATCCAATTCACTGCCTCTGATTCCCCAACTCTGATTCCCTGCCTCTGATTCCCCGCCTCTGATTCCCCATCTGTGATTCACAACCTCTGATGCCCCACCTCTGATTCCCCATATCTGATTCCCCGCCTCTGTTTCCCCGCCTCTGATTCCCCGCCTCTGATTCCCCATATCTGATTCCCCGCCTCTGATTGCCCACCTCTGATTCCCCGCGTCTGATACCCTGCCTCTGATTCCCCGCCTCTGATTCCCCATCTCTGATTCACCACCTCTGATTCCCGGCCTCTGATTCCCCATCTCTGATTCCGCACATCCGATTCCCTGCCTATGATTCCCCACCTCTGATTCCCCGCCTCTGATTCCCCATATCTGATTCCCTGCCTCTGTTTCCCCGCCTCTGATTCCCTACCTCTGTTTCCCCATATGTGATTCCCCGCCTCTGATTCCCCATCTCTAATACCCCGCCTCTGATTCCCCAGCTCTGATTCCCCGCCTCTGATTCCCCGCATCTGATTCCCTGCCTCTGATTCCCCGCCTCTGATTCCAGGCCTCTGATTCCCAGCATCTGATTCCGGCCTCTGGTTCCCGGCCTCTGATTCCCTGCTTCTGATTCTGTTTCCCTGCCTCTGATTCCCCATCTCTGATTCCGAACATCTGATTCCCTGCCTCTGATTCCCCACCTCTGATTCCCCATATCTGATTCCCCGCCTCTGTTTCCCCGCCTCTGATTCCCCGCCTCTGTTTCCCAATATCTAAGTCCCCACCTCTGATTCCCCAAATCTGATTCCCCACCTCTGATTCCCCAGCTCTGATTCCCCGCCTCTGATTCCCCGCCTCTGATTCCCCAGCTCTGATTCTCCATATCTGATTCCCCGCCTCTGAATCCCCATCTCTGATTCCCGGACTCTGATGCCCCTCCTCTGATTCCCGGCCTCTTATTCCCAGCATCTGATTCCCGGCCTCTGATTCCCGGCCTCTGATTCCCCGCTTCTGATTCTGATTCCCTGCCTCTGATTCCCCATCTCTGATTCCGCACATCTGATTCTCTGCCTCTGATTCCCCACCTCTGATTCCCCATATCTGATTCCCCGCCTCTGTTTCCCCGCCTCTGATTCCCCGCCTCTGTTTCCCTATATCTAATTCCCCACCTCTGATGCCCCAACTCTGATTCCCCGCCTCTGATTCCCCAGCTCTGATTCCCCGCCTCTGATTCCCTGCATCCGATTCCCCATATCTGATTCCCCGCCTCTGTTTCCCCGCCTCTGATTCCCCGCCTCTGTTTCCCCATATCTGATTCCCGCCTCTGATTCCCAACTATGATTCCCCGCCTCTGATTCCCCAGCTCTGATTCCATGCCTCTGATTCCCCGCGTTCTATTCCCTGCCTCTGATTCCCCGCCTGTGATTCCCCATCACTGATTCACCACCTCTGATTCCCTACCTCTGATTCCCCATATCTAATTCCCCGCCTCTGTTTGCCCGCCTCTGATTCCCCGCCTCTGTTTCCCCATATCTGATTCCCCGCCTCTGAATCCCCAACTCTGATTCCCTGCCTCAGATTACCCAGCTCTGATTCCCCGCCTTTGATTCCCCCCGTCTGATTCCCAGCCTCTGAATCCCCGTGTCTGATTTCCAGCCTCTGATTCCCCGCCTCTGATTCCCCATCTCTGATTCACCGCCTCTGATTCCCCACCTCTGATTCCCCATCTCTGATTCCGCACATCCAATTCACTGCCTCTGATTCCCCAACTCTGATTCCCCACCTCTGATTCCCCAGCTCTGATTCCCTGCCTCAGATTCCCAGCGTCTGATTCCCTGCCTCTGATTCCCCGCCTCTGATTCCCTGCCTCTGATTCCCCATATCTGATTCCCCGCCTCTGATTCCCCAACTCTGATTCCCCGCTTCTGATTCCCCAGCTCTGAATCCCCGCCTCTGATTCCCCGCATCTGATTCCCTGCCTCTGATTCCCCGCCTCTGATTCCCCATCTGTGATTCACAACCTCTGATGCCCCACCTCTGATTCCCCATATCTGATTCCCCGCCTCTGTTTCCCCGCCTCTGATTCCCCGCCTCTGATTCCCCATATCTGATTCCCCGCCTCTGATTGCCCACCTCTGATTCCCCGCGTCTGATACCCTGCCTCTGATTCCCCGCCTCTGATTCCCCATCTCTGATTCACCACCTCTGATTCCCGGCCTCTGATTCCCCATCTCTGATTCCGCACATCCGATTCCCTGCCTATGATTCCCCACCTCTGATTCCCCGCCTCTGATTCCCCAACTCTAATACCCCGCCTCTGATTCCCCAGCTCTGATTCCCCGCCTCTGATTCCCCATCTCTGATTCCGCTCATCCAATTCACTGCCTCTGATTCCCCAACTCTGACTCCCCACCTCTGATTCCCCAGCTCTGATTCCCTGCCTCAGATTCCCCGCGTCTGATTCCCTGCCTCTGATTCCCCGCCTCTGATTCCCTGCCTCTGATTCCCCATATCTGATTCCCCGCCTCTGATTCCCCAACTCAGATTCCCCGCTTCTGATTCCCCAGCTCTGAATCCCCGCCTCTGATTCCCCGCATCTGATTCCCTGCCTCTGATTCCCCGCCTCTGATTCCCCATCTGTGATTCACAACCTCTGATGCCCCACCTCTGATTCCCCATATCTGATTCCCCGCCTCTGTTTCACCGCCTCTGATTCCCCGCCTCTGATTCCCCATATCTGATTCCCCGCCTCTGATTGCCCACCTCTGATTCCCCGCGTCTGATACCCTGCCTCTGATTCCCCGCCTCTGATTCCCCATCTCTGATTCACCACCTCTGATTCCCGGCCTCTGATTCCCCATCTCTGATTCCGCACATCCGATTCCCTGCCTATGATTCCCCATATCTGATTCCCCGCCTCTGATTCCCCAACTCTAATACCCCGCCTCTGATTCCCCAGCTCTGATTCCCCGCCTCTGATTCCCCGCATCTGATTCCCTGCCTCTGATTCCCCGCCTCTGATTCCAGGCCTCTGATTCCCAGCATCTGATTCCGGCCTCTGATTCCCGGCCTCTGATTCCCTGCTTCTGATTCTGTTTCCCTGCCTCTGATTCCCCATCTCTGATTCCGCACATCTGATTCCCTGCCTCTGATTCCCCACCTCTGATTCCCCATATCTGATTCACCACCTCTGATTCCCGGCCTCTGATTCCCCATCTCTGATTCCGCACATCCGATTACCTGCCTATGATTCCCCACCTCTGATTCCCCGCCTCTGATTCCCCAACTCTAATACCCCGCCTCTGATTCCCCAGCTCTGATTCCCCCCCTCTGATTCCCCATCTCTGATTCCGCACATCAAATTCACTGCCTCTGATTCCCCAACTCTGATTCCCTGCCTCTGATTCCCCGCCTCTGATTCCCCATCTGTGATTCACAACCTCTGATGCCCCACCACTGATTCCCCATATCTGATTCCCCGCCTCTGTTTCCCCGCCTCTGATTCCCCGCCTCTGATTCCCCATATCTGATTCCCCGCCTCTGATTGCCCACCTCTGATTCCCCGCGTCTGATACCCTGCCTCTGATTCCCCGCCTCTGATTCCCCATCTCTGATTCACCACCTCTGATTCCCGGCCTCAGATTCCCCATCTCTGATTCCACACATCCGATTCCCTGCCTATGATTCCCCACCTCTGATTCCCCGCCTCTGATTCCCCATATCTGATTCCCTGCCTCTGTTTCCCCGCCTCTGATTCCCTACCTCTGTTTCCCCATATCTGATTCCCCGCCTCTGATTCCCCAACTCTAATACCCCGCCTCTGATTCCCCAGCTCTGATTCCCCGCCTCTGATTCCCCGCATCTGATTCCCTGCCTCTGATTCCCCGCCTCTGATTCCAGGCCTCTGATTCCCAGCATCTGATTCCGGCCTCTGATTCCCGGCCTCTGATTCCCTGCTTCTGATTCTGTTTCCCTGCCTCTGATTCCCCATCTCTGATTCCGCACATCTGATTCCCTGCCTCTGATTCCCCACCTCTGATTCCCCATATCTGATTCCCCGCCTCTGTTTCCCCGCCTCTGATTCCCCGCCTCTGTTTCCCAATATCTAAGTCCCCACCTCTGATTCCCCAAATCTGATTCCCCACCTCTGATTCCCCAGCTCTGATTCCCCGCCTCTGATTCCCCGCATCTGATTCCCTGCATCTGATTCCAAGCCTCTGATTCCCTGCCTCTGATTCCCAACCTCTGATTCCCCACCTCTGATTCCCCATATCTGATTCCCCGCCTCTGTTTCCCCGCCTCTGATTCCCCGCCTCTGTTTCCCAATATCTAAGTCCCCACCTCTGATTCCCCAAATCTGATTCCCCACCTCTGATTCCCCGCCTCGGATTCCCCGCCTCAGTTTCCCCATATCTGATTCCCGGCCTCTGATTCCCCGCCTCTGATTCCCCGCCTCTGATTCCCTGCCTCTGATTCCCCATCTCCGATTCCGCACATCTGATACCCTTCCTCTGATTCCCCGCCTCTGATTCCCCGCCTCTGATTCCCTGCCTCTGATTCCCATCCTCTGATTCCCCACCTCTGATTCCCCATATCTGATTCCCCGCCTCTGTTTCCCCGCCTCTGATTCCCCGCCTCTGATTCCCAACTCTGATTCCCCGCCTCTGATTCCCCAGCTCTGATTCCCCGTGTTTGATTTCCTGCCTCTGATTCCCTGCCCTGATTCCCCATCTCTGTTTCACCGCCTTTGATTCGCCACCTCTGATTCCACATATCTGATTCCCCGCATCTGTTTCCCCGACTCTGATTCCCTTCCTCTGATTCCCAACCTCTGATTCCACACCTCTGCTTCCCCATAACTGATTCCCCGCCTCTATTTCCCCATATCTGATTCCCCGCCTCTGATTCCCCAACTCTGATTCCCCGCCTCTGATTCCCCAGCTCTGATTCCCCGACTCTGATTCCCGGCGTCCGATTCCCTGCCTCTGATTCCCCGCCTCTGATTCCCCATCTCTGATTCCCCGCCTCTGATTCCCCGTGTCCGATTCCCTGCCTCTGATTCCCCGCTTCTGATTCCCCGCCTCTGATTCCCTGCCACTGATTCCCTGCCCCTGATTCCCCACCTCTGATTCCCCATATCTGATTCCCCGCCTCTGTTTCCCCGCCTCTGATTCCCCGCCTCTGATTCCCCATATCTGATTCCCTGCCTCTGATTCCCCAACTCTGATTCCCCGCCTCTGATTCCCCAGCTCTGAATCCCCGCCTCTGATTCCCCGTGTCTGATTCCCTGCCTCTGATTCCCCGCCTTGATTCCCCATCTCTGATTCACAACCTCTGATTCCCCACCTCTGATTCCCTATATTTGATTCCCCGCCTCTGTTTCCCCGCCTCTGATTCCCCGCCTCTGATTCCCCATATCTGATTCCCCGCCTCTGATTGCCCACCTCTGATTCCCCGCCTCTGATTCGCCAGCTCTGATTCCCTGCCTCTGATTCCCCGCATCTGATTCCCTGCCTCTGATTCCCCGCCTCTGATTCCCCATCCCTGATTCACCGCCTTTGATTCGCCACCTCTGATTCCCCATATCTGATTCCCCACCTCTGATTCCCGGCCTCTGATTCCCGGCCTCTGATTCCCCGCTTATGATTCTGATTCCCTGCCTCTGATTCCCCATCTCTGATTCCGCACATCTGATTCCCTGCCTCTGATTCCCCACCTCTGATTCCCCATATCTGATTCCCCGCCTCTGTTTCCCCGCCTCTGATTCCCCACCGCTGTTTCCCTATATCTAATTCCCCACCTCTGATGCCCCAACTCTGATTCCCCGCCTCTGATTCCCCAGCTCTGATTCCCCGCCTCTGATTCCCCGCATCCGATTCCCCATATCTGATTCCCCGCCTCTGTTTCCCCGCCTCTGATTCCCTGCCTCTGTTTCCCCATATCTGATTCCCCGCCTCTGATTCCCAACTATGATTCCCCGCCTCTGATTCCCCAGCTCTGATACCCTGCGTCTGATTCCCTGCGTTCTATTCCCTGCCTCTGATTCCCCGCCTGTGATTCCCCATCACTGATTCACCACCTCTGATTCCCCACCTCTGATTCCCCATATCTAATTCCCCGCCTCTGTTTGCCAGCCTCTGATACCCCGCCTCTGTTTCCCCATATCTGATTCCCCGTCTCTGAATCCCCAACTCTGATTCCCTGCCTCTGATTCCCCAGCTCTGATTCCCCGCCTTTGATTTCCCCCGTCTGATTCCCAGCCTCTGAATCCCCGTGTCTGATTTCCTGCCTCTGATTCCCCGCCTCTGATTCCCCATCTCTGATTCCTCTGATTCCCCACATCTGATTCCCCATCTCTGATTCCGCACATCCGATTCCCTGCCTCTGATTCCCCAACTCTGATTCCCCACCTCTGATTTCCCAGCTCTGATTCCCCGCCTCAGATTCCCCGCATCTGATTCCCTGCATCTGATTCCCAGCCTCTGATTCCCTGCCTCTGATTCCCCGGCTCTGATTCCCCATCTCTGATTCCCCAACTCTGAATCCCCGCGTCTGATTCCCTGCCTCTGATTCCCCGCCTCTGAATCCCAGCCTCTGATTCCCCATATCTGATTCCCCGCCTCTGATTCCCTGCCTCTGATTCCCCAGCTCTGATTCCCCGCCTTTGATTCCCCCCATCTAATTCCCAGCCTCTGAATCCCCGTGTCTGATTTCCTGCCTCTGATTCCCCGCCTCTGATTCCCCATCTCTGATTCACCGCCTCTGATTCCCCATCTCTGATTCCCCACCTCTGATTCCCCGTGTCTGATTCCCCGTGTCTGATTCCCTGCCTCTGATTCCACGCCTCTGATTCCCCATATCTGATTCCCTGCCACTGATTCCCCGCCTCTGATTCCCCATCTCTGATTCACCACATCTGATTCCCGGCCTCTGATTGCCCACCTCTGATTCCCCGCCTCTGATTCGCCAGCTATGATTCCCCCCCTCTGATTCCCCGCGTCTGATTCCCCGCCTCTGATTCCCCAACTCTAATACCCCGCCTCTGATTCCCCAGCTCTGATTCCCTTCCTCTGATTCCCCGCATCTGATTCCCTGCCTCTGATTCCCCGCTTCTGATTCCAGGCCTCTGATTCCCAACCTCTGAATCCCCACCTCTGATTCCCCATATCTGATTCCCCGCCTCTGTTTCACCGCCTCTGATTCCCCGACTCTGTTTCCCCATATCTGATTCCCCGCCTCTGATTCCCCAACTCTGATTCCCCGCCTGTGATTCCCCAGCTCTAATTCCCCGCCTCTGATTCCCCAGATCTGATTCCCATCCTCTGATTGCCCACCTCTGATTCCCCGCCTCTGATTCGCCAGCTCTGATTCCCCGCCTCGATTCCCCGCATCTGATTCCCTGCCTCTGATTCCCCGCCTCTGATTCCCCATCTCTGATTCCCCGCCTGTGATTCCCCAGCTCTGATTCCCAGCCTATGATTCCCCGTGTTTGATCCCCTGCCTCTGATTACCTTCCTCTGATTCCCGGCCTCTGATACCCCGCCTCTGATTCTGATTCCCTGCCTCTGATTCCCCATCTCTGATTCACCACATCTAATTCCCTGCCTCTGATTCCACGCCCCTGATTGCCCACCTCTGATTCCCCATATCTGAATCCCCGCCTCTGTTTCCACGCCTCTGATTCCCTGCCTCTGATTCCCAACCTCTGATTCCCCACCCCTGATTCCCCATATCTGATTCTCCGCCTCTGTTTCCCTGCCTCTGATTCTCCGCCCCTGTTTCCCCATATCTGATTCCCCGCCTCTGATTCCCCAACTCTGATTCCCCACCTCTGATTCCCCAGCTCTGATTCCCCGCCTTTGATTCCCCGTGTTTGATTCCCTGCCTCTGATTCCCCGCCTCTGATTCTCCATCTCTGATTCACCGCCTTTGATTCGACACCTCTGATTCCCCATATCTGATTCCCCACCTCTGTTACCCCGCCTCTGATTCCCCGCCTCTGATTCCCCATATATCATTCCCCGCCTCTGAATCCCCATCTCTGATTCCCGGACTCTGATTCCCCACCTCTGATTCCCGGCCTCTTATTCCCGGCATCTGAATCCCGGCCTCTGATTCCCGGCCTCTGATTCCCCGCTTCTGATTCTGATTCCCTGCCTCTGATTCCCCATCTCTGATTCCGCACATCTGATTCCCTGCCTCTAATTCCCCACCTCTGATTCCCCATATCTGATTCCCCACCTCTGTTTCCCCGCCTCTGATTCCCCGCCTCTGTTTCCCCATATCTAATTCCCCACCTCTGATGCCCCAACTCTGAGACCCCGCCTCTGATTCCCCAGCTCTGATTCCCCGCCTCTGATTCCCCGCATCCGATTCCCCATATCTGATTCCCCGCCTCTGTTTCCCCGCCTTTGATTCCCCGCCTCTGTTTCCCCATATCTGATTCCCCGCCTCTGATTCCCAACTATGATTCCCCGCCTCTGATTCCCCAGCTCTGATTCCCCGCCTCTGATTCCCCGCGTTCTATTCCCTGCCTCTGATTCCCCGCCTGTGATTCCCCATCTCTGATTCACCACCTCTGATTCCCCACCTCTGATTCCCCTTATCTAATTCCCCGCCTCTGTTTGCCCGCCTCTGATTCCCCGCCTCTGTTTCCCCATATCTGATTCCCCGTGTCTGATTCCCTGCCTCTGATTCCCCGCCTCTGATTCCCCGCCTCTGATTCCCTGCCACTGATTCCCTGCCCCTGATACCCCACCTCTGATTCCCCATATCTGATTCCCTGCCTCTGTTTCCCCGCCTCTGATTCCCCGCCTCTGATTCCCCGCCTCTGATTCCCCGCCTCTGATTCCCCAACTCTGATTCCCCGCCTCTGATTCCCCAGCTCTGATACCCGCCTCTGATTCCCCGCGTCTGTTTCCCCGCCTCTGATTCCCTGCCTCTGTTTCCCCATATCTAAGTCCCCGACTCTGATTCCCCAACTCTGATTCCCCACCTCTGATTCCCCAACTCTGATTCCCCGCCTCTGATTCCCCGCATCTGATTCCCTGCATCTGATTCCCAGCCTCTGATTCCCTGCCTCTGATTCCCAACCTCTGATTCCCCACCTCTGATTCCCCATATCTGATTCCCCGCCTCTGTTTCCCCGCCTCTGATTCCCCGCCTCTGTTTCCCCATATCTGATTCCCGGCCTCTGATTCCCCGCCTCTGATTCCCCGCCTCTGATTCCCTGCCTCTGATTCCCCATCTCCGATTCCGCACATCGGATTTCCTGCCTCTGATTCCCCGCCTCTGATTCCCCGCCTCTGATTCCCTGCTTCTGATTCCCAACCTCTGATTCCCCACCTCTGATTCCCCATATCTGATTCCCCGCCTCTGTTTCCCCGCCTCTGATTCCCCGCCTCTGATTCCACAACTCTGAATCCCCGCCTCTGATTCCCCAGCTCTGATTCCACGCCTCTGATTCCCCAGCTCTGATACCCGCCTCTGATTCCCCGCGTCTGTTTCCCCGCCTCTGATTCCCTGCCTCTGTTTCCCCATATCTAAGTCCCCGACTCTGATTCCCCAACTCTGATTCCCCACCTCTGATTCCCCAACTCTGATTCCCCGCCTCTGATTCCCCGCATCTGATTCCCTGCATCTGATTCCCAGCCTCTGATTCCCTGCCTCTGATTCCCAACCTCTGATTCCCCACCTCTGATTCCCCATATCTGATTCCCCGCCTCTGTTTCCCCGCCTCTGATTCCCCGCCTCTGTTTCCCCATATCTGATTCCCCGCCTCTGATTCCCCAACTCTGATTCCCCGCCTCTGATTCCCCAGCTCTGATACCCGCCTCTGATTCCCCGCGTCTGTTTCCCCGCCTCTGATTCCCCACCTCTGATTCCCCATATCTGATTCCCCGCCTCTGTTTCCCCGCCTCTGATTCCCCGCCTCTGTTTCCCCATATCTGATTCCCCGCCTCTGATTCCCCAACTCTGATTCCCCGCCTCTGATTCCCCAGCTCTGATACCCGCCTCTGATTCCCCACGTCTGTTTCCCCGCCTCTGATTCCCTGCCTCTGTTTCCCCATATCTAAGTCCCCGACTCTGATTCCCCAACTCTGATTCCCCACCTCTGATTCCCCAACTCTGATTCCCCGCCTGTGATTCCCCATATCTGATTCCCTGCCTCTGTTTCCCCGCCTCTGATTCCCCGCCTCTGATTCCCCACCTCTGATTCCCCAACTCTGATTCCCCGCCTCTGATTCCCCAGCTCTGATACCCACCTCTGATTCCCCGCGTCTGTTTCCCCGCCTCTGATTCCCTGCCTCCGTTTCCCCATATCTAAGTCCCCGACTCTGATTCCCCAACTCTGATTCCCCACCTCTGATTCCCCAACTCTGATTCCCCGCCTCTGATTCCCCGCATCTGATTCCCTGCATCTGATTCCCAGCCTCTGATTCCCTGCCTCTGATTCCCAACCTCTGATTCCCCACCTCTGATTCCCCATATCTGATTCCCCGCCTCTGTTTCCCCGCCTCTGATTCCCCGCCTCTGTTTCCCCATATCTGATTCCCGGCCTCTGATTCCCCGCCTCTGATTCCCCGCCTCTGATTCCCTGCCTCTGATTCCCCATCTCCGATTCCGCACATCGGATTTCCTGCCTCTGATTCCCCGCCTCTGATTCCCCGCCTCTGATTCCCTGCTTCTGATTCCCAACCTCTGATTCCCCACCTCTGATTCCCCATATCTGATTCCCCGCCTCTGTTTCCCCGCCTCTGATTCCCCGCCTCTGATTCCACAACTCTGAATCCCCGCCTCTGATTCCCCAGCTCTGATTCCACGCCTCTGATTCCCCGTGTTTGATTCCCTGCATCTGATTCCCAGCCTCTGATTCCCTGCCTCTGATTCCCAACCTCTGATTCCCCACCTCAGATTCCCCATATCTGATTCCCCGCCTCTGTTTCCCCGCCTCTGATTCCCCGCCTCTGTTTCCCCATATCTGATTCCCCGCCTCTGATTCCCCAACTCTGATTCCCCGCCTCTGATTCCCCAGCTCTGATACCCGCCTCTGATTCCCCGCGTCTGTTTCCCCGCCTCTGATTCCCTGCCTCTGTTTCCCCATATCTAAGTCCCCGACTCTGATTCCCCAACTCTGATTCCCCACCTCTGATTCCCCAACTCTGATTCCCCGCCTCTGATTCCCCGCATCTGATTCCCTGCATCTGATTCCCAGCCTCTGATTCCCTGCCTCTGATTCCCAACCTCTGATTCCCCACCTCTGATTCCCCATATCTGATTCCCCGCCTCTGTTTCCCCGCCTCTGATTCCCCGCCTCTGTTTCCCCATATCTGATTCCCGGCCTCTGATTCCCCGCCTCTGATTCCCCGCCTCTGATTCCCTGCCTCTGATTCCCCATCTCCGATTCCACACATCGGTTTTCCTGCCTCTGATTCCCCGCCTCTGAATCCCAGCCTCTGATTCCCCATATCTGATTCCCCGCCTCTGATTCCCTGCCTCTGATTCCCCAGCTCTGATTCCCCGCCTTTGATTCCCCCCGTCTAATTCCCAGCCTCTGAATCCCCGTGTCTTATTTCCTGCCTCTGATTCCCCGCCTCTGATTCCCCATCTCTGATTCACCGCCTCTGATTCCCCATCTCTGATTCCCCACCTCTGATTCCCCGTTTCTGATTCCCCGTGTCTGATTCCCTGCCTCTGATTCCACGCCTCTGATTCCCCATATCTGATTCCCTGCCACTGATACCCCGCCTCTGATTCCCCATCTCTGATTCACCACATCTGATTCCCGGCCTCTGATTGCCCACCTCTGATTCCCCGCCTCTGATTCGCCAGCTATGATTCCCCCCCTCTGATTCCCCGCGTCTGATTCCCCGCCTCTGATTCCCCAACTCTAATACCCCGCCTCTGATTCCCCAGCTCTGATTCCCCTCCTCTGATTCCCCGCATCTGATTCCCTGCCTCTGATTCCCCGCCTCTGATTCCAGGCCTCTGATTCCCAACCTCTGAATCCCCACCTCTGATTCCCCATATCTGATTCCCCGCCTCTGTTTCACCGCCTCTGATTCCCCGACTCTGTTTCCCCATATCTGATTCCCCGCCTCTGATTCCCCAACTCTGATTCCCCGCCTGTGATTCCCCAGCTCTAATTCCCCGCCTCTGATTCCCCATATCTGATTCCCATCCTCTGATTGCCCACCTCTGATTCCCCGCCTCTGATTCGCCAGCTCTGATTCCCCGCCTCTGATTCCCCGCATCTGATTCCCTGCCTCTGATTCCCCGCCTCTGATTCCCCATCTCTGATTCCCCGCCTGTGATTCCCCAGCTCTGTTTCCCAGCCTCTGATTCTCCGTGTTTGATCCCCTGCCTCTGATTACCTTCCTCTGATTCCCGGCCTCTGATACCCCGCTTCTGATTCTGATTCCCTGCCTCTGATTCCCCATCTCTGATTCACCACATCTAATTCCCTGCCTCTGATTCCACGCCCCTGATTCCCCACCTCTGATTCCCCATATCTGAATCCCCGCCTCTGTTTCCACGCCTCTGATTCCCTGCCTCTGATTCCCAACCTCTGATTCCCCACCCCTGATTCCCCATATCTGATTCCCCGCCTCTGTATCCCTGCCTCTGATTCTCCGCCCCTGTTTCCCCATATCTGATTCCCCGCCTCTGATTCCCCAACTCTGATTCCCCACCTCTGATTCCCCAGCTCTGATTCCCCGCCTTTGATTCCCCGTGTTTGATTCCCTGCCTCTGATTCCCCGCCTCTGATTCTCCATCTCTGATTCACCGCCTTTGATTCGACACCTCTGATTCCCCATATCTGATTCCCCACCTCTGTTACCCCGCCTCTGATTCCCCGCCTCTGATTCCCCATATATCATTCCCCACCTCTGAATCCCCATCTCTGATTCCCGGACTCTGATTCCCCACCTCTGATTCCCGGCCTCTTATTCCCGGCATCTGAATCCCAGCCTCTGATTCCCGGCCTCTGAATCCCCGCTTCTGATTCTGATTCCCTGCCTCTGATTCCCCATCTCTGATTCCGCACATCTGATTCCCTGCCTCTGATTCCCCACCTCTGATTCCCCATATCTGATTCCCCACCTCTGTTTCCCCGCCACTGATTCCCCGCCTCTGTTTCCCCATATCTAATTCCCCACCTCTGATGCCCCAACTCTGATACCCCGCCTCTGATTCCCCAGCTCTGATTCCCCGCCTCTGATTCCCCGCATCCGATTCCCCATATCTGATTCCCCGCCTCTGTTTCCCCGCCTTTGATTCCCCGCCTCTGTCTCCCCATATCTGATTCCCCGCCTCTGATTCCCAACTATGATTCCCCGCCTCTGATTCCCCAGCTCTGATTCCCCGCCTCTGATTCCCCGCGTTCTATTCCCTGCCTCTGATTCCCCGCATGTGATTCCCCATCTCTGATTCACCACCTCTGATTCCCCACCTCTGATTCCCCTTATCTAATTCCCCGCCTCTGTTTGCCCGCCTCTGATTCCCCGCCTCTGTTTCCCCATATCTGATTCCCCGTGTCTGATTCCCTGCCTCTGATTCCCCGCCTCTGATTCCCCGCCTCTGATTCCCTGCCACTGATTCCCTGTCCCTGATACCCCACCTCTGATTCCCCATATCTGATTCCCTGCCTCTGTTTCCCCGCCTCTGATTCCCCGCCTCTGATTCCCCGCCTCTGATTCCCCGCCTCTGATTCCCCAACTCCGATTCCCCGCATCTGTTTCCCCGCCTCTGATTCCCTGCCTCTGTTTCCCCATATCTAAGTCCCCGACTCTGATTCCCCAACTCTGATTCCCCACCTCTGATTCCCCAACTCTGATTCCCCGCCTCTGATTCCCCGCATCTGATTCCCTGCATCTGATTCCCAGCCTCTGATTCCCTGCCTCTGATTCCCAACCTCTGATTCCCCACCTCTGATTCCCCATATCTGATTCCCCGCCTCTGTTTCCCCGCCTCTGATTCCCCGCCTCTGTTTCCCCATATCTGATTCCCCGCCTCTGATTCCCCAACTCTGATTCCCCACGTCTGATTCCGCAGCTCTGATACCCGCCTCTGATTCCCCGCGTCTGTTTCCCCGCCTCTGATTCCCTGCCTCTGTTTCCCCATATCTAAGTCCCCGACTCTGATTCCCAAACTCTGATTCCCCACCTCTGATTCCCCAACTCTGATTCCCCGCCTCTGATTCCCCGCATCTGATTCCCTGCATCTGATTCCCAGCCTCTGATTCCCTGCCTCTGATTCCCAACCTCTGATTCCCCACCTCTGATTCCCCATATCTGATTCCCCGCCTCTGTTTCCCCGCCTCTGATTCCCCGCCTCTGTTTCCCCATATCTGATTCCCGGCCTCTGATTCCCCGCCTCTGTTTCACCGCCTCTGATTCCCCGACTCTGTTTCCCCATATCTGATTCCCCGCCTCTGATTCCCCAACTCTGATTCCCCGCCTGTGATTCCCCAGCTCTAATTCCCCGCCTCTGATTCCCCATATCTGATTCCCATCCTCTGATTGCCCACCTCTGATTCCACGCCTCTGATTCGCCAGCTCTGATTCCCCGCCTCTGATTCCCCGCATCTGATTCCCTGCCTCTGATTCCCCGCCTCTGATTCCCCATCTCTGATTCCCCGCATCTGATTCCCTGCATCTGATTCCCAGCCTCTGATTCCCTGCCTCTGATTCCCAACCTCTGATTCCCCACCTCTGATTCCCCATATCTGATTCCCCGCCTCTGTTTGCCCGCCTCTGATTCCCCGCCTCTGTTTCCCCATATCTGATTCCCGGCCTCTGATTCCCCGCCTCTGTTTCACCGCCTCTGATTCCCCGACTCTGTTTCCCCATATCTGATTCCCCGCCTCTGATTCCCCAACTCTGATTCCCCGCCTGTGATTCCCCAGCTCTAATTCCCCGCCTCTGATTCCCCATATCTGATTCCCATCCTCTGATTGCCCACCTCTGATTCCACGCCTCTGATTCGCCAGCTCTGTTTCCCAGCCTCTGATTCTCCGTGTTTGATCCCCTGCCTCTGATTACCTTCCTCTGATTCCCGGCCTCTGATACCCCGCTTCTGATTCTGATTCCCTGCTTCTGATTCCCCATCTCTGATTCACCACATCTAATTCCCTGCCTCTGATTCCACGCCCCTGATTCCCCACCTCTGATTCCCCATATCTGAATCCCCGCCTCTGTTTCCACGCCTCTGATTCCCTGCCTCTGATTCCCAACCTCTGATTCCCCACCCCTGATTCCCCATATCTGATTCCCCGCCTCTGTATCCCTGCCTCTGATTCTCCGCCCCTGTTTCCCCATATCTGATTCCCCGCCTCTGATTCCCCAACTCTGATTCCCCACCTCTGATTCCCCAGCTCTGATTCCCCGCCTTTGATTCCCCGTGTTTGATTCCCTGCCTCTGATTCCCCGCCTCTGATTCTCCATCTCTGATTCACCGCCTTTGATTCGACACCTCTGATTCCCCATATCTGATTCCCCACCTCTGTTACCCCGCCTCTGATTCCCCGCCTCTGATTCCCCATATATCATTCCCCACCTCTGAATCCCCATCTCTGATTCCCGGACTCTGATTCCCCACCTCTGATTCCCGGCCTCTTATTCCCGGCATCTGAATCCCGGCCTCTGATTCCCGGCCTCTGAATCCCCGCTTCTGATTCTGATTCCCTGCCTCTGATTCCCCATCTCTGATTCCGCACATCTGATTCCCTGCCTCTGATTCCCCACCTCTGATTCCCCATATCTGATTCCCCACCTCTGTTTCCCCGCCTCTGATTCCCCGCCTCTGTTTCCCCATATCTAATTCCCCACCTCTGATGCCCCAACTCTGATACCCCGCCTCTGATTCCCCAGCTCTGATTCCCCGCCTCTGATTCCCCGCATCCGATTCCCCATATCTGATTCCCCGCCTCTGTTTCCCCGCCTTTGATTCCCCGCCTCTGTCTCCCCATATCTGATTCCCCGCCTCTGATTCCCAACTATGATTCCCCGCCTCTGATTCCCCAGCTCTGATTCCCCGCCTCTGATTCCCCGCGTTCTATTCCCTGCCTCTGATTCCCCGCATGTGATTCCCCATCTCTGATTCACCACCTCTGATTCCCCACCTCTGATTCCCCTTATCTAATTCCCCGCCTCTGTTTGCCCGCCTCTGATTCCCCGCCTCTGTTTCCCCATATCTGATTCCCCGTGTCTGATACCCTGCCTCTGATTCCCCGCCTCTGATTCCCCGCCTCTGATTCCCTGCCACTGATTCCCTGTCCCTGATACCCCACCTCTGATTCCCCATATCTGATTCCCTGCCTCTGTTTCCCCGCCTCTGATTCCCCGCCTCTGATTCCCCGCCTCTGATTCCCCGCCTCTGATTCCCCAACTCTGATTCCCCGCATCTGTTTCCCCGCCTCTGATTCCCTGCCTCTGTTTCCCCATATCTAAGTCCCCGACTCTGATTCCCCAACTCTGATTCCCCACCTCTGATTCCCCAACTCTGATTCCCCGCCTCTGATTCCCCGCATCTGATTCCCTGCATCTGATTCCCAGCCTCTGATTCCCTGCCTCTGATTCCCAACCTCTGATTCCCCACCTCTGATTCCCCATATCTGATTCCCCGCCTCTGTTTCCCCGCCTCTGATTCCCCGCCTCTGTTTCCCCATATCTGATTCCCCGCCTCTGATTCCCCAACTCTGATTCCCCGCGTCTGATTCCGCAGCTCTGATACCCGCCTCTGATTCCCCGCGTCTGTTTCCCCGCCTCTGATTCCCTGCCTCTGTTTCCCCATATCTAAGTCCCCGACTCTGATTCCCCAACTCTGATTCCCCACCTCTGATTCCCCAACTCTGATTCCCCGCCTCTGATTCCCCGCATCTGATTCCCTGCATCTGATTCCCAGCCTCTGATTCCCTGCCTCTGATTCCCAACCTCTGATTCCCCACCTCTGATTCCCCATATCTGATTCCCCGCCTCTGTTTCCCCGCCTCTGATTCCCCGCCTCTGTTTCCCCATATCTGAATCCCGGCCTCTGATTCCCCGCCTCTGATTCCCCGCCTCTGATTCCCTGCCTCTGATTCCCCATCTCCGATTCCGCACATCGGATTTCCTGCCTCTGATTCCCCGCCTCTGATTCCCCGCCTCTGATTCCCTGCTTCTGATTCCCAACCTCTGATTCCCCACCTCTGATTCCCCATATCTGATTCCCCGCCTCTGTCTCCCCGCCTCTGATTCCCCGCCTCTGATTCCACAACTCTGAATCCCCGCCTCTGATTCCCCAGCTCTGATTCCACGCCTCTGATTCCCCGTGTTTGATTCCCTGCCTCTGATTCCCTGCACTGATTCCCCATCTCTGATTCACCGCCTTTAATTCGCCACCTCTGATTCCCCATATCTGATTCCCCTCCTCTGTTTCCCCGCCTCTGATTCCCAACATCTGATTCCACACCTCTGATTCCCCATATCTGATTCCCCGCCTCTGTTTCCCCGCCTCTGATTCCCCGCCCCTGTTTCCCCATATCTGATTCCCCACCTCTGATTCTCCTACTCTGCTTCCCCGCCTCTGATTCCCCTGCTCTGATTCCCCGCCTCCGATTCCCCGTTTTTGATTCCCTGCCTCTGATTCCCCGCATCTGATTCCCCATCTCTGATTCACCGCCTTTGATTCGCCACCTCTGTTTCCCCATATCTGATTCCCCACCTCTGCTTCCCCGCCTCTGATTCCCCGCCTCTGATTCCCCATATCTGATTCCCCGGCTCTGATTGCCCACCTCTGATTCCCCGCCTCTGATTCGCCAGCTCTGATTCCCCGCCTCTGATTCCCCGCATCTGATTCCCTGCCTCTGATTCCCCGCCTCTGATTCCCCATCTCTGATTCACCGCCTTTGATTCGCCACCTCTGATTCCCCATATCTGATTCCCCACCTCTGTTTCCCGGCCTCTGATTCCCCGCCTCTGATTCTCCATATCTCATTCCCCGCCTCTGAATCCCCATCTCTGATTCCCGGACTCTGATTCCCCACCTCTGATTCCCGGCCTCTTATTCCCAGCATCTGATTCCCGGCCTCTGATTCCCGGCCTCTGATTCCCCGCTTCTGATTCTGATTCCCTGCCTCTGATTCCCCATCTCTGATTCCGCACATCTGATTCCCTGCCTCTGATTCCCCATCTCTGATTCCCCAACTCTGATTCCCCGCCTCTGATTCCCCAGCTCTGATTCCCCAGCTCTGATTCCCCGCCTCTGATTCCCCGCATCCGATTCCCCATATCTGATTCCCCGCCTCTCTTTCCCCGCCTCTGATTCCCCGCCTCTGTTTCCCCATATCTGATTCCCCGCCTCTGATTCCCAACTATGATTCCCCGCCTCTGCTTCCCCAGCTCTGATTCCCTGCCTCTGATTCCCTGCGTTCTATTCCCTGCCTCTGATTCCCCGCCTGTGATTCCGCATCACTGATTCACCACCTCTGATTCCCCACATCTGATTCCCCATAACTAATTCCCCACCTCTGTTTGCCCGCCTCTGATTCCCCGCCTCTGTTTCCCCATATCTGATTCCCCGCCTTTGATTCCCCCCGTCTGATTACCAGCCTCTGAATCCCCGTGTCTGATTTCCTGCCTCTGATTCCCCGCCTCTGATTCCCCATCTCTGATTCACCGCCTCTGATTCCCCACCTCTGATTCCCCATCTCTGATTCCGCACATCCGATTCCCTGCCTCTGATTCCCGAACTCTGATTCCCCGCCTCTGATTCCCCATCTCTGATTCCCCACCTCTGATTCCCCGTGTCTGATTCCCTGCCTCTGATTCCCCGCCTCTGAATACCAGCCTCTGATTCCCCATATCTGATTCCCCGCCTCTGATTCCCTGCCTCTGATTCCCCAGCTCTGATTCCCCGCCTTTGATTCCCCCCGTCTCATTCCCAGCCTCTGAATCCCCGTGTCTGATTTCCTGCCTCTGATTCCCCGCCTCTGATTCCGCATCTCTGATTCACCGCCTCTGATTCCCCATCTCTGATTCCCCACCTCTGATTCCGCGTGTCTGATTCCCCGTGTCTGATTCCCTGCCTCTGATTCCACACCTCTGATTCCCCATATCTGATTCCCTACCACTGATTCCCCTCCTCTGATTCCCCATCTCTGATTCACCACCTCTGATTCCCGGCCTCTGATTGCCCACCTCTGATTCCCCGCCTCTGATTCGCCAGCTATGATTCCCCCCCTCTGATTCCCCGCGACTGATTCCCCGCCTCTGATTCCCCAACTCTAATACCCCGCCTCTGATTCCCCAGCTCTGATTCCCCTCCTCTGATTCCCCGCATCTGATTCCCTGCCTCTGATTCCCCGCCTCTGATTCCAGGCCTCTGATTCCCAACCTCTGATTCCCCACCTCTGATTCCCAATATCTGATTCCCCGCCTCTGTTTCACCGCCTCTGATTCCCCGCCTCTGTTTCCCCATATCTGATTCCCCGCCTCTGATTCCCCAACTCTGATTCCCCGCCTGTGATTCCCCAGCTCTGATTCCCCGCCTCTGATTCCCCATATCTGATTCCCATCCTCTGATTCCCCGCCTCTGATTCGCCAGCTCTGATTCCCCACCTCTGATTCCCCGCATCTGATTCCCTGCCTCTGATTCCCCGCCTCTGATTCCCCATCTCTGATTCCCCGCCTGTGATTCCCCGCCTCTGTCTCCCCATATCTGATTCCCCGCCTCTGATTCCCAACTATGATTCCCCGCCTCTGATTCCCCAGCTCTGATTCCCCGCCTCTGATTCCCCGCGTTCTATTCCCTGCCTCTGATTCCCCGCATGTGATTCCCCATCTCTGATTCACCACCTCTGATTCCCCACCTCTGATTCCCCTTATCTAATTCCCCGCCTCTGTTTGCCCGCCTCTGATTCCCCGCCTCTGTTTCCCCATATCTGATTCCCCGTGTCTGATACCCTGCCTCTGATTCCCCGCCTCTGATTCCCCGCCTCTGATTCCCTGCCACTGATTCCCTGTCCCTGATACCCCACCTCTGATTCCCCATATCTGATTCCCTGCCTCTGTTTCCCCGCCTCTGATTCCCCGCCTCTGATTCCCCGCCTCTGATTCCCCGCCTCTGATTCCCCAACTCTGATTCCCCGCATCTGTTTCCCCGCCTCTGATTCCCTGCCTCTGTTTCCCCATATCTAAGTCCCCGACTCTGATTCCCCAACTCTGATTCCCCACCTCTGATTCCCCAACTCTGATTCCCCGCCTCTGATTCCCCGCATCTGATTCCCTGCATCTGATTCCCAGCCTCTGATTCCCTGCCTCTGATTCCCAACCTCTGATTCCCCACCTCTGATTCCCCATATCTGATTCCCCGCCTCTGTTTCCCCGCCTCTGATTCCCCGCCTCTGTTTCCCCATATCTGATTCCCCGCCTCTGATTCCCCAACTCTGATTCCCCGCGTCTGATTCCGCAGCTCTGATACCCGCCTCTGATTCCCCGCGTCTGTTTCCCCGCCTCTGATTCCCTGCCTCTGTTTCCCCATATCTAAGTCCCCGACTCTGATTCCCCAACTCTGATTCCCCACCTCTGATTCCCCAACTCTGATTCCCCGCCTCTGATTCCCCGCATCTGATTCCCTGCATCTGATTCCCAGCCTCTGATTCCCTGCCTCTGATTCCCAACCTCTGATTCCCCACCTCTGATTCCCCATATCTGATTCCCCGCCTCTGTTTCCCCGCCTCTGATTCCCCGCCTCTGTTTCCCCATATCTGAATCCCGGCCTCTGATTCCCCGCCTCTGATTCCCCGCCTCTGATTCCCTGCCTCTGATTCCCCATCTCCGATTCCGCACATCGGATTTCCTGCCTCTGATTCCCCGCCTCTGATTCCCCGCCTCTGATTCCCTGCTTCTGATTCCCAACCTCTGATTCCCCACCTCTGATTCCCCATATCTGATTCCCCGCCTCTGTCTCCCCGCCTCTGATTCCCCGCCTCTGATTCCACAACTCTGAATCCCCGCCTCTGATTCCCCAGCTCTGATTCCACGCCTCTGATTCCCCGTGTTTGATTCCCTGCCTCTGATTCCCTGCACTGATTCCCCATCTCTGATTCACCGCCTTTAATTCGCCACCTCTGATTCCCCATATCTGATTCCCCTCCTCTGTTTCCCCGCCTCTGATTCCCAACATCTGATTCCACACCTCTGATTCCCCATATCTGATTCCCCGCCTCTGTTTCCCCGCCTCTGATTCCCCGCCCCTGTTTCCCCATATCTGATTCCCCACCTCTGATTCTCCTACTCTGCTTCCCCGCCTCTGATTCCCCTGCTCTGATTCCCCGCCTCCGATTCCCCGTTTTTGATTCCCTGCCTCTGATTCCCCGCATCTGATTCCCCATCTCTGATTCACCGCCTTTGATTCGCCACCTCTGTTTCCCCATATCTGATTCCCCACCTCTGCTTCCCCGCCTCTGATTCCCCGCCTCTGATTCCCCATATCTGATTCCCCGGCTCTGATTGCCCACCTCTGATTCCCCGCCTCTGATTCGCCAGCTCTGATTCCCCGCCTCTGATTCCCCGCATCTGATTCCCTGCCTCTGATTCCCCGCCTCTGATTCCCCATCTCTGATTCACCGCCTTTGATTCGCCACCTCTGATTCCCCATATCTGATTCCCCACCTCTGTTTCCCGGCCTCTGATTCCCCGCCTCTGATTCTCCATATCTCATTCCCCGCCTCTGAATCCCCATCTCTGATTCCCGGACTCTGATTCCCCACCTCTGATTCCCGGCCTCTTATTCCCAGCATCTGATTCCCGGCCTCTGATTCCCGGCCTCTGATTCCCCGCTTCTGATTCTGATTCCCTGCCTCTGATTCCCCATCTCTGATTCCGCACATCTGATTCCCTGCCTCTGATTCCCCATCTCTGATTCCCCAACTCTGATTCCCCGCCTCTGATTCCCCAGCTCTGATTCCCCAGCTCTGATTCCCCGCCTCTGATTCCCCGCATCCGATTCCCCATATCTGATTCCCCGCCTCTCTTTCCCCGCCTCTGATTCCCCGCCTCTGTTTCCCCATATCTGATTCCCCGCCTCTGATTCCCAACTATGATTCCCCGCCTCTGCTTCCCCAGCTCTGATTCCCTGCCTCTGATTCCCTGCGTTCTATTCCCTGCCTCTGATTCCCCGCCTGTGATTCCGCATCACTGATTCACCACCTCTGATTCCCCACATCTGATTCCCCATAACTAATTCCCCACCTCTGTTTGCCCGCCTCTGATTCCCCGCCTCTGTTTCCCCATATCTGATTCCCCGTCTCTGAATCCCCAACTCTGATTCCCTGCCTCTGATTCCCCAGCTCTGATTCCCCGCCTTTGATTCCCCCCGTCTGATTACCAGCCTCTGAATCCCCGTGTCTGATTTCCTGCCTCTGATTCCCCGCCTCTGATTCCCCATCTCTGATTCACCGCCTCTGATTCCCCACCTCTGATTCCCCATCTCTGATTCCGCACATCCGATTCCCTGCCTCTGATTCCCGAACTCTGATTCCCCGCCTCTGATTCCCCATCTCTGATTCCCCACCTCTGATTCCCCGTGTCTGATTCCCTGCCTCTGATTCCCCGCCTCTGAATACCAGCCTCTGATTCCCCATATCTGATTCCCCGCCTCTGATTCCCTGCCTCTGATTCCCCAGCTCTGATTCCCCGCCTTTGATTCCCCCCGTCTCATTCCCAGCCTCTGAATCCCCGTGTCTGATTTCCTGCCTCTGATTCCCCGCCTCTGATTCCGCATCTCTGATTCACCGCCTCTGATTCCCCATCTCTGATTCCCCACCTCTGATTCCGCGTGTCTGATTCCCCGTGTCTGATTCCCTGCCTCTGATTCCACACCTCTGATTCCCCATATCTGATTCCCTACCACTGATTCCCCTCCTCTGATTCCCCATCTCTGATTCACCACCTCTGATTCCCGGCCTCTGATTGCCCACCTCTGATTCCCCGCCTCTGATTCGCCAGCTATGATTCCCCCCCTCTGATTCCCCGCGACTGATTCCCCGCCTCTGATTCCCCAACTCTAATACCCCGCCTCTGATTCCCCAGCTCTGATTCCCCTCCTCTGATTCCCCGCATCTGATTCCCTGCCTCTGATTCCCCGCCTCTGATTCCAGGCCTCTGATTCCCAACCTCTGATTCCCCACCTCTGATTCCCAATATCTGATTCCCCGCCTCTGTTTCACCGCCTCTGATTCCCCGCCTCTGTTTCCCCATATCTGATTCCCCGCCTCTGATTCCCCAACTCTGATTCCCCGCCTGTGATTCCCCAGCTCTGATTCCCCGCCTCTGATTCCCCATATCTGATTCCCATCCTCTGATTCCCCGCCTCTGATTCGCCAGCTCTGATTCCCCACCTCTGATTCCCCGCATCTGATTCCCTGCCTCTGATTCCCCGCCTCTGATTCCCCATCTCTGATTCCCCGCCTGTGATTCCCCAGCTCTGATTCCCCGCCTCTGATTCCCCAGCTCTGATTCCCAGCCTCTGATTCCCCGTGTTTGATCCCCTGCCTCTGATTACCTTCCTCTGATTCCCGGCCACTGATACCCCGCTTCTGATTCTGATTCCCTGCATCTGATTCCCCATCTCTGATTCACCACATCTAATTCCCTGCCTCTGATTTCACGCCCCTGATTCCCCACCTCTGATTCCCCATATCTGAATCCCCGCCTCTGTTTCCACGCCTCTGATTCCCTGCCTCTGATTCCCAACCTCTGATTCCCCACCCCTGATTCCCCATATCTGATTCCCCGCCTCTGTTTCCCTGCCTCTGATTCCCCGCCCCTGTTTCCCCATATCTGATTCCCCGCCTCTGATTCCCCAACTCTGATTCCCCGCCTCTGATTCCCCAGCTCTGATTCCCCGCCTCTGATTCCCCGTGTTTGATTCCCTGCCTCTGATTCCCCGCCTCTGATTCCCCATCTCTGATTCACCGCCTTTGATTCGCCACCTCTGATTCCCCATATCTGATTCCCCACCTCTGTTACCCCGCCTCTGATTCCCCGCCTCTGATTCCCCATATATCATTCCCTGCCTCTGAATCCCCATCTCTGACTCCCGGACTCTGATTCCCCACCTCTGATTCCCGGCCTCTTATTCCCGGCATCTGAACCCCGGCCTCTGATTCCCGGCCTCTGATTCCCCGCTTCTGATTCTGATTCCCTGCCTCTGATTCCCCATCTCTGATTCCGCACATCTGATTCCCTGCATCTGATTCCCCACATCTGATTCCCCATATCTGATTCCTCGCCTATGTTTCCCCGCCTCTGATTTTCCGCCTCTGTTTCCCCATATCTAATTCCCCACCTCAGATGCCCCAACTCTGATACCCCGCCTCTGATTCCCCAGCTCCTATTCCCCGCCTCTGATTCCCCGCATCCGTTTCCCCATATCTGATTCCCCGCCTCTGCTTCCCCGCCTTTGATTCCCCGCCTCTGTTTCCCCATATCTGATTCCCCGCCTCTGATTCCCAACTATGATTCCCCGCCTCTGATTCCCCAGCTCTGATTCCCCGCCTCTGATTCCCCGCGTTCTATTCACTGCCTCTGATTCCCCGCCTGTGATTCCCCATCTCTGATTCACCACCTCTGATTCCCCACCTCTGATTCACCATATCTAATTCCCCGCCTCTGTTTGCCCGCCTCTGATTCCCCGCCTCTGTTTCCCCATATCTGATTCCCCGTGTCTGATTCCCTGCCTCTGATTCCCCGCCTCTGTTTCCCCGCCTCTGATTCCCTGCCACTGATTCCCTGCCCCTGATACCCCACCTCTGATTCCCCATATCTGATTCCCTGCCTCTGTTTCCCCGCCTCTGATTCCCCGCCTCTGATTCCCCATATCTGATTCCCCGCCTCTGATTCCCCAACTCTGATTCCCCGCCTCTGATTCCACAGCTCTGAATCCCCGCCTCTGATTCCCCGCGTCTGTTTCCCCGCCTCTGATTCCCCGCCTCTGTTTCCCCATATCTAAGTCCCCGACACTGATTCCCCAACTCTGATTCCCCACCTCTGATTCCCCAGCTCTGATTCCCCGCCTCTGATTCCCCGCATCTGATTCCCTGCATCTGATTCCCAGCCTCTGATTCCCTGCCTCTGATTCCGAACCTCTGATTCCCCACTCTGATTCCCCATATCTGATTCCCCGCCTCTGTTTCCCCGCCTCTGATTCCCCGCCTCTGTTTCCCCATATCTGATTCCCGGCCTCTGATTCTCCGCCTCTGATTCCCCGCCTCTGATTCCCTGCCTCTGATTCCCCATCTCCGATTCCGCACATCGGATTACTTGCCTCTGATTCCCCGCCTCTGATTCCCCGCCTCTGATTCCCTGCTTCTGATTCCCAACCTCTGATTCCCCACCTCTGATTCCCCATATCTGATTCCCCGCCTCTGTTTCCCCGCCTCTGATTCCCCGCCTCTGATTCCCCAACTCTGAATCCCCGCCTCTGATTCCCCAGCTCTGATTCCCCGCCTCTGATTCCCCGCATCTGATTCCCTGCCTCTGATTCCCCGCCTCTGATTCCAGGCCTCTGATTCCCAGCATCTGATTCCGGCCTCTGATTCCCGGCCTCTGATTCCCTGCTTCTGATTCTGATTCCCTGCCTCTGATTCCCCATCTCTGATTCCGCACATCTGATTCCTTGCCTCTGATTCCCCACCTCTGATTCCCCAGCTCTGATTCCCCGCCTTTGATTCCCCCCGTCTGATTCCCAGCCTCTGAATCCCCGTGTCTGATTTCCTGCCTCTGATTCCCCGCCTCTGATTCCCCATCTCTGATTCACCGCCTCTGATTCCCCACCTCTGATTCCCCATCTCTGATTCCGCACATCCGATTCCCTGCCTCTGATTCCCGAACTCTGATTCCCCGCCTCTGATTCCCCATCTCTGATTCCCCACCTCTGATTCCCCGTGTCTGATTCCCTGCCTCTGATTCCCCGCCTCTGAATACCAGCCTCTGATTCCCCATATCTGATTCCCCGCCTCTGATTCCCTGCCTCTGATTCCCCAGCTCTGATTCCCCGCCTTTGATTCCGCACATCTGATTCCCTTCCTCTGATTCCCCGCCTCTGATTTTCCGCCTCTGATTCCCTGCCTCTGATTCCCAACCTCGGATTCCCCACCTCTGATTCCCCATATCTGATTCCCCGCCTCTGTTTCCCCGCCTCTGATTCCCCGCCTCTGATTCCCAACTCTGATTCCCCGCCTCTGATTCCCCAGCTCTGATTCCTCGTGTTTGATTCCCTGCCTCTGATTCCCTGCCCTGATTCCCCATCTCTGTTTCACCGCCTTTGATTCGCCACCTCTGATTCCCCATATCTGATTCCCCGCCTCTGTTTCCCCGACTCTGATTCCCTGCCTCTGATTCCCAACCTCTGATTCCACACCTCTGATTCCCCATATCTGATTCCCCGCCTCTATTTCCCCATATCTGATTCCCCGCCTCTGATTCCCCAACTCTGATTCCCCTCCTCTGATTCCCCAGCTCTGATTCCCCGACTCTGATTCCCGGCATCCGATTCCCTGCCTCTGATTCCCTGCCTCTGTTTCCCCATATCTGATTCCCCGCCTCTGATTCCCAACTATGATTCCCCGCCTCTGATTCCCCAGTTCTGATTCCCTGCCTCTGATTCCCTGCGTTCTATTCCCTGCCTCTGATTCCCCGCCTGTGATTCCCCATCACTGATTCACCACCTCTGATTCCCCACATCTGATTCCCCATAACTAATTCCCCGCCTCTGTTTGCCCGCCTCTGATTCCCCGCCTCTGTTTCCCCATATCTGATTCCCCGTCTCTGAATCCCCAACTCTGATTCCCTGCCTCTGATTCCCCAGCTCTGATTCCCCGCCTTTGATTCCCCCCGTCTGATTCCCAGCCTCTGAATCCCCGTGTCTGATTTCCTGCCTCTGATTCCCCGCCTCTGATTCCCCATCTCTGATTCACCGCCTCTGATTCCCCACCTCTGATTCCCCATCTCTGATTCCGCACATCCGATTCCCTGCCTCTGATTCCCGAACTCTGATTCCCCGCCTCTGATTCCCCATCTCTGATTCCCCACCTCTGATTCCCCGTGTCTGATTCCCTGCCTCTGA
Organism: Narcine bancroftii; assembly: GCF_036971445.1. Classification (NCBI taxonomy): domain Eukaryota; kingdom Metazoa; phylum Chordata; class Chondrichthyes; order Torpediniformes; family Narcinidae; genus Narcine; species Narcine bancroftii. Next base: position 270,140,063 of record NC_091470.1, read on the forward strand.
TTCCCCGCCTCTGAATACCAGCCTCTGATTCCCCATATCTGATTCCCCGCCTCTGATTCCCTGCCCCTGATTCCCCAGCTCTGATTCCCCGCCTTTGATTCCGCACATCTGATTCCCTTCCTCTGATTCCCCGCCTCTGATTTTCCGCCTCTGATTCCCTGCCTCTGATTCCCAACCTCGGATTCCCCACCTCTGATTCCCCATATCTGATTCCCCGCCTCTGTTTCCCCGCCTCTGATTCCCCGCCTCTGATTCCCAACTCTGATTACCCGCCTCTGATTCCCCAGCTCTGATTCCCCGTGTTTGATTCCCTGCCTCTGATTCCCTGCCCTGATTCCCCATCTCTGTTTCACCGCCTTTGATTCGCCACCTCTGATTCCCCATATCTCATTCCCTGCCTCTGTTTCCCCGACTCTAATTCCCTGCCTCTGATTCCCAACCTCTGATTCCACACCTCTGATTCCCCATATCTGATTCCCCGCCTCTATTTCCCCATATCTGATTCCCCGCCTCTGATTCCCCAACTCTGATTCCCCGCCTCTGATTCCCCAGCTCTGATTCCCCGACTCTGATTCCCGGCATCCGATTCCCTGCCTCTGATTCCCCGCCTCTGTTTCCCCATATCTGATTCCCCGCCTCTGATTCCCAACTATGATTCCCCGCCTCTGATTCCCCAGCTCTGATTCCCTGCCTCTGATTCCCTGCGTTCTATTCCCTGCCTCTGATTCCCCGCCTGTGATTCCCCATCACTGATTCACCACCTCTGATTCCCCACATCTGATTCCCCATAACTAATTCCCCGCCTCTGTTTGCCCGCCTCTGATTCCCCGCCTCTGTTTCCCCATATCTGATTCCCCGTCTCTGAATCCCCAACTCTGATTCCCTGCCTCTGATTCCCCAGCTCTGATTCCCCGCCTTTGATTCCCCCCGTCTGATTCCCAGCCTCTGAATCCCCGTGTCTGATTTCCTGCCTCTGATTCCCCGCCTCTTATTCCCCATCTCTGATTCACCGCCTCTGATTCCCCACCTCTGATTCCCCATCTCTGATTCCGCACATCCGATTCCCTGCCTCTGATTCCCGAACTCTGATTCCCCGCCTCTGATTCCCCATCTCTGATTCCCCACCTCTGATTCCCCGTGTCTGATTCCCTGCCTCTGATTCCCCGCCTCTGAATACCAGCCTCTGATTCCCCATATCTGATTCCCCGCCTCTGATTCCCTGCCTCTGATTCCCCAGCTCTGATTCCCCGCCTTTGATTCCCCCCGTCTCATTCCCAGCCTCTGAATCCCCGTGTCTGATTTCCTGCCTCTGATTCCCCGCCTCTGATTCCCCATCTCTGATTCACCGCCTCTGATTCCCCATCTCTGATTCCCCACCTCTGATTCCCCGTGTCTGATTCCCCGTGTCTGATTCCCTGCCTCTGATTCCACGCCTCTGATTCCCCATATCTGATTCCCTACCACTGATTCCCCTCCTCTGATTCCCCATCTCTGATTCACCACCTCTGATTCCCGGCCTCTGATTGCCCACCTCTGATTCCCCGCCTCTGATTCGCCAGCTATGATTCCCCCCCTCTGATTCCCCGCGTCTGATTCCCCGCCTCTGATTCCCCAACTCTAATACCCCGCCTCTGATTCCCCAGCTCTGATTCCCCTCCTCTGATTCCCCGCATCTGATTCCCTGCCTCTGATTCCCCGCCTCTGATTCCAGGCCTCTGATTCCCAACCTCTGATTCCCCACCTCTGATTCCCAATATCTGATTCCCCGCCTCTGTTTCACCGCCTCTGATTCCCCGCCTCTGTTTCCCCATATCTGATTCCCCGCCTCTGATTCCCCAACTCTGATTCCCCGCCTGTGATTCCCCAGCTCTGATTCCCCGCCTCTGATTCCCCATATCTGATTCCCATCCTCTGATTGCCCACCTCTGATTCCCCGCCTCTGATTCGCCAGCTCTGATTCCCCACCTCTGATTCCCCGCATCTGATTCCCTGCCTCTGATTCCCCGCCTCTGATTCCCCATCTCTGATTCCCCGCCTGTGATTCCCCAGCTCTGATTCCCCGCCTCGGATTCCCCAGCTCTGATTCCCAGCCTCTGACTCCCCGTGTTTGATCCCCTGCCTCTGATTACCTTCCTCTGATTCCCGGCCACTGATACCCCGCTTCTGATTCTGATTCCCTGCCTCTGATTCCCCATCTCTGATTCACCACATCTAATTCCCTGCCTCTGATTTCACGCCCCTGATTCCCCACCTCTGATTCCCCATATCTGAATCCCCGCCTCTGTTTCCACGCCTCTGATTCCCTGCCTCTGATTCCCAACCTCTGAATCCCCACCCCTGATTCCCCATATCTGATTCCCCGCCTCTGTTTCCCTGCCTCTGATTCCCCGCCCCTGTTTCCCCATATCTGATTCCCCGCCTCTGATTCCCCAACTCTGATTCCCCGCCTCTGATTCCCCAGCTCTGATTCCCCGCCTCTGATTCCCCGTGTTTGATTCCCTGCCTCTGATTCCCCGCCTCTGATTCCCCATCTCTGATTCACCGCCTTTGATTCGCCACCTCTGATTCCCCATATCTGATTCCCCACCTCTGTTACCCCGCCTCTGATTCCCCGCCTCTGATTCCCCATATATCATTCCCTGCCTCTGAATCCCCATCTCTGATTCCCGGACTCTGATTCCCCACCTCTGATTCCCGGCCTCTTATTCCCGGCATCTGAACCCCGGCCTCTGATTCCCGGCCTCTGATTCCCCGCTTCTGATTCTGATTCCCTGCCTCTGATTCCCCATCTCTGATTCCGCACATCTGATTCCCTGCATCTGATTCCCCACCTCTGATTCCCCAGCTCCTATTCCCCGCCTCTGATTCCCCGCATCCGTTTCCCCATATCTGATTCCCCGCCTCTGTTTCCCCGCCTTTGATTCCCCGCCTCTGTTTCCCCATATCTGATTCCCCGCCTCTGATTCCCAACTATGATTCCCCGCCTCTGATTCCCCAGCTCTGATTCCCCGCCTCTGATTCCCCGCGTTCTATTCCCTGCCTCTGATTCCCCGCCTGTGATTCCCCATCTCTGATTCACCACCTCTGATTCCCCACCTCTGATTCCCCATATCTAATTCCCCGCCTCTGTTTGCCCGCCTCTGATTCCCCGCCTCTGTTTCCCCATATCTGATTCCCCGTGTCTGATTCCCTGCCTCTGATTCCCCGCCTCTGTTTCCCCGCCTCTGATTCCCTGCCACTGATTCCCTGCCCCTGATACCCCACCTCTGATTCCCCATATCTGATTCCCCGCCTCTGATTCCCCAACTCTGATTCCCCGCCTCTGATTCCCCAGCTCTGAATCCCCGCCTCTGATTCCCCGCGTCTGTTTCCCCGCCTCTGATTCCCCGCCTCTGTTTCCCCATATCTAAGTCCCCGACACTGATTCCCCAACTCTGATTCCCCACCTCTGATTCCCCAGCTCTGATTCCCCGCCTCTGATTCCCCGCATCCGTTTCCCCATATCTGATTCCCCGCCTCTGCTTCCCCGCCTTTGATTCCCCGCCTCTGTTTCCCCATATCTGATTCCCCGCGTCTGATTCCCAACTATGATTCCCCGCCTCTGATTCCCCAGCTCTGATTCCCCGCCTCTGATTCGCCGCGTTCTATTCACTGCCTCTGATTCCCCGCCTGTGATTCCCCATCTCTGATTCACCACCTCTGATTCCCCACCTCTGATTCACCATATCTAATTCCCCGCCTCTGTTTGCCCGCCTCTGATTCCCCGCCTCTGTTTCCCCATATCTGATTCCCCATGTCTGATTCCCTGCCTCTGATTCCCCGCCTCTGTTTCCCCGCCTCTGATTCCCTGCCACTGATTCCCTGCCCCTGATACCCCACCTCTGATTCCCCATATCTGATTCCCTGCCTCTGTTTCCCCGCCTCTGATTCCCCGCCTCTGATTCCCCATATCTGATTCCCCGCCTCTGATTCCCCAACTCTGATTCCCCGCCTCTGATTCCCCAGCTCTGAATCCCCGCCTCTGATTCCCCGCGTCTGTTTCCCCGCCTCTGATTCCCCGCCTCTGTTTCCCCATATCTAAGTCCCCGACACTGATTCCCCAACTCTGATTCCCCACCTCTGATTCCCCAGCTCTGATTCCCCGCCTCTGATTCCCCGCATCTGATTCCCTGCATCTGATTCCCAGCCTCTGATTCCCTGCCTCTGATTCCGAACCTCTGATTCCCCACTCTGATTCCCCATATCTGATTCCCCGCCTCTGTTTCCCCGCCTCTGATTCCCCGCCTCTGTTTCCCCATATCTGATTCCCGGCCTCTGATTCTCCGCCTCTGATTCCCCGCCTCTGATTCCCTGCCTCTGATTCCCCATCTCCGATTCCGCACATCGGATTACTTGCCTCTGATTCCCCGCCTCTGATTCCCCGCCTCTGATTCCCTGCTTCTGATTCCCAACCTCTGATTCCCCACCTCTGATTCCCCATATCTGATTCCCCGCCTCTGTTTCCCCGCCTCTGATTCCCCGCCTCTGATTCCCCAACTCTGAATCCCCGCCTCTGATTCCCCAGCTCTGATTCCCCGCCTCTGATTCCCCGCATCTGATTCCCTGCCTCTGATTCCCCGCCTCTGATTCCAGGCCTCTGATTCCCAGCATCTGATTCCGGCCTCTGATTCCCGGCCTCTGATTCCCTGCTTCTGATTCTGATTCCCTGCCTCTGATTCCCCATCTCTGATTCCGCACATCTGATTCCTTGCCTCTGATTCCCCACCTCTGATTCCCCAGCTCTGATTCCCCGCCTTTGATTCCCCCCGTCTGATTCCCAGCCTCTGAATCCCCGTGTCTGATTTCCTGCCTCTGATTCCCCGCCTCTGATTCCCCATCTCTGATTCACCGCCTCTGATTCCCCACCTCTGATTCCCCATCTCTGATTCCGCACATCCGATTCCCTGCCTCTGATTCCCGAACTCTGATTCCCCGCCTCTGATTCCCCATCTCTGATTCCCCACCTCTGATTCCCCGTGTCTGATTCCCTGCCTCTGATTCCCCGCCTCTGAATACCAGCCTCTGATTCCCCATATCTGATTCCCCGCCTCTGATTCCCTGCCTCTGATTCCCCAGCTCTGATTCCCCGCCTTTGATTCCGCACATCTGATTCCCTTCCTCTGATTCCCCGCCTCTGATTTTCCGCCTCTGATTCCCTGCCTCTGATTCCCAACCTCGGATTCCCCACCTCTGATTCCCCATATCTGATTCCCCGCCTCTGTTTCCCCGCCTCTGATTCCCCGCCTCTGATTCCCAACTCTGATTCCCCGCCTCTGATTCCCCAGCTCTGATTCCTCGTGTTTGATTCCCTGCCTCTGATTCCCTGCCCTGATTCCCCATCTCTGTTTCACCGCCTTTGATTCGCCACCTCTGATTCCCCATATCTGATTCCCCGCCTCTGTTTCCCCGACTCTGATTCCCTGCCTCTGATTCCCAACCTCTGATTCCACACCTCTGATTCCCCATATCTGATTCCCCGCCTCTATTTCCCCATATCTGATTCCCCGCCTCTGATTCCCCAACTCTGATTCCCCTCCTCTGATTCCCCAGCTCTGATTCCCCGACTCTGATTCCCGGCATCCGATTCCCTGCCTCTGATTCCCTGCCTCTGTTTCCCCATATCTGATTCCCCGCCTCTGATTCCCAACTATGATTCCCCGCCTCTGATTCCCCAGTTCTGATTCCCTGCCTCTGATTCCCTGTGTTCTATTCCCTGCCTCTGATTCCCCGCCTGTGATTCCCCATCACTGATTCACCACCTCTGATTCCCCACATCTGATTCCCCATAACTAATTCCCCGCCTCTGTTTGCCCGCCTCTGATTCCCCGCCTCTGTTTCCCCATATCTGATTCCCCGTCTCTGAATCCCCAACTCTGATTCCCTGCCTCTGATTCCACAGCTCTGATTCCCCGCCTTTGATTCCCCCCGTCTGATTCCCAGCCTCTGAATCCCCGTGTCTGATTTCCTGCCTCTGATTCCCCGCCTCTGATTCCCCATCTCTGATTCACCGCCTCTGATTCCCCACCTCTGATTCCCCATCTCTGATTCCGCACATCCGATTCCCTGCCTCTGATTCCCGAACTCTGATTCCCCGCCTCTGATTCCCCATCTCTGATTCCCCACCTCTGATTCCCCGTGTCTGATTCCCTGCCTCTGATTCCCCGCCTCTGAATACCAGCCTCTGATTCCCCATATCTGATTCCCCGCCTCTGATTCCCTGCCCCTGATTCCCCAGCTCTGATTCCCCGCCTTTGATTCCGCACATCTGATTCCCTTCCTCTGATTCCCCGCCTCTGATTTTCCGCCTCTGATTCCCTGCCTCTGATTCCCAACCTCGGATTCCCCACCTCTGATTCCCCATATCTGATTCCCCGCCTCTGTTTCCCCGCCTCTGATTCCCCGCCTCTGATTCCCAACTCTGATTACCCGCCTCTGATTCCCCAGCTCTGATTCCCCGTGTTTGATTCCCTGCCTCTGATTCCCTGCCCTGATTCCCCATCTCTGTTTCACCGCCTTTGATTCGCCACCTCTGATTCCCCATATCTCATTCCCTGCCTCTGTTTCCCCGACTCTAATTCCCTGCCTCTGATTCCCAACCTCTGATTCCACACCTCTGATTCCCCATATCTGATTCCCCGCCTCTATTTCCCCATATCTGATTCCCCGCCTCTGATTCCCCAACTCTGATTCCCCGCCTCTGATTCCCCAGCTCTGATTCCCCGACTCTGATTCCCGGCATCCGATTCCCTGCCTCTGATTCCCCGCCTCTGTTTCCCCATATCTGATTCCCCGCCTCTGATTCCCAACTATGATTCCCCGCCTCTGATTCCCCAGCTCTGATTCCCTGCCTCTGATTCCCTGCGTTCTATTCCCTGCCTCTGATTCCCCGCCTGTGATTCCCCATCACTGATTCACCACCTCTGATTCCCCACATCTGATTCCCCATAACTAATTCCCCGCCTCTGTTTGCCCGCCTCTGATTCCCCGCCTCTGTTTCCCCATATCTGATTCCCCGTCTCTGAATCCCCAACTCTGATTCCCTGCCTCTGATTCCCCAGCTCTGATTCCCCGCCTTTGATTCCCCCCGTCTGATTCCCAGCCTCTGAATCCCCGTGTCTGATTTCCTGCCTCTGATTCCCCGCCTCTTATTCCCCATCTCTGATTCACCGCCTCTGATTCCCCACCTCTGATTCCCCATCTCTGATTCCGCACATCCGATTCCCTGCCTCTGATTCCCGAACTCTGATTCCCCGCCTCTGATTCCCCATCTCTGATTCCCCACCTCTGATTCCCCGTGTCTGATTCCCTGCCTCTGATTCCCCGCCTCTGAATACCAGCCTCTGATTCCCCATATCTGATTCCCCGCCTCTGATTCCCTGCCTCTGATTCCCCAGCTCTGATTCCCCGCCTTTGATTCCCCCCGTCTCATTCCCAGCCTCTGAATCCCCGTGTCTGATTTCCTGCCTCTGATTCCCCGCCTCTGATTCCCCATCTCTGATTCACCGCCTCTGATTCCCCATCTCTGATTCCCCACCTCTGATTCCCCGTGTCTGATTCCCCGTGTCTGATTCCCTGCCTCTGATTCCACGCCTCTGATTCCCCATATCTGATTCCCTACCACTGATTCCCCTCCTCTGATTCCCCATCTCTGATTCACCACCTCTGATTCCCGGCCTCTGATTGCCCACCTCTGATTCCCCGCCTCTGATTCGCCAGCTATGATTCCCCCCCTCTGATTCCCCGCGTCTGATTCCCCGCCTCTGATTCCCCAACTCTAATACCCCGCCTCTGATTCCCCAGCTCTGATTCCCCTCCTCTGATTCCCCGCATCTGATTCCCTGCCTCTGATTCCCCGCCTCTGATTCCAGGCCTCTGATTCCCAACCTCTGATTCCCCACCTCTGATTCCCAATATCTGATTCCCCGCCTCTGTTTCACCGCCTCTGATTCCCCGCCTCTGTTTCCCCATATCTGATTCCCCGCCTCTGATTCCCCAACTCTGATTCCCCGCCTGTGATTCCCCAGCTCTGATTCCCCGCCTCTGATTCCCCATATCTGATTCCCATCCTCTGATTGCCCACCTCTGATTCCCCGCCTCTGATTCGCCAGCTCTGATTCCCCACCTCTGATTCCCCGCATCTGATTCCCTGCCTCTGATTCCCCGCCTCTGATTCCCCATCTCTGATTCCCCGCCTGTGATTCCCCAGCTCTGATTCCCCGCCTCGGATTCCCCAGCTCTGATTCCCAGCCTCTGACTCCCCGTGTTTGATCCCCTGCCTCTGATTACCTTCCTCTGATTCCCGGCCACTGATACCCCGCTTCTGATTCTGATTCCCTGCCTCTGATTCCCCATCTCTGATTCACCACATCTAATTCCCTGCCTCTGATTTCACGCCCCTGATTCCCCACCTCTGATTCCCCATATCTGAATCCCCGCCTCTGTTTCCACGCCTCTGATTCCCTGCCTCTGATTCCCAACCTCTGAATCCCCACCCCTGATTCCCCATATCTGATTCCCCGCCTCTGTTTCCCTGCCTCTGATTCCCCGCCCCTGTTTCCCCATATCTGATTCCCCGCCTCTGATTCCCCAACTCTGATTCCCCGCCTCTGATTCCCCAGCTCTGATTCCCCGCCTCTGATTCCCCGTGTTTGATTCCCTGCCTCTGATTCCCCGCCTCTGATTCCCCATCTCTGATTCACCGCCTTTGATTCGCCACCTCTGATTCCCCATATCTGATTCCCCACCTCTGTTACCCCGCCTCTGATTCCCCGCCTCTGATTCCCCATATATCATTCCCTGCCTCTGAATCCCCATCTCTGATTCCCGGACTCTGATTCCCCACCTCTGATTCCCGGCCTCTTATTCCCGGCATCTGAACCCCGGCCTCTGATTCCCGGCCTCTGATTCCCCGCTTCTGATTCTGATTCCCTGCCTCTGATTCCCCATCTCTGATTCCGCACATCTGATTCCCTGCATCTGATTCCCCACCTCTGATTCCCCAGCTCCTATTCCCCGCCTCTGATTCCCCGCATCCGTTTCCCCATATCTGATTCCCCGCCTCTGTTTCCCCGCCTTTGATTCCCCGCCTCTGTTTCCCCATATCTGATTCCCCGCCTCTGATTCCCAACTATGATTCCCCGCCTCTGATTCCCCAGCTCTGATTCCCCGCCTCTGATTCCCCGCGTTCTATTCCCTGCCTCTGATTCCCCGCCTGTGATTCCCCATCTCTGATTCACCACCTCTGATTCCCCACCTCTGATTCCCCATATCTAATTCCCCGCCTCTGTTTGCCCGCCTCTGATTCCCCGCCTCTGTTTCCCCATATCTGATTCCCCGTGTCTGATTCCCTGCCTCTGATTCCCCGCCTCTGTTTCCCCGCCTCTGATTCCCTGCCACTGATTCCCTGCCCCTGATACCCCACCTCTGATTCCCCATATCTGATTCCCCGCCTCTGATTCCCCAACTCTGATTCCCCGCCTCTGATTCCCCAGCTCTGAATCCCCGCCTCTGATTCCCCGCGTCTGTTTCCCCGCCTCTGATTCCCCGCCTCTGTTTCCCCATATCTAAGTCCCCGACACTGATTCCCCAACTCTGATTCCCCACCTCTGATTCCCCAGCTCTGATTCCCCGCCTCTGATTCCCCGCATCTGATTCCCTGCATCTGATTCCCAGCCTCTGATTCCCTGCCTCTGATTCCGAACCTCTGATTCCCCACCTCTGATTCCCCATATCTGATTCCCCGCCTCTGTTTCCCCGCCTCTGATTCCCCGCCTCTGTTTCCCCATATCTGATTCCCGGCCTCTGATTCCCCGCCTCTGATTCCCCGCCTCTGATTCCCCATCTCTGATTCCGCACATCGGATTACCTTCCCCTGATTCCCCGCCTCTGATTCCCCGCCTCTGATTCCCTGCTTCTGATTCCCAACCTCTGATTCCCCACCTCTGATTCCCCATATCTGATTCCCCGCCTCTGTTTCCCCGCCTCTGATTCCCCGCCTCTGATTCCCCAACTCTGAATCCCCGCCTCTGATTCCCCAGCTCTGATTCCCCGCCTCTGATTCCCCGCATCTGATTCCCTGCCTCTGATTCCCCGCCTCTGATTCCAGGCCTCTGATTCCCAGCATCTGATTCCGGCCTCTGATTCCCGGCCTCTGATTCCCTGCTTCTGATTCTGATTCCCTGCCTCTGATTCCCCATCTCTGATTCCGCACATCTGATTCCTTGCCTCTGATTCCCCACCTCTGATTCCCCATATCTGATTCCCCGCCTGGGTTTCCCCACCTCTGATTCCCCGCCTCTGTTTCCCAATATCTAAGTCCCCGCCTCTGATTCCCCAAATCTGATTCCCCACCTCTGATTCCCCAGCTCTGATTCCCCGCCTCTGATTCCCCGCATCTGATTCCCTGCATCTGATTCCAAGCCTCTGATTCCCTGCCTCTGATTCCCAACCTCTGATTCCCCACCTCTGATTCCCCATATCTGATTCCCCGCCTCTGTTTCCCCGCCTCGGATTCCCCGCCTCTGTTTCCCCATATCTGATTCCCGGCCTCTGATTCCCCGCCTCTGATTCCCCGCCTCTCATTCCCTGCCTCTGATTCCCCATCTCCGATTCCGCACATCTGATTCCCTTCCTCTGATTCCCCGCCTCTGATTTTCCGCCTCTGATTCCCTGCCTCTGATTCCCAACCTCGGATTCCCCACCTCTGATTCCCCATATCTGATTCCCCGCCTCTGTTTCCCCGCCTCTGATTCCCCGCCTCTGATTCCCAACTCTGATTCCCCGCCTCTGATTCCCCAGCTCTGATTCCCCGTGTTTGATTCCCTGCCTCTGATTCCCTACCCTGATTCCCCATCTCTGTTTCACCGCCTTTGATTCGCCACCTCTGATTCCCCATATCTGATTCCCCGCCTCTGTTTCCCCGACTCTGATTCCCTGCCTCTGATTCCCAACCTCTGATTCCACACCTCTGATTCCCCATATCTGATTCCCCGCCTCTATATCCCCATATCTGATTCCCCGCCTCTGATTCCCCAACTCTGATTCCCCGCCTCTGATTCCCCAGCTCTGATTCCCCGACTCTGATTCCCGGCATCCGATTCCCTGCCTCTGATTCCCCGCCTCTGATTCCCCATCTCTGATTCCCCACCTCTGATTCCCCGTGTCTGATTCCTTGCCTTTGATTCCCCGCCTCTGATTCCCCGCCTCTGATTCCCTGCCACTGATTCCCTGCCCCTGATTCCCCACCTCTGATTCCCCACATCTGATTCCCCGCCTCTGTTTCCCCGCCTCTGATTCCCCGCCTCTGATTCCCAATATCTGATTCCCTGCCTCTGATTCCCCAACTCTGATTCACCGCCTCTGATTCCCCAGCTCTGAATCCCCGCCTCTGATTCCCCGCGTCTGATTCCCTGCCTCTGATTCCCCGCCTTGATTCCCCATCTCTGATTCACAACCTCTGATTCCCCACCTCTGATTCCCCGCCTCTGATTCCCCGCATCTGATTCCCTGCCTCTGATTCCTCGCCTCTGATTCCCCATCTCTGATTCACCGCCTTTGATTCGCCACCTCTGATTCCCCATATCTGATTCCCCACCTCTGATTCCCGGCCTCTTATTCCCAGCATCTGATTCCCGGCCTCTGATTCCCGGCCTCTGATTCCCCGCTTCTGATTCTGATTCCCTGCCTCTTATTCCCCATCTCTGATTCCGCACATCTGATTCCCTGCCTCTGATTCCCCACCTCTGATTCCCCATATCTGATTCCCCGCCTCTGTTTCCCCGCCTCTGATTCCCGGCCTCTTATTCGCAGCATCTGATTCCCGGCCTCTGATTCCCGGCCTCTGATTCCCCGCTTCTGATTCTGATTCCCTGCCTCTTATTCCCCATCTCTGATTCCGCACATCTGATTCCCTGCCTCTGATTCCCCACCTCTGATTCCCCATATCTGATTCCCCGCCTCTGTTTCCCCGCCTCTGATTCCCGGCCTCTTATTCCCAGCATCTGATTCCCGGCCTCTGATTCCCGGCCTCTGATTCCCCGCTTCTGATTCTGATTCCCTGCCTCTTATTCCCCATCTCTGATTCCGCACATCTGATTCCCTGCCTCTGATTCCCCACCTCTGATTCCCCATATCTGATTCCCCGCCTCTGTTTCCCCGCCTCTGATTCCCCGCCTCTGTTTCCCTATATCTAATTCCCCACCTCTGATGCCCCAACTCTGATTCCCCGCCTCTGATTCCCCAGCTCTGATTCCCCGCCTCTGATTCCCTGCATCCGATTCCCCATATCTGATTCCCCGCCTCTGTTTCCCCGCCTCTGATTCCCCGCCTCTGTTTCCCCATATCTGATTCCCGGCCTCTGATTCCCCGCCTCTGATTCCCCGCCTCTGATTCCCCATCTTTGATTCCGCACATCGGATTACCTTCCCCTGATTCCCCGCCTCTGATTCCCCGCCTCTGATTCCCTGCTTCTGATTCCCAACCTCTGATTCCCCACCTCTGATTCCCCATATCTGATTCCCCGCCTCTGTTTCCCCGCCTCTGATTCCCCGCCTCTGATTCCCCAACTCTGAATCCCCGCCTCTGATTCCCCAGCTCTGATTCCCCGCCTCTGATTCCCCGCATCTGATTCCCTGCCTCTGATTCCCCGCCTCTGATTCCAGGCCTCTGATTCCCAGCATCTGATTCCGGCCTCTGATTCCCGGCCTCTGATTCCCTGCTTCTGATTCTGATTCCCTGCCTCTGATTCCCCATCTCTGATTCCGCACATCTGATTCCTTGCCTCTGATTCCCCACCTCTGATTCCCCATATCTGATTCCCCGCCTGGGTTTCCCCACCTCTGATTCCCCGCCTCTGTTTCCCAATATCTAAGTCCCCGCCTTTGATTCCCCAAATCTGATTCCCCACCTCTGATTCCCCAGCTCTGATTCCCCGCCTCTGATTCCCCGCATCTGATTCCCTGCATCTGATTCCAAGCCTCTGATTCCCTCCCTCTGATTCCCAACCTCTGATTCCCCACCTCTGATTCCCCATATCTGATTCCCCGCCTCTGTTTCCCCGCCTCGGATTCCCCGCCTCTGTTTCCCCATATCTGATTCCCGGCCTCTGATTCCCCGCCTCTGATTCCCCGCCTCTCATTCCCTGCCTCTGATTCCCCATCTCCGATTCCGCACATCTGATTCCCTTCCTCTGATTCCCCGCCTCTGATTTTCCGCCTCTGATTCCCTGCCTCTGATTCCCAACCTCGGATTCCCCACCTCTGATTCCCCATATCTGATTCCCCGCCTCTGTTTCCCCGCCTCTGATTCCCCGCCTCTGATTCCCAACTCTGATTCCCCGCCTCTGATTCCCCAGCTCTGATTCCCCGTGTTTGATTCCCTGCCTCTGATTCCCTACCCTGATTCCCCATCTCTGTTTCACCGCCTTTGATTCGCCACCTCTGATTCCCCATATCTGATTCCCCGCCTCTGTTTCCCCGACTCTGATTCCCTGCCTCTGATTCCCAACCTCTGATTCCACACCTCTGATTCCCCATATCTGATTCCCCGCCTCTATATCCCCATATCTGATTCCCCGCCTCTGATTCCCCAACTCTGATTCCCCGCCTCTGATTCCCCAGCTCTGATTCCCCGACTCTGATTCCCGGCATCCGATTCCCTGCCTCTGATTCCCCGCCTCTGATTCCCCATCTCTGATTCCCCACCTCTGATTCCCCGTGTCTGATTCCCTGCCTTTGATTCCCCGCCTCTGATTCCCCGCCTCTGATTCCCTGCCACTGATTCCCTGCCCCTGATTCCCCACCTCTGATTCCCCACATCTGATTCCCCGCCTCTGTTTCCCCGCCTCTGATTCCCCGCCTCTGATTCCCAATATCTGATTCCCTGCCTCTGATTCCCCAACTCTGATTCACCGCCTCTGATTCCCCAGCTCTGAATCCCCGCCTCTGATTCCCCGCGTCTGATTCCCTGCCTCTGATTCCCCGCCTTGATTCCCCATCTCTGATTCACAACCTCTGATTCCCCACCTCTGATTCCCCGCCTGTGATTCCCCGCATCTGATTCCCTGCCTCTGATTCCTCGCCTCTGATTCCCCATCTCTGATTCACCGCCTTTGATTCGCCACCTCTGATTCCCCATATCTGATTCCCCACCTCTGATTCCCGGCCTCTTATTCCCAGCATCTGATTCCCGGCCTCTGATTCCCGGCCTCTGATTCCCCGCTTCTGATTCTGATTCCCTGCCTCTTATTCCCCATCTCTGATTCCGCACATCTGATTCCCTGCCTCTGATTCCCCACCTCTGATTCCCCATATCTGATTCCCCGCCTCTGTTTCCCCGCCTCTGATTCCCGGCCTCTTATTCGCAGCATCTGATTCCCGGCCTCTGATTCCCGGCCTCTGATTCCCCGCTTCTGATTCTGATTCCCTGCCTCTTATTCCCCATCTCTGATTCCGCACATCTGATTCCCTGCCTCTGATTCCCCACCTCTGATTCCCCATATCTGATTCCCCGCCTCTGTTTCCCCGCCTCTGATTCCCGGCCTCTTATTCCCAGCATCTGATTCCCGGCCTCTGATTCCCGGCCTCTGATTCCCCGCTTCTGATTCTGATTCCCTGCCTCTTATTCCCCATCTCTGATTCCGCACATCTGATTCCCTGCCTCTGATTCCCCACCTCTGATTCCCCATATCTGATTCCCCGCCTCTGTTTCCCCGCCTCTGATTCCCCGCCTCTGTTTCCCTATATCTAATTCCCCACCTCTGATGCCCCAACTCTGATTCCCCGCCTCTGATTCCCCAGCTCTGATTCCCCGCCTCTGATTCCCTGCATCCGATTCCCCATATCTGATTCCCCGCCTCTGTTTCCCCGCCTCTGATTCCCCGCCTCTGTTTCCCCATATCTGATTCCCGGCCTCTGATTCCCCGCCTCTGATTCCCCGCCTCTGATTCCCCATCTTTGATTCCGCACATCGGATTACCTTCCCCTGATTCCCCGCCTCTGATTCCCCGCCTCTGATTCCCTGCTTCTGATTCCCAACCTCTGATTCCCCACCTCTGATTCCCCATATCTGATTCCCCGCCTCTGTTTCCCCGCCTCTGATTCCCCGCCTCTGATTCCCCAACTCTGAATCCCCGCCTCTGATTCCCCAGCTCTGATTCCCCGCCTCTGATTCCCCGCATCTGATTCCCTGCCTCTGATTCCCCGCCTCTGATTCCAGGCCTCTGATTCCCAGCATCTGATTCCGGCCTCTGATTCCCGGCCTCTGATTCCCTGCTTCTGATTCTGATTCCCTGCCTCTGATTCCCCATCTCTGATTCCGCACATCTGATTCCTTGCCTCTGATTCCCCACCTCTGATTCCCCATATCTGATTCCCCGCCTGGGTTTCCCCACCTCTGATTCCCCGCCTCTGTTTCCCAATATCTAAGTCCCCGCCTTTGATTCCCCAAATCTGATTCCCCACCTCTGATTCCCCAGCTCTGATTCCCCGCCTCTGATTCCCCGCATCTGATTCCCTGCATCTGATTCCAAGCCTCTGATTCCCTCCCTCTGATTCCCAACCTCTGATTCCCCACCTCTGATTCCCCATATCTGATTCCCCGCCTCTGTTTCCCCGCCTCGGATTCCCCGCCTCTGTTTCCCCATATCTGATTCCCGGCCTCTGATTCCCCGCCTCTGATTCCCCGCCTCTCATTCCCTGCCTCTGATTCCCCATCTCCGATTCCGCACATCTGATTCCCTTCCTCTGATTCCCCGCCTCTGATTTTCCGCCTCTGATTCCCTGCCTCTGATTCCCAACCTCGGATTCCCCACCTCTGATTCCCCATATCTGATTCCCCGCCTCTGTTTCCCCGCCTCTGATTCCCCGCCTCTGATTCCCAACTCTGATTCCCCGCCTCTGATTCCCCAGCTCTGATTCCCCGTGTTTGATTCCCTGCCTCTGATTCCCTGCCCTGATTCCCCATCTCTGTTTCACCGCCTTTGATTCGCCACCTCTGATTCCCCATATCTGATTCCCCGCCTCTGTTTCCCCGACTCTGATTCCCTGCCTCTGATTCCCAACCTCTGATTCCACACCTCTGATTCCCCATATCTGATTCCCCGCCTCTATTTCCCCATATCTGATTCCCCGCCTCTGATTCCCCAACTCTGATTCCCCTCCTCTGATTCCCCAGCTCTGATTCCCCGACTCTGATTCCCGGCATCCGATTCCCTGCCTCTGATTCCCTGCCTCTGTTTCCCCATATCTGATTCCCCGCCTCTGATTCCCAACTATGATTCCCCGCCTCTGATTCCCCAGCTCTGATTCCCTGCCTCTGATTCCCTGCGTTCTATTCCCTGCCTCTGATTCCCCGCCTGTGATTCCCCATCACTGATTCACCACCTCTGATTCCCCACATCTGATTCCCCATAACTAATTCCCCGCGTCTGTTTGCCCGCCTCTGATTCCCCGCCTCTGTTTCCCCATATCTGATTCCCCGTCTCTGAATCCCCAACTCTGATTCCCTGCCTCTGATTCCCCAGCTCTGATTCCCCGCCTTTGATTCCCCCCGTCTGATTCCCAGCCTCTGAATCCCCGTGTCTGATTTCCTGCCTCTGATTCCCCGCCTCTGATTCCCCATCTCTGATTCACCGCCTCTGATTCCCCACCTCTGATTCCCCATCTCTGATTCCGCACATCCGATTCCCTGCCTCTGATTCCCGAACTCTGATTCCCCGCCTCTGATTCCCCATCTCTGATTCCCCACCTCTGATTCCCCGTGTCTGATTCCCTGCCTCTGATTCCCCGCCTCTGAATACCAGCCTCTGATTCCCCATATCTGATTCCCCGCCTCTGATTCCCTGCCCCTGATTCCCCAGCTCTGATTCACCGCCTTTGATTCCGCACATCTGATTCCCTTCCTCTGATTCCCCGCCTCTGATTTTCCGCCTCTGATTCCCTGCCTCTGATTCCCAACCTCGGATTCCCCACCTCTGATTCCCCATATCTGATTCCCCGCCTCTGTTTCCCCGCCTCTGATTCCCCGCCTCTGATTCCCAACTCTGATTCCCCGCCTCTGATTCCCCAGCTCTGATTCCCCGTGTTTGATTCCCTGCCTCTGATTCCCTGCCCTGATTCCCCATCTCTGTTTCACCGCCTTTGATTCGCCACCTCTGATTCCCCATATCTCATTCCCTGCCTCTGTTTCCCCGACTCTAATTCCCTGCCTCTGATTCCCAACCTCTGATTCCACACCTCTGATTCCCCATATCTGATTCCCCGCCTCTATTTCCCCATATCTGATTCCCCGCCTCTGATTCCCCAACTCTGATTCCCCGCCTCTGATTCCCCAGCTCTGATTCCCCGACTCTGATTCCCGGCATCCGATTCCCTGCCTCTGATTCCCCGCCTCTGTTTCCCCATATCTGATTCCCCGCCTCTGATTCCCAACTATGATTCCCCGCCTCTGATTCCCCAGCTCTGATTCCCTGCCTCTGATTCCCTGCGTTCTATTCCCTGCCTCTGATTCCCCGCCTGTGATTCCCCATCACTGATTCACCACCTCTGATTCCCCACATCTGATTCCCCATAACTAATTCCCCGCCTCTGTTTGCCCGCCTCTGATTCCCCGCCTCTGTTTCCCCATATCTGATTCCCCGTCTCTGAATCCCCAACTCTGATTCCCTGCCTCTGATTCCCCAGCTCTGATTCCCCGCCTTTGATTCCCCCCGTCTGATTCCCAGCCTCTGAATCCCCGTGTCTGATTTCCTGCCTCTGATTCCCCGCCTCTGATTCCCCATCTCTGATTCACCGCCTCTGATTCCCCACCTCTGATTCCCCATCTCTGATTCCGCACATCCGATTCCCTGCCTCTGATTCCCGAACTCTGATTCCCCGCCTCTGATTCCCCATCTCTGATTCCCCACCTCTGATTCCCCGTGTCTGATTCCCTGCCTCTGATTCCCCGCCTCTGAATACCAGCCTCTGATTCCCCATATCTGATTCCCCGCCTCTGATTCCCTGCCTCTGATTCCCCAGCTCTGATTCCCCGCCTTTGATTCCCCCCGTCTCATTCCCAGCCTCTGAATCCCCGTGTCTGATTTCCTGCCTCTGATTCCCCGCCTCTGATTCCCCATCTCTGATTCACCGCCTCTGATTCCCCATCTCTGATTCCCCACCTCTGATTCCCCGTGTCTGATTCCCCGTGTCTGATTCCCTGCCTCTGATTCCACGCCTCTGATTCCCCATATCTGATTCCCTACCACTGATTCCCCTCCTCTGATTCCCCATCTCTGATTCACCACCTCTGATTCCCGGCCTCTGATTGCCCACCTCTGATTCCCCGCCTCTGATTCGCCAGCTATGATTCCCCCCCTCTGATTCCCCGCGTCTGATTCCCCGCCTCTGATTCCCCAACTCTAATACCCCGCCTCTGATTCCCCAGCTCTGATTCCCCTCCTCTGATTCCCCGCATCTGATTCCCTGCCTCTGATTCCCCGCGTCTGATTCCAGGCCTCTGATTCCCAACCTCTGATTCCCCACCTCTGATTCCCAATATCTGATTCCCCGCCTCTGTTTCACCGCCTCTGATTCCCCGCCTCTGTTTCCCCATATCTGATTCCCCACCTCTGATTCCCCAACTCTGATTCCCCGCCTGTGATTCCCCAGCTCTGATTCCCCGCCTCTGATTCCCCATATCTGATTCCCATCCTCTGATTGCCCACCTCTGATTCCCCGCCTCTGATTCGCCAGCTCTGATTCCCCACCTCTGATTCCCCACATCTGATTCCCTGCCTCTGATTCCCTGCCTCTGATTCCCCATCTCTGATACCCCGCCTGTGATTCCCCAGCTCTGATTCCCCGCCTCTGATTCCCCAGCTCTGATTCCCAGCCTCTGATTCCCCGTGTTTGATCCCCTGCCTCTGATTACCTTCCTCTGATTCCCGGCCACTGATACCCCGCTTCTGATTCTGATTCCCTGCCTCTGATTCCCCATCTCTGATTCACCACATCTAATTCCCTGCCTCTGATTTCACGCCCCTGATTCCCCACCTCTGATTCCCCATATCTGAATCCCCGCCTCTGTTTCCACGCCTCTGATTCCCTGCCTCTGATTCCCAACCTCTGATTCCCCACCCCTGATTCCCCATATCTGATTCCCCGCCTCTGTTTCCCTGCCTCTGATTCCCCGCCCCTGTTTCCCCATATCTGATTCCCCGCCTCTGATTCCCCAACTCTGATTCCCCGCCTCTGATTCCCCAGCTCTGATTCCCCGCCTCTGATTCCCCGTGTTTGATTCCCTGCCTCTGATTCCCCGCCTCTGATTCCCCATCTCTGATTCACCGCCTTTGATTCGCCACCTCTGATTCCCCATATCTGATTCCCCGCCTCTGTTTCCCCGCCTCTGATTCCCCGCCTCTGTTTCCCCATATCTGATTCCCCGCCTCTGATTCCCCAACTCTGATTCCCCGCCTCTGATTCCCCAGCTCTGATACCCGCCTCTGATTCCCCGCGGCTGTTTCCCCGCCTCTGATTCCCTGCCTCTGTTTCCCCATATCTAAGTCCCCGACTCTGATTCCCCAACTCTGATTCCCCACCTCTGATTCCCCAACTCTGATTCCCCGCCTCTGATTCCCCGCATCTGATTCCCTGCATCTGATTCCCAGCCTCTGATTCCCTGCCTCTGATTCCCAACCTCTGATTCCCCACCTCTGATTCCCCATATCTGATTCCCCGCCTCTGTTTCCCCGCCTCTGATTCCCCGCCTCTGTTTCCCCATATCTGATTCCCGGCCTCTGATTCCCCGCCTCTGATTCCCCGCCTCTGATTCCCTGCCTCTGATTCCCCATCTCCGATTCCGCACATCGGTTTTCCTGCCTCTGATTCCCCGCCTCTGAATCCCAGCCTCTGATTCCCCATATCTGAATCCCCACCTCTGATTCCCTGCCTCTGATTCCCCAGCTCTGATTCCCCGCCTTTGATTCCCCCCGTCTAATTCCCAGCCTCTGAATCCCCGTGTCTGATTTCCTGCCTCTGATTCCCCGCCTCTGATTCCCCATCTCTGATTCACCGCCTCTGATTCCCCATCTCTGATTCCCCACCTCTGATTCCCCGTTTCTGATTCCCCGTGTCTGATTCCCTGCCTCTGATTCCACGCCTCTGATTCCCCATATCTGATTCCCTGCCACTGATACCCCGCCTCTGATTCCCCATCTCTGATTCACCACATCTGATTCTCGGCCTCTGATTGCCCACCTCTGATTCCCCGCCTCTGATTCGCCAGCTATGATTCCCCCCATCTGATTCCCCGCGTCTGATTCCCCGCCTCTGATTCCCCAACTCTAATACCCCGCCTCTGATTCCCCAGCTCTGATTCCCCTCCTCTGATTCCCCGCATCTGATTCCCTGCCTCTGATTCCCCGCCTCTGATTCCAGGCCTCTGATTCCCAACCTCTGAATCCCCACCTCTGATTCCCCATATCTGATTCCCCGCCTCTGTTTCACCGCCTCTGATTCCCCGACTCTGTTTCCCCATATCTGATTCCCCGCCTCTGATTCCCCAACTCTGATTCCCCGCCTGTGATTCCCCAGCTCTAATTCCCCGCCTCTGATTCCCCATATCTGATTCCCATCCTCTGATTGCCCACCTCTGATTCCCCGCCTCTGATTCGCCAGCTCTGATTCCCCGCCTCTGATTCCCCGCATCTGATTCCCTGCCTCTGATTCCCCGCCTCTGATTCCCCATCTCTGATTCCCCGCCTGTGATTCCCCAGCTCTGTTTCCCAGCCTCTGATTCTCCGTGTTTGATCCCCTGCCTCTGATTACCTTCCTCTGATTCCCGGCCTCTGATACCCCGCTTCTGATTCTGATTCCCTGCCTCTGATTCCCCATCTCTGATTCACCACATCTAATTCCCTGCCTCTGATTCCACGCCCCTGATTCCCCACCTCTGATTCCCCATATCTGAATCCCCGCCTCTGTTTCCACGCTTCTGATTCCCTGCCTCTGATTCCCAACCTCTGATTCCCCACCCCTGATTCCCCATATCTGATACCCCGCCTCTGTATCCCTGCCTCTGATTCTCCGCCCCTGTTTCCCCATATCTGATTCCCCGCCTCTGATTCCCCAACTCTGATTCCCCACCTCTGATTCCCCAGCTCTGATTCCCCGCCTTTGATTCCCCGTGTTTGATTCCCTGCCTCTGATTCCCCGCCTCTGATTCTCCATCTCTGATTCACCGCCTTTGATTCGACACCTCTGATTCCCCATATCTGATTCCCCACCTCTGTTACCCCGCCTCTGATTCCCCGCCTCTGATTCCCCATATATCATTCCCCACCTCTGAATCCCCATCTCTGATTCCCGGACTCTGATTCCCCACCTCTGATTCCCGGCCTCTTATTCCCGGCATCTGAATCCCGGCCTCTGATTCCCGGCCTCTGAATCCCCGCTTCTGATTCTGATTCCCTGCCTCTGATTCCCCATCTCTGATTCCGCACATCTGATACCCTGCCTCTGATTCCCCACCTCTGATTCCCCATATCTGATTCCCCACCTCTGTTTCCCCGCCTCTGATTCCCCGCCTCTGTTTCCCCATATCTAATTCCCCACCTCTGATGCCCCAACTCTGATACCCCGCCTCTGATTCCCCAGCTCTGATTCCCCGCCTCTGATTCCCCGCATCCGATTCCCCATATCTGATTCCCCGCCTCTGTTTCCCCGCCTTTGATTCCCCGCCTCTGTCTCCCCATATCTGATTCCCCGCCTCTGATTCCCAACTATGATTCCCCGCCTCTGATTCCCCAGCTCTGATTCCCCGCCTCTGATTCCCCGCGTTCTATTCCCTGCCTCTGATTCCCCGCATGTGATTCCCCATCTCTGATTCACCACCTCTGATTCCCCACCTCTGATTCCCCTTATCTAATTCCCCGCCTCTGTTTGCCCGCCTCTGATTCCCCGCCTCTGTTTCCCCATATCTGATTCCCCGTGTCTGATTCCCTGCCTCTGATTCCCCGCCTCTGATTCCCCGCCTCTGATTCCCTGCCACTGATTCCCTGTCCCTGATACCCCACCTCTGATTCCCCATATCTGATTCCCTGCCTCTGTTTCCCCGCCTCTGATTCCCCGCCTCTGATTCCCCGCCTCTGATTCCCCGCCTCTGATTCCCCAACTCTGATTCCCCGCATCTGTTTCCCCGCCTCTGATTCCCTGCCTCTGTTTCCCCATATCTAAGTCCCCGACTCTGATTCCCCAACTCTGATTCCCCACCTCTGATTCCCCAACTCTGATTCCCCGCCTCTGATTCCCCGCATCTGATTCCCTGCATCTGATTCCCAGCCTCTGATTCCCTGCCTCTGATTCCCAACCTCTGATTCCCCACCTCTGATTCCCCATATCTGATTCCCCGCCTCTGTTTCCCCGCCTCTGATTCCCCGCCTCTGTTTCCCCATATCTGATTCCCCGCCTCTGATTCCCCAACTCTGATCCCCGCGTCTGATTCCGCAGCTCTGATACCCGCCTCTGATTCCCCGCGTCTGTTTCCCCGCCTCTGATTCCCTGCCTCTGTTTCCCCATATCTAAGTCCCCGACTCTGATTCCCCAACTCTGATTCCCCACCTCTGATTCCCCAACTCTGATTCCCCGCCTCTGATTCCCCGCATCTGATTCCCTGCATCTGATTCCCAGCCTCTGATTCCCTGCCTCTGATTCCCAACCTCTGATTCCCCACCTCTGATTCCCCATATCTGATTCCCCGCCTCTGTTTCCCCGCCTCTGATTCCCCGCCTCTGTTTCCCCATATCTGATTCCCGGCCTCTGATTCCCGGCCTCTGATTCCCCGCCTCTGATTCCCTGCCTCTGATTCCCCATCTCCGATTCCGCACATCGGATTTCCTGCCTCTGATTCCCCGCCTCTGAT
This sequence comes from Narcine bancroftii, assembly GCF_036971445.1. Lineage (NCBI taxonomy): Eukaryota > Metazoa > Chordata > Chondrichthyes > Torpediniformes > Narcinidae > Narcine > Narcine bancroftii. Next base: position 270,162,995 of record NC_091470.1, read on the forward strand.
TCCCCGCCTCTGATTCCCTGCTTCTGATTCCCAACCTCTGATTCCCCACCTCTGATTCCCCATATCTGATTCCCCGCCTCTGTCTCCCCGCCTCTGATTCCCCGCCTCTGATTCCACAACTCTGAATCCCCGCCTCTGATTCCCCAGCTCTGATTCCACGCCTCTGATTCCCCGTGTTTGATTCCCTGCCTCTGATTCCCTGCACTGATTCCCCATCTCTGATTCACCGCCTTTAATTCGCCACCTCTGATTCCCCATATCTGATTCCCCTCCTCTGTTTCCCCGCCTCTGATTCCCAACATCTGATTCCACACCTCTGATTCCCCATATCTGATTCCCCGCCTCTGTTTCCCCGCCTCTGATTCCCCGCCCCTGTTTCCCCATATCTGATTCCCCACCTCTGATTCTCCTACTCTGCTTCCCCGCCTCTGATTCCCCTGCTCTGATTCCCCGCCTCCGATTCCCCGTTTTTGATTCCCTGCCTCTGATTCCCCGCATCTGATTCCCCATCTCTGATTCACCGCCTTTGATTCGCCACCTCTGTTTCCCCATATCTGATTCCCCACCTCTGTTTCCCGGCCTCTGATTCCCCGCCTCTGATTCTCCATATCTCATTCCCCGCCTCTGAAACCCCATCTCTGATTCCCGGACTCTGATTCCCCACCTCTGATTCCCGGCCTCTTATTCCCAGCATCTGATTCCCGGCCTCTGATTCCCGGCCTCTGATTCCCCGCTTCTGATTCTGATTCCCTGCCTCTGATTCCCCATCTCTGATTCCGCACATCTGATTCCCTGCCTCTGATTCCCCATCTCTGATTCCCCAACTCTGATTCCCCGCCTCTGATTCCCCAGCTCTGATTCCCCAGCTCTGATTCCCCGCCTCTGATTCCCCGCATCCGATTCCCCATATCTGATTCCCCGCCTCTCTTTCCCCGCCTCTGATTCCCCGCCTCTGTTTCCCCATATCTGATTCCCCGCCTCTGATTCCCAACTATGATTCCCCGCCTCTGATTCCCCAGCTCTGATTCCCTGCCTCTGATTCCCTGCGTTCTATTCCCTGCCTCTGATTCCCCGCCTGTGATTCCGCATCACTGATTCACCACCTCTGATTCCCCACATCTGATTCCCCATAACTAATTCCCCACCTCTGTTTGCCCGCCTCTGATTCCCCGCCTCTGTTTCCCCATATCTGATTCCCCGTCTCTGAATCCCCAACTCTGATTCCCTGCCTCTGATTCCCCAGCTCTGATTCCCCGCCTTTGATTCCCCCCGTCTGATTCCCAGCCTCTGAATCCCCGTGTCTGATTTCCTGCCTCTGATTCCCCGCCTCTGATTCCCCATCTCTGATTCACCGCCTCTGATTCCCCACCTCTGATTCCCCATCTCTGATTCCGCACATCCGATTCCCTGCCTCTGATTCCCGAACTCTGATTCCCCGCCTCTGATTCCCCATCTCTGATTCCCCACCTCTGATTCCCCGTGTCTGATTCCCTGCCTCTGATTCCCCGCCTCTGAATACCAGCCTCTGATTCCCCATATCTGATTCCCCGCCTCTGATTCCCTGCCTCTGATTCCCCAGCTCTGATTCCCCGCCTTTGATTCCCCCCGTCTAATTCCCAGCCTCTGAATCCCCGTGTCTGATTTGCTGCCTCTGATTCCCCGCCTCCGATTCCCCATCTCTGATTCACCGCCTCTGATTCCCCATCTCTGATTCCCCACCTCTGATTCCGCGTGTCTGATTCCCCGTGTCTGATTCCCTGCCTCTGATTCCATACCTCTGATTCCCCATATCTGATTCCCTACCACTGATTCCCCTCCTCTGATTCCCCATCTCTGATTCACCACCTCTGATTCCCGGCCTCTGATTGCCCACCTCTGATTCCCCGCCTCTGATTCGCCAGCTATGATTCCCCCCCTCTGATTCCCCGCGACTGATTCCGCGCCTCTGATTCCCCAACTCTAATACCCCGCCTCTGATTCCCCAGCTCTGATTCCCCTCCTCTGATTCCCCGCATCTGATTCCCTGCCTCTGATTCCCCGCCTCTGATTCCAGGCCTCTGATTCCCAACCTCTGATTCCCCACCTCTGATTCCCAATATCTGATTCCCCGCCTCTGTTTCACCGCCTCTGATTCCCCGCCTCTGTTTCCCCATATCTGATTCCCCGCCTCTGATTCCCCAACTCTGATTCCCCGCCTGTGATTCCCCAGCTCTGATTCCCCGCCTCTGATTCCCCATATCTGATTCCCATCCTCTGATTGCCCACCTCTGATTCCCCGCCTCTGATTCGCCAGCTCTGATTCCCCACCTCTGATTCCCCGCATCTGATTCCCTGCCTCTGATTCCCCGCCTCTGATTCCCCATCTCTGATTCCCCGCCTGTGATTCCCCAGCTCTGATTCCCCGCCTCTGATTCCCCAGCTCTGATTCCCAGCCTCTGATTCCCCGTGTTTGATCCCCTGCCTCTGATTACCTTCCTCTGATTCCCGGCCACTGATACCCCGCTTCTGATTCTGATTCCCTGCCTCTGATTCCCCATCTCTGATTCACCACATCTAATTCCCTGCCTCTGATTTCACGCCCCTGATTCCCCACCTCTGATTCCCCATATCTGAATCCCCGCCTCTGTTTCCACGCCTCTGATTCCCTGCCTCTGATTCCCAACCTCTGATTCCCCACCCCTGATTCCCCATATCTGATTCCCCGCCTCTGTTTCCCTGCCTCTGATTCTCCGCCCCTGTTTCCCCATATCTGATTCCCCGCCTCTGATTCCCCAACTCTGATTCCCCGCCTCTGATTCCCCAGCTCTGATTCCCCACCTCAGATTCCCCATATCTGATTCCCCGCCTCTGTTTCCCCGCCTCTGATTCCCCGCCTCTGTTTCCCCATATCTGATTCCCCGCCTCTGATTCCCCAACTCTGATTCCCCGCCTCTGATTCCCCAGCTCTGATACCCGCCTCTGATTCCCCGCGTCTGTTTCCCCGCCTCTGATTCCCTGCCTCTGTTTCCCCATATCTAAGTCCCCGACTCTGATTCCCCAACTCTGATTCCCCACCTCTGATTCCCCAACTCTGATTCCCCGCCTCTGATTCCCCGCATCTGATTCCCTGCATCTGATTCCCAGCCTCTGATTCCCTGCCTCTGATTCCCAACCTCTGATTCCCCACCTCTGATTCCCCATATCTGATTCCCCGCCTCTGTTTCCCCGCCTCTGATTCCCCGCCTCTGTTTCCCCATATCTGATTCCCGGCCTCTGATTCCCCGCCTCTGATTCCCCGCCTCTGATTCCCTGCCTCTGATTCCCCATCTCCGATTCCGCACATCGGTTTTCCTGCCTCTGATTCCCCGCCTCTGAATCCCAGCCTCTGATTCCCCATATCTGATTCCCCGCCTCTGATTCCCTGCCTCTGATTCCCCAGCTCTGATTCCCCGCCTTTGATTCCCCCCGTCTAATTCCCAGCCTCTGAATCCCCGTGTCTGATTTCCTGCCTCTGATTCCCCGCCTCTGATTCCCCATCTCTGATTCACCGCCTCTGATTCCCCATCTCTGATTCCCCACCTCTGATTCCCCGTTTCTGATTCCCCGTGTCTGATTCCCTGCCTCTGATTCCACGCCTCTGATTCCCCATATCTGATTCCCTGCCACTGATACCCCGCCTCTGATTCCCCATCTCTGATTCACCACATCTGATTCCCGGCCTCTGATTGCCCACCTCTGATTCCCCGCCTCTGATTCGCCAGCTATGATTCCCCCCCTCTGATTCCCCGCGTCTGATTCCCCGCCTCTGATTCCCCAACTCTAATACCCCGCCTCTGATTCCCCAGCTCTGATTCCCCTCCTCTGATTCCCCGCATCTGATTCCCTGCCTCTGATTCCCCGCCTCTGATTCCAGGCCTCTGATTCCCAACCTCTGAATCCCCACCTCTGATTCCCCATATCTGATTCCCCGCCTCTGTTTCACCGCCTCTGATTCCCCGACTCTGTTTCCCCATATCTGATTCCCCGCCTCTGATTCCCCAACTCTGATTCCCCGCCTGTGATTCCCCAGCTCTAATTCCCCGCCTCTGATTCCCCATATCTGATTCCCATCCTCTGATTGCCCACCTCTGATTCCCCGCCTCTGATTCGCCAGCTCTGATTCCCCGCCTCTGATTCCCCGCATCTGATTCCCTGCCTCTGATTCCCCGCCTCTGATTCCCCATCTCTGATTCCCCGCCTGTGATTCCCCAGCTCTGTTTCCCAGCCTCTGATTCTCCGTGTTTGATCCCCTGCCTCTGATTACCTTCCTCTGATTCCCGGCCTCTGATACCCCGCTTCTGATTCTGATTCCCTGCCTCTGATTCCCCATCTCTGATTCACCACATCTAATTCCCTGCCTCTGATTCCACGCCCCTGATTCCCCACCTCTGATTCCCCATATCTGAATCCCCGCCTCTGTTTCCACGCCTCTGATTCCCTGCCTCTGATTCCCAACCTCTGATTCCCCACCCCTGATTCCCCATATCTGATTCCCCGCCTCTGTATCCCTGCCTCTGATTCTCCGCCCCTGTTTCCCCATATCTGATTCCCCGCCTCTGATTCCCCAACTCTGATTCCCCACCTCTGATTCCCCAGCTCTGATTCCCCGCCTTTGATTCCCCGTGTTTGATTCCCTGCCTCTGATTCCCCGCCTCTGATTCTCCATCTCTGATTCACCGCCTTTGATTCGACACCTCTGATTCCCCATATCTGATTCCCCACCTCTGTTACCCCGCCTCTGATTCCCCGCCTCTGATTCCCCATATATCATTCCCCACCTCTGAATCCCCATCTCTGATTCCCGGACTCTGATTCCCCACCTCTGATTTCCGGCCTCTTATTCCCGGCATCTGAATCCCGGCCTCTGATTCCCGGCCTCTGAATCCCCGCTTCTGATTCTGATTCCCTGCCTCTGATTCCCCATCTCTGATTCCGCACATCTGATTCCCTGCCTCTGATTCCCCACCTCTGATTCCCCATATCTGATTCCCCACCTCTGTTTCCCCGCCTCTGATTCCCCGCCTCTGTTTCCCCATATCTAATTCCCCACCTCTGATGCCCCAACTCTGATACCCCGCCTCTGATTCCCCAGCTCTGATTCCCCGCCTCTGATTCCCCGCATCCGATTCTCCATATCTGATTCCCCGCCTCTGTTTCCCCGCCTTTGATTCCCCGCCTCTGTCTCCCCATATCTGATTCCCCGCCTCTGATTCCCAACTATGATTCCCCGCCTCTGATTCCCCAGCTCTGATTCCCCGCCTCTGATTCCCCGCGTTCTATTCCCTGCCTCTGATTCCCCGCATGTGATTCCCCATCTCTGATTCACCACCTCTGATTCCCCACCTCTGATTCCCCTTATCTAATTCCCCGCCTCTGTTTGCCCGCCTCTGATTCCCCGCCTCTGTTTCCCCATATCTGATTCCCCGTGTCTGATTCCCTGCCTCTGATTCCCCGCCTCTGATTCCCCGCCTCTGATTCCCTGCCACTGATTCCCTGTCCCTGATACCCCACCTCTGATTCCCCATATCTGATTCCCTGCCTCTGTTTCCCCGCCTCTGATTCCCCGCCTCTGATTCCCCGCCTCTGATTCCCCGCCTCTGATTCCCCAACTCTGATTCCCCGCATCTGTTTCCCCGCCTCTGATTCCCTGCCTCTGTTTCCCCATATCTAAGTCCCCGACTCTGATTCCCCAACTCTGATTCCCCACCTCTGATTCCCCAACTCTGATTCCCCGCCTCTGATTCCCCGCATCTGATTCCCTGCATCTGATTCCCAGCCTCTGATTCCCTGCCTCTGATTCCCAACCTCTGATTCCCCACCTCTGATTCCCCATATCTGATTCCCCGCCTCTGTTTCCCCGCCTCTGATTCCCCGCCTCTGTTTCCCCATATCTGATTCCCCGCCTCTGATTCCCCAACTCTGATTCCCCGCGTCTGATTCCGCAGCTCTGATACCCGCCTCTGATTCCCCGCGTCTGTTTCCCCGCCTCTGATTCCCTGCCTCTGTTTCCCCATATCTAAGTCCCCGACTCTGATTCCCCAACTCTGATTCCCCACCTCTGATTCCCCAACTCTGATTCCCCGCCTCTGATTCCCCGCATCTGATTCCCTGCATCTGATTCCCAGCCTCTGATTCCCTGCCTCTGATTCCCAACCTCTGATTCCCCACCTCTGATTCCCCATATCTGATTCCCCGCCTCTGTTTCCCCGCCTCTGATTCCCCGCCTCTGTTTCCCCATATCTGATTCCCAGCCTCTGATTCCCCGCCTCTGATTCCCCGCCTCTGATTCCCTGCCTCTGATTCCCCATCTCCGATTCCGCACATCGGATTTCCTGCCTCTGATTCCCCGCCTCTGATTCCCCGCCTCTGATTCCCTGTTTCTGATTCCCAACCTCTGATTCCCCACCTCTGATTCCCCATATCTGATTCCCCGCCTCTGTCTCCCCGCCTCTGATTCCCCGCCTCTGATTCCACAACTCTGAATCCCCGCCTCTGATTCCCCAGCTCTGATTCCACGCCTCTGATTCCCCGTGTTTGATTCCCTGCCTCTGATTCCCTGCACTGATTCCCCATCTCTGATTCACCGCCTTTAATTCGCCACCTCTGATTCCCCATATCTGATTCCCCTCCTCTGTTTCCCCGCCTCTGATTCCCAACATCTGATTCCACACCTCTGATTCCCCATATCTGAATCCCCGCCTCTGATTCCCCATCTCTGATTCACCGCCTTTAATTCGCCACCTCTGATTCCCCATATCTGATTCCCCTCCTCTGTTTCCCCGCCTCTGATTCCCAACATCTGATTCCACACCTCTGATTCCCCATATCTGATTCCCCACCTCTGATTCTCCTACTCTGCTTCCCCGCCTCTGATTCCCCTGCTCTGATTCCCCGCCTCCGATTCCCCGTTTTTGATTCCCTGCCTCTGATTCCCCGCATCTGATTCCCCATCTCTGATTCACCGCCTTTGATTCGCCACCTCTGTTTCCCCATATCTGATTCCCCACCTCTGCTTCCCCGCCTCTGATTCCCCGCCTCTGATTCCCCATATCTGATTCCCCGGCTCTGATTGCCCACCTCTGATTCCCCGCCTCTGATTCGCCAGCTCTGATTCCCCGCCTCTGATTCCCCGCATCTGATTCCCTGCCTCTGATTCCCCGCCTCTGATTCCCCATCTCTGATTCACCGCCTTTGATTCGCCACCTCTGATTCCCCATATCTGATTCCCCACCTCTGTTTCCCGGCCTCTGATTCCCCGTCTCTGATTCTCCATATCTCATTCCCCGCCTCTGAATCCCCATCTCTGATTCCCGGACTCTGATTCCCCACCTCTGATTCCCGGCCTCTTATTCCCAGCATCTGATTCCCGGCCTCTGATTCCCGGCCTCTGATTCCCCGCTTCTGATTCTGATTCCCTGCCTCTGATTCCCCATCTCTGATTCCGCACATCTGATTCCCTGCCTCTGATTCCCCATCTCTGATTCCCCAACTCTGATTCCCCGCCTCTGATTCCCCAGCTCTGATTCCCCAGCTCTGATTCCCCGCCTCTGATTCCCCGCATCCGATTCCCCATATCTGATTCCCCGCCTCTCTTTCCCCGCCTCTGATTCCCCGCCTCTGTTTCCCCATATCTGATTCCCCGCCTCTGATTCCCAACTATGATTCCCCGCCTCTGATTCCCCAGCTCTGATTCCCTGCCTCTGATTCCCTGCGTTCTATTCCCTGCCTCTGATTCCCCGCCTGTGATTCCGCATCACTGATTCACCACCTCTGATTCCCCACATCTGATTCCCCATAACTAATTCCCCACCTCTGTTTGCCCGCCTCTGATTCCCCGCCTCTGTTTCCCCATATCTGATTCCCCGTCTCTGAATCCCCAACTCTGATTCCCTGCCTCTGATTCCCCAGCTCTGATTCCCCGCCTTTGATTCCCCCCGTCTGATTCCCAGCCTCTGAATCCCCGTGTCTGATTTCCTGCCTCTGATTCCCCGCCTCTGATTCCCCATCTCTGATTCACCGCCTCTGATTCCCCACCTCTGATTCCCCATCTCTGATTCCGCACATCCGATTCCCTGCCTCTGATTCCCGAACTCTGATTCCCCGCCTCTGATTCCCCATCTCTGATTCCCCACCTCTGATTCCCCGTGTCTGATTCCCTGCCTCTGATTCCCCGCCTCTGAATACCAGCCTCTGATTCCCCATATCTGATTCCCCGCCTCTGATTCCCTGCCTCTGATTCCCCAGCTCTGATTCCCCGCCTTTGATTCCCCCCGTCTCATTCCCAGCCTCTTAATCCCCGTGTCTGATTTCCTGCCTCTGATTCCCCGCCTCTGATTCCCCGCATCCGATTCTCCATATCTGATTCCCCGCCTCTGTTTCCCCGCCTTTGATTCCCCGCCTCTGTCTCCCCATATCTGATTCCCCGCCTCTGATTCCCAACTATGATTCCCCGCCTCTGATTCCCCAGCTCTGATTCCCCGCCTCTGATTCCCCGCGTTCTATTCCCTGCCTCTGATTCCCCGCATGTGATTCCCCATCTCTGATTCACCACCTCTGATTCCCCACCTCTGATTCCCCTTATCTAATTCCCCGCCTCTGTTTGCCCGCCTCTGATTCCCCGCCTCTGTTTCCCCATATCTGATTCCCCGTGTCTGATTCCCTGCCTCTGATTCCCCGCCTCTGATTCCCCGCCTCTGATTCCCTGCCACTGATTCCCTGTCCCTGATACCCCACCTCTGATTCCCCATATCTGATTCCCTGCCTCTGTTTCCCCGCCTCTGATTCCCCGCCTCTGATTCCCCGCCTCTGATTCCCCGCCTCTGATTCCCCAACTCTGATTCCCCGCATCTGTTTCCCCGCCTCTGATTCCCTGCCTCTGTTTCCCCATATCTAAGTCCCCGACTCTGATTCCCCAACTCTGATTCCCCACCTCTGATTCCCCAACTCTGATTCCCCGCCTCTGATTCCCCGCATCTGATTCCCTGCATCTGATTCCCAGCCTCTGATTCCCTGCCTCTGATTCCCAACCTCTGATTCCCCACCTCTGATTCCCCATATCTGATTCCCCGCCTCTGTTTCCCCGCCTCTGATTCCCCGCCTCTGTTTCCCCATATCTGATTCCCCGCCTCTGATTCCCCAACTCTGATTCCCCGCGTCTGATTCCGCAGCTCTGATACCCGCCTCTGATTCCCCGCGTCTGTTTCCCCGCCTCTGATTCCCTGCCTCTGTTTCCCCATATCTAAGTCCCCGACTCTGATTCCCCAACTCTGATTCCCCACCTCTGATTCCCCAACTCTGATTCCCCGCCTCTGATTCCCCGCATCTGATTCCCTGCATCTGATTCCCAGCCTCTGATTCCCTGCCTCTGATTCCCAACCTCTGATTCCCCACCTCTGATTCCCCATATCTGATTCCCCGCCTCTGTTTCCCCGCCTCTGATTCCCCGCCTCTGTTTCCCCATATCTGATTCCCAGCCTCTGATTCCCCGCCTCTGATTCCCCGCCTCTGATTCCCTGCCTCTGATTCCCCATCTCCGATTCCGCACATCGGATTTCCTGCCTCTGATTCCCCGCCTCTGATTCCCCGCCTCTGATTCCCTGTTTCTGATTCCCAACCTCTGATTCCCCACCTCTGATTCCCCATATCTGATTCCCCGCCTCTGTCTCCCCGCCTCTGATTCCCCGCCTCTGATTCCACAACTCTGAATCCCCGCCTCTGATTCCCCAGCTCTGATTCCACGCCTCTGATTCCCCGTGTTTGATTCCCTGCCTCTGATTCCCTGCACTGATTCCCCATCTCTGATTCACCGCCTTTAATTCGCCACCTCTGATTCCCCATATCTGATTCCCCTCCTCTGTTTCCCCGCCTCTGATTCCCAACATCTGATTCCACACCTCTGATTCCCCATATCTGAATCCCCGCCTCTGATTCCCCATCTCTGATTCACCGCCTTTAATTCGCCACCTCTGATTCCCCATATCTGATTCCCCTCCTCTGTTTCCCCGCCTCTGATTCCCAACATCTGATTCCACACCTCTGATTCCCCATATCTGATTCCCCACCTCTGATTCTCCTACTCTGCTTCCCCGCCTCTGATTCCCCTGCTCTGATTCCCCGCCTCCGATTCCCCGTTTTTGATTCCCTGCCTCTGATTCCCCGCATCTGATTCCCCATCTCTGATTCACCGCCTTTGATTCGCCACCTCTGTTTCCCCATATCTGATTCCCCACCTCTGCTTCCCCGCCTCTGATTCCCCGCCTCTGATTCCCCATATCTGATTCCCCGGCTCTGATTGCCCACCTCTGATTCCCCGCCTCTGATTCGCCAGCTCTGATTCCCCGCCTCTGATTCCCCGCATCTGATTCCCTGCCTCTGATTCCCCGCCTCTGATTCCCCATCTCTGATTCACCGCCTTTGATTCGCCACCTCTGATTCCCCATATCTGATTCCCCACCTCTGTTTCCCGGCCTCTGATTCCCCGTCTCTGATTCTCCATATCTCATTCCCCGCCTCTGAATCCCCATCTCTGATTCCCGGACTCTGATTCCCCACCTCTGATTCCCGGCCTCTTATTCCCAGCATCTGATTCCCGGCCTCTGATTCCCGGCCTCTGATTCCCCGCTTCTGATTCTGATTCCCTGCCTCTGATTCCCCATCTCTGATTCCGCACATCTGATTCCCTGCCTCTGATTCCCCATCTCTGATTCCCCAACTCTGATTCCCCGCCTCTGATTCCCCAGCTCTGATTCCCCAGCTCTGATTCCCCGCCTCTGATTCCCCGCATCCGATTCCCCATATCTGATTCCCCGCCTCTCTTTCCCCGCCTCTGATTCCCCGCCTCTGTTTCCCCATATCTGATTCCCCGCCTCTGATTCCCAACTATGATTCCCCGCCTCTGATTCCCCAGCTCTGATTCCCTGCCTCTGATTCCCTGCGTTCTATTCCCTGCCTCTGATTCCCCGCCTGTGATTCCGCATCACTGATTCACCACCTCTGATTCCCCACATCTGATTCCCCATAACTAATTCCCCACCTCTGTTTGCCCGCCTCTGATTCCCCGCCTCTGTTTCCCCATATCTGATTCCCCGTCTCTGAATCCCCAACTCTGATTCCCTGCCTCTGATTCCCCAGCTCTGATTCCCCGCCTTTGATTCCCCCCGTCTGATTCCCAGCCTCTGAATCCCCGTGTCTGATTTCCTGCCTCTGATTCCCCGCCTCTGATTCCCCATCTCTGATTCACCGCCTCTGATTCCCCACCTCTGATTCCCCATCTCTGATTCCGCACATCCGATTCCCTGCCTCTGATTCCCGAACTCTGATTCCCCGCCTCTGATTCCCCATCTCTGATTCCCCACCTCTGATTCCCCGTGTCTGATTCCCTGCCTCTGATTCCCCGCCTCTGAATACCAGCCTCTGATTCCCCATATCTGATTCCCCGCCTCTGATTCCCTGCCTCTGATTCCCCAGCTCTGATTCCCCGCCTTTGATTCCCCCCGTCTCATTCCCAGCCTCTTAATCCCCGTGTCTGATTTCCTGCCTCTGATTCCCCGCCTCTGATTCCCCATCTCTGATTCACCGCCTCTGATTCCCCATCTCTGATTCCCCACCTCTGATTCCGCGTGTCTGATTCCCCGTGTCTGATTCCCTGCCTCTGATTCCACACCTCTGATTCCCCATATCTGATTCCCTACCACTGATTCCCCTCCTCTGATTCCCCATCTCTGATTCACCACCTCTGATTCCCGGCCTCTGATTGCCCACCTCTGATTCCCCGCCTCTGATTCGCCAGCTATGATTCCCCCCCTCTGATTCCCCGCGACTGATTCCCCGCCTCTGATTCCCCAACTCTAATACCCCGCCTCTGATTCCCCAGCTCTGATTCCCCTCCTCTGATTCCCCGCATCTGATTCCCTGCCTCTGATTCCCCGCCTCTGATTCCAGGCCTCTGATTCCCAACCTCTGATTCCCCACCTCTGATTCCCAATATCTGATTCCCCGCCTCTGTTTCACCGCCTCTGATTCCCCGCCTCTGTTTCCCCATATCTGATTCCCCGCCTCTGATTCCCCAACTCTGATTCCCCGCCTGTGATTCCCCAGCTCTGATTCCCCGCCTCTGATTCCCCATATCTGATTCCCATCCTCTGATTGCCCACCTCTGATTCCCCGCCTCTGATTCGCCAGCTCTGATTCCCCACCTCTGATTCCCCGCATCTGATTCCCTGCCTCTGATTCCCCGCCTCTGATTCCCCATCTCTGATTCCCCGCCTGTGATTCCCCAGCTCTGATTCCCCGCCTCTGATTCCCCAGCTCTGATTCCCAGCCTCTGATTCCCCGTGTTTGATCCCCTGCCTCTGATTACCTTCCTCTGATTCCCGGCCACTGATACCCCGCTTCTGATTCTGATTCCCTGCCTCTGATTCCCCATCTCTGATTCACCACATCTAATTCCCTGCCTCTGATTTCACGCCCCTGATTCCCCACCTCTGATTCCCCATATCTGAATCCCCGCCTCTGTTTCCACGCCTCTGATTCCCTGCCTCTGATTCCCAACCTCTGATTCCCCACCCCTGATTCCCCATATCTGATTCCCCGCCTCTGTTTCCCTGCCTCTGATTCCCCGCCCCTGTTTCCCCATATCTGATTCCCCGCCTCTGTTTCCCCATATCTGATTCCCCGTGTCTGATTCCCTGCCTCTGATTCCCCGCCTCTGATTCCCCGCCTCTGATTCCCTGCCACTGATTCCCTGTCCCTGATACCCCACCTCTGATTCCCCATATCTGATTCCCTGCCTCTGTTTCCCCGCCTCTGATTCCCCGCCTCTGATTCCCCGCCTCTGATTCCCCGCCTCTGATTCCCCAACTCTGATTCCCCGCATCTGTTTCCCCGCCTCTGATTCCCTGCCTCTGTTTCCCCATATCTAAGTCCCCGACTCTGATTCCCCAACTCTGATTCCCCACCTCTGATTCCCCAACTCTGATTCCCCGCCTCTGATTCCCCGCATCTGATTCCCTGCATCTGATTCCCAGCCTCTGATTCCCTGCCTCTGATTCCCAACCTCTGATTCCCCACCTCTGATTCCCCATATCTGATTCCCCGCCTCTGTTTCCCCGCCTCTGATTCCCCGCCTCTGTTTCCCCATATCTGATTCCCCGCCTCTGATTCCCCAACTCTGATTCCCCGCGTCTGATTCCGCAGCTCTGATACCCGCCTCTGATTCCCCGCGTCTGTTTCCCCGCCTCTGATTCCCTGCCTCTGTTTCCCCATATCTAAGTCCCCGACTCTGATTCCCCAACTCTGATTCCCCACCTCTGATTCCCCAACTCTGATTCCCCGCCTCTGATTCCCCGCATCTGATTCCCTGCATCTGATTCCCAGCCTCTGATTCCCTGCCTCTGATTCCCAACCTCTGATTCCCCACCTCTGATTCCCCATATCTGATTCCCCGCCTCTGTTTCCCCGCCTCTGATTCCCCGCCTCTGTTTCCCCATATCTGATTCCCAGCCTCTGATTCCCCGCCTCTGATTCCCCGCCTCTGATTCCCTGCCTCTGATTCCCCATCTCCGATTCCGCACATCGGATTTCCTGCCTCTGATTCCCCGCCTCTGATTCCCCGCCTCTGATTCCCTGTTTCTGATTCCCAACCTCTGATTCCCCACCTCTGATTCCCCATATCTGATTCCCCGCCTCTGTCTCCCCGCCTCTGATTCCCCGCCTCTGATTCCACAACTCTGAATCCCCGCCTCTGATTCCCCAGCTCTGATTCCACGCCTCTGATTCCCCGTGTTTGATTCCCTGCCTCTGATTCCCTGCACTGATTCCCCATCTCTGATTCACCGCCTTTAATTCGCCACCTCTGATTCCCCATATCTGATTCCCCTCCTCTGTTTCCCCGCCTCTGATTCCCAACATCTGATTCCACACCTCTGATTCCCCATATCTGATTCCCCGCCTCTGTTTCCCCGCCTCTGATTCCCCGCCCCTGTTTCCCCATATCTGATTCCCCACCTCTGATTCTCCTACTCTGCTTCCCCGCCTCTGATTCCCCTGCTCTGATTCCCCGCCTCCGATTCCCCGTTTTTGATTCCCTGCCTCTGATTCCCCGCATCTGATTCCCCATCTCTGATTCACCGCCTTTGATTCGCCACCTCTGTTTCCCCATATCTGATTCCCCACCTCTGCTTCCCCGCCTCTGATTCCCCGCCTCTGATTCCCCATATCTGATTCCCCGGCTCTGATTGCCCACCTCTGATTCCCCGCCTCTGATTCGCCAGCTCTGATTCCCCGCCTCTGATTCCCCGCATCTGATTCCCTGCCTCTGATTCCCCGCCTCTGATTCCCCATCTCTGATTCACCGCCTTTGATTCGCCACCTCTGATTCCCCATATCTGATTCCCCACCTCTGTTTCCCGGCCTCTGATTCCCCGCCTCTGATTCTCCATATCTCATTCCCCGCCTCTGAATCCCCATCTCTGATTCCCGGACTCTGATTCCCCACCTCTGATTCCCGGCCTCTTATTCCCAGCATCTGATTCCCGGCCTCTGATTCCCGGCCTCTGATTCCCCGCTTCTGATTCTGATTCCCTGCCTCTGATTCCCCATCTCTGATTCCGCACATCTGATTCCCTGCCTCTGATTCCCCATCTCTGATTCCCCAACTCTGATTCCCCGCCTCTGATTCCCCAGCTCTGATTCCCCAGCTCTGATTCCCCGCCTCTGATTCCCCGCATCCGATTACCCATATCTGATTCCCCGCCTCTCTTTCCCCGCCTCTGATTCCCCGCCTCTGTTTCCCCATATCTGATTCCCCGCCTCTGATTCCCAACTATGATTCCCCGCCTCTGATTCCCCAGCTCTGATTCCCTGCCTCTGATTCCCTGCGTTCTATTCCCTGCCTCTGATTCCCCGCCTGTGATTCCGCATCACTGATTCACCACCTCTGATTCCCCACATCTGATTCCCCATAACTAATTCCCCACCTCTGTTTGCCCGCCTCTGATTCCCCGCCTCTGTTTCCCCATATCTGATTCCCCGTCTCTGAATCCCCAACTCTGATTCCCTGCCTCTGATTCCCCAGCTCTGATTCCCCGCCTTTGATTCCCCCCGTCTGATTCCCAGCCTCTGAATCCCCGTGTCTGATTTCCTGCCTCTGATTCCCCGCCTCTGATTCCCCATCTCTGATTCACCGCCTCTGATTCCCCACCTCTGATTCCCCATCTCTGATTCCGCACATCCGATTCCCTGCCTCTGATTCCCGAACTCTGATTCCCCGCCTCTGATTCCCCATCTCTGATTCCCCACCTCTGATTCCCCGTGTCTGATTCCCTGCCTCTGATTCCCCGCCTCTGAATACCAGCCTCTGATTCCCCATATCTGATTCCCCGCCTCTGATTCCCTGCCTCTGATTCCCCAGCTCTGATTCCCCGCCTTTGATTCCCCCCGTCTCATTCCCAGCCTCTTAATCCCCGTGTCTGATTTCCTGCCTCTGATTCCACACCTCTGATTCCCCATATCTGATTCCCTACCACTGATTCCCCTCCTCTGATTCCCCATCTCTGATTCACCACCTCTGATTCCCGGCCTCTGATTGCCCACCTCTGATTCCCCGCCTCTGATTCGCCAGCTATGATTCCCCCCCTCTGATTCCCCGCGACTGATTCCCCGCCTCTGATTCCCCAACTCTAATACCCCGCCTCTGATTCCCCAGCTCTGATTCCCCTCCTCTGATTCCCCGCATCTGATTCCCTGCCTCTGATTCCCCGCCTCTGATTCCAGGCCTCTGATTCCCAACCTCTGATTCCCCACCTCTGATTCCCAATATCTGATTCCCCGCCTCTGTTTCACCGCCTCTGATTCCCCGCCTCTGTTTCCCCATATCTGATTCCCCGCCTCTGATTCCCCAACTCTGATTCCCCGCCTGTGATTCCCCAGCTCTGATTCCCCGCCTCTGATTCCCCATATCTGATTCCCATCCTCTGATTGCCCACCTCTGATTCCCCGCCTCTGATTCGCCAGCTCTGATTCCCCACCTCTGATTCCCCGCATCTGATTCCCTGCCTCTGATTCCCCGCCTCTGATTCCCCATCTCTGATTCCCCGCCTGTGATTCCCCAGCTCTGATTCCCCGCCTCTGATTCCCCAGCTCTGATTCCCAGCCTCTGATTCCCCGTGTTTGATCCCCTGCCTCTGATTACCTTCCTCTGATTCCCGGCCACTGATACCCCGCTTCTGATTCTGATTCCCTGCCTCTGATTCCCCATCTCTGATTCACCACATCTAATTCCCTGCCTCTGATTTCACGCCCCTGATTCCCCACCTCTGATTCCCCATATCTGAATCCCCGCCTCTGTTTCCACGCCTCTGATTCCCTGCCTCTGATTCCCAACCTCTGATTCCCCACCCCTGATTCCCCATATCTGATTCCCCGCCTCTGTTTCCCTGCCTCTGATTCCCCGCCCCTGTTTCCCCATATCTGATTCCCCGCCTCTGATTCCCCAACTCTGATTCCCCGCCTCTGATTCCCCAGCTCTGATTCCCCGCCTCTGATTCCCCGTGTTTGATTCCCTGCCTCTGATTCCCCGCCTCTGATTCCCCATCTCTGATTCACCGCCTTTGATTCGCCACCTCTGATTCCCCATATCTGATTCCCCACCTCTGTTACCCCGCCTCTGATTCCCCGCCTCTGATTCCCCATATATCATTCCCTGCCTCTGAATCCCCATCTCTGACTCCCGGACTCTGATTCCCCACCTCTGATTCCCGGCCTCTTATTCCCGGCATCTGAACCCCGGCCTCTGATTCCCGGCCTCTGATTCCCCGCTTCTGATTCTGATTCCCTGCCTCTGATTCCCCATCTCTGATTCCGCACATCTGATTCCCTGCATCTGATTCCCCACATCTGATTCCCCATATCTGATTCCTCGCCTATGTTTCCCCGCCTCTGATTTTCCGCCTCTGTTTCCCCATATCTAATTCCCCACCTCAGATGCCCCAACTCTGATACCCCGCCTCTGATTCCCCAGCTCCTATTCCCCGCCTCTGATTCCCCGCATCCGTTTCCCCATATCTGATTCCCCGCCTCTGTTTCCCCGCCTTTGATTCCCCGCCTCTGTTTCCCCATATCTGATTCCCCGCCTCTGATTCCCAACTATGATTCCCCGCCTCTGATTCCCCAGCTCTGATTCCCCGCCTCTGATTCCCCGCGTTCTATTCACTGCCTCTGATTCCCCGCCTGTGATTCCCCATCTCTGATTCACCACCTCTGATTCCCCACCTCTGATTCACCATATCTAATTCCCCGCCTCTGTTTGCCCGCCTCTGATTCCCCGCCTCTGTTTCCCCATATCTGATTCCCCGTGTCTGATTCCCTGCCTCTGATTCCCCGCCTCTGTTTCCCCGCCTCTGATTCCCTGCCACTGATTCCCTGCCCCTGATACCCCACCTCTGATTCCCCATATCTGATTCCCTGCCTCTGTTTCCCCGCCTCTGATTCCCCGCCTCTGATTCCCCATATCTGATTCCCCGCCTCTGATTCCCCAACTCTGATTCCCCGCCTCTGATTCCCCAGCTCTGAATCCCCGCCTCTGATTCCCCGCGTCTGTTTCCCCGCCTCTGATTCCCCGCCTCTGTTTCCCCATATCTAAGTCCCCGACACTGATTCCCCAACTCTGATTCCCCACCTCTGATTCCCCAGCTCTGATTCCCCGCCTCTGATTCCCCGCATCTGATTCCCTGCATCTGATTCCCAGCCTCTGATTCCCTGCCTCTGATTCCGAACCTCTGATTCCCCACTCTGATTCCCCATATCTGATTCCCCGCCTCTGTTTCCCCGCCTCTGATTCCCCGCCTCTGTTTCCCCATATCTGATTCCCGGCCTCTGATTCTCCGCCTCTGATTCCCCGCCTCTGATTCCCTGCCTCTGATTCCCCATCTCCGATTCCGCACATCGGATTACTTGCCTCTGATTCCCCGCCTCTGATTCCCCGCCTCTGATTCCCTGCTTCTGATTCCCAACCTCTGATTCCCCACCTCTGATTCCCCATATCTGATTCCCCGCCTCTGTTTCCCCGCCTCTGATTCCCCGCCTCTGATTCCCCAACTCTGAATCCCCGCCTCTGATTCCCCAGCTCTGATTCCCCGCCTCTGATTCCCCGCATCTGATTCCCTGCCTCTGATTCCCCGCCTCTGATTCCAGGCCTCTGATTCCCAGCATCTGATTCCGGCCTCTGATTCCCGGCCTCTGATTCCCTGCTTCTGATTCTGATTCCCTGCCTCTGATTCCCCATCTCTGATTCCGCACATCTGATTCCTTGCCTCTGATTCCCCACCTCTGATTCCCCAGCTCTGATTCCCCGCCTTTGATTCCCCCCGTCTGATTCCCAGCCTCTGAATCCCCGTGTCTGATTTCCTGCCTCTGATTCCCCGCCTCTGATTCCCCATCTCTGATTCACCGCCTCTGATTCCCCACCTCTGATTCCCCATCTCTGATTCCGCACATCCGATTCCCTGCCTCTGATTCCCGAACTCTGATTCCCCGCCTCTGATTCCCCATCTCTGATTCCCCACCTCTGATTCCCCGTGTCTGATTCCCTGCCTCTGATTCCCCGCCTCTGAATACCAGCCTCTGATTCCCCATATCTGATTCCCCGCCTCTGATTCCCTGCCTCTGATTCCCCAGCTCTGATTCCCCGCCTTTGATTCCGCACATCTGATTCCCTTCCTCTGATTCCCCGCCTCTGATTTTCCGCCTCTGATTCCCTGCCTCTGATTCCCAACCTCGGATTCCCCACCTCTGATTCCCCATATCTGATTCCCCGCCTCTGTTTCCCCGCCTCTGATTCCCCGCCTCTGATTCCCAACTCTGATTCCCCGCCTCTGATTCCCCAGCTCTGATTCCCCGTGTTTGATTCCCTGCCTCTGATTCCCTGCCCTGATTCCCCATCTCTGTTTCACCGCCTTTGATTCGCCACCTCTGATTCCCCATATCTGATTCCCCGCCTCTGTTTCCCCGACTCTGATTCCCTGCCTCTGATTCCCAACCTCTGATTCCACACCTCTGATTCCCCATATCTGATTCCCCGCCTCTATTTCCCCATATCTGATTCCCCGCCTCTGATTCCCCAACTCTGATTCCCCTCCTCTGATTCCCCAGCTCTGATTCCCCGACTCTGATTCCCGGCATCCGATTCCCTGCCTCTGATTCCCTGCCTCTGTTTCCCCATATCTGATTCCCCGCCTCTGATTCCCAACTATGATTCCCCGCCTCTGATTCCCCAGCTCTGATTCCCTGCCTCTGATTCCCTGCGTTCTATTCCCTGCCTCTGATTCCCCGCCTGTGATTCCCCATCACTGATTCACCACCTCTGATTCCCCACATCTGATTCCCCATAACTAATTCCCCGCCTCTGTTTGCCCGCCTCTGATTCCCCGCCTCTGTTTCCCCATATCTGATTCCCCGTCTCTGAATCCCCAATTCTGATTCCCTGCCTCTGATTCCCCAGCTCTGATTCCCCGCCTTTGATTCCCCCCGTCTGATTCCCAGCCTCTGAATCCCCGTGTCTGATTTCCTGCCTCTGATTCCCCGCCTCTGATTCCCCATCTCTGATTCACCGCCTCTGATTCCCCACCTCTGATTCCCCATCTCTGATTCCGCACATCCGATTCCCTGCCTCTGATTCCCGAACTCTGATTCCCCGCCTCTGATTCCCCATCTCTGATTCCCCACCTCTGATTCCCCGTGTCTGATTCCCTGCCTCTGATTCCCCGCCTCTGAATACCAGCCTCTGATTCCCCATATCTGATTCCCCGCCTCTGATTCCCTGCCCCTGATTCCCCAGCTCTGATTCCCCGCCTTTGATTCCGCACATCTGATTCCCTTCCTCTGATTCCCCGCCTCTGATTTTCCGCCTCTGATTCCCTGCCTCTGATTCCCAACCTCGGATTCCCCACCTCTGATTCCCCATATCTGATTCCCCGCCTCTGTTTCCCCGCCTCTGATTCCCCGCCTCTGATTCCCAACTCTGATTACCCGCCTCTGATTCCCCAGCTCTGATTCCCCGTGTTTGATTCCCTGCCTCTGATTCCCTGCCCTGATTCCCCATCTCTGTTTCACCGCCTTTGATTCGCCACCTCTGATTCCCCATATCTCATTCCCTGCCTCTGTTTCCCCGACTCTAATTCCCTGCCTCTGATTCCCAACCTCTGATTCCACACCTCTGATTCCCCATATCTGATTCCCCGCCTCTATTTCCCCATATCTGATTCCCCGCCTCTGATTCCCCAACTCTGATTCCCCGCCTCTGATTCCCCAGATCTGATTCCCCGACTCTGATTCCCGGCATCCGATTCCCTGCCTCTGATTCCCCGCCTCTGTTTCCCCATATCTGATTCCCCGCCTCTGATTCCCAACTATGATTCCCCGCCTCTGATTCCCCAGCTCTGATTCCCTGCCTCTGATTCCCTGCGTTCTATTCCCTGCCTCTGATTCCCCGCCTGTGATTCCCCATCACTGATTCACCACCTCTGATTCCCCACATCTGATTCCCCATAACTAATTCCCCGCCTCTGTTTGCCCGCCTCTGATTCCCCGCCTCTGTTTCCCCATATCTGATTCCCCGTCTCTGAATCCCCAACTCTGATTCCCTGCCTCTGATTCCCCAGCTCTGATTCCCCGCCTTTGATTCCCCCCGTCTGATTCCCAGCCTCTGAATCCCCGTGTCTGATTTCCTGCCTCTGATTCCCCGCCTCTTATTCCCCATCTCTGATTCACCGCCTCTGATTCCCCACCTCTGATTCCCCATCTCTGATTCCGCACATCCGATTCCCTGCCTCTGATTCCCGAACTCTGATTCCCCGCCTCTGATTCCCCATCTCTGATTCCCCACCTCTGATTCCCCGTGTCTGATTCCCTGCCTCTGATTCCCCGCCTCTGAATACCAGCCTCTGATTCCCCATATCTGATTCCCCGCCTCTGATTCCCTGCCTCTGATTCCCCAGCTCTGATTCCCCGCCTTTGATTCCCCCCGTCTCATTCCCAGCCTCTGAATCCCCGTGTCTGATTTCCTGCCTCTGATTCCCCGCCTCTGATTCCCCATCTCTGATTCACCGCCTCTGATTCCCCATCTCTGATTCCCCACCTCTGATTCCCCGTGTCTGATTCCCCGTGTCTGATTCCCTGCCTCTGATTCCACGCCTCTGATTCCCCATATCTGATTCCCTACCACTGATTCCCCTCCTCTGATTCCCCATCTCTGATTCACCACCTCTGATTCCCGGCCTCTGATTGCCCACCTCTGATTCCCCGCCTCTGATTCGCCAGCTATGATTCCCCCCCTCTGATTCCCCGCGTCTGATTCCCCGCCTCTGATTCCCCAACTCTAATACCCCGCCTCTGATTCCCCAGCTCTGATTCCCCTCCTCTGATTCCCCGCATCTGATTCCCTGCCTCTGATTCCCCGCCTCTGATTCCAGGCCTCTGATTCCCAACCTCTGATTCCCCACCTCTGATTCCCAATATCTGATTCCCCGCCTCTGTTTCACCGCCTCTGATTCCCCGCCTCTGTTTCCCCATATCTGATTCCCCGCCTCTGATTCCCCAACTCTGATTCCCCGCCTGTGATTCCCCAGCTCTGATTCCCCGCCTCTGATTCCCCATATCTGATTCCCATCCTCTGATTGCCCACCTCTGATTCCCCGCCTCTGATTCGCCAGCTCTGATTCCCCACCTCTGATTCCCCGCATCTGATTCCCTGCCTCTGATTCCCCGCCTCTGATTCCCCATCTCTGATTCCCCGCCTGTGATTCCCCAGCTCTGATTCCCCGCCTCGGATTCCCCAGCTCTGATTCCCAGCCTCTGATTCCCCGTGTTTGATCCCCTGCCTCTGATTACCTTCCTCTGATTCCCGGCCACTGATACCCCGCTTCTGATTCTGATTCCCTGCCTCTGATTCCCCATCTCTGATTCACCACATCTAATTCCCTGCCTCTGATTTCACGCCCCTGATTCCCCACCTCTGATTCCCCATATCTGAATCCCCGCCTCTGTTTCCACGCCTCTGATTCCCTGCCTCTGATTCCCAACCTCTGAATCCCCACCCCTGATTCCCCATATCTGATTCCCCGCCTCTGTTTCACTGCCTCTGATTCCCCGCCCCTGTTTCCCCATATCTGATTCCCCGCCTCTGATTCCCCAACTCTGATTCCCCGCCTCTGATTCCCCAGCTCTGATTCCCCGCCTCTGATTCCCCGTGTTTGATTCCCTGCCTCTGATTCCCCGCCTCTGATTCCCCATCTCTGATTCACCGCCTTTGATTCGCCACCTCTGATTCCCCATATCTGATTCCCCACCTCTGTTACCCCGCCTCTGATTCCCCGCCTCTGATTCCCCATATATCATTCCCTGCCTCTGAATCCCCATCTCTGATTCCCGGACTCTGATTCCCCACCTCTGATTCCCGGCCTCTTATTCCCGGCATCTGAACCCCGGCCTCTGATTCCCGGCCTCTGATTCCCCGCTTCTGATTCTGATTCCCTGCCTCTGATTCCCCATCTCTGATTCCGCACATCTGATTCCCTGCATCTGATTCCCCACCTCTGATTCCCCAGCTCCTATTCCCCGCCTCTGATTCCCCGCATCCGTTTCCCCATATCTGATTCCCCGCCTCTGTTTCCCCGCCTTTGATTCCCCGCCTCTGTTTCCCCATATCTGATTCCCCGCCTCTGATTCCCAACTATGATTCCCCGCCTCTGATTCCCCAGCTCTGATTCCCCGCCTCTGATTCCCCGCGTTCTATTCCCTGCCTCTGATTCCCCGCCTGTGATTCCCCATCTCTGATTCACCACCTCTGATTCCCCACCTCTGATTCCCCATATCTAATTCCCCGCCTCTGTTTGCCCGCCTCTGATTCCCCGCCTCTGTTTCCCCATATCTGATTCCCCGTGTCTGATTCCCTGCCTCTGATTCCCCGCCTCTGTTTCCCCGCCTCTGATTCCCTGCCACTGATTCCCTGCCCCTGATACCCCACCTCTGATTCCCCATATCTGATTCCCCGCCTCTGATTCCCCAACTCTGATTCCCCGCCTCTGATTCCCCAGCTCTGAATCCCCGCCTCTGATTCCCCGCGTCTGTTTCCCCGCCTCTGATTCCCCGCCTCTGTTTCCCCATATCTAAGTCCCCGACACTGATTCCCCAACTCTGATTCCCCACCTCTGATTCCCCAGCTCTGATTCCCCGCCTCTGATTCCCCGCATCTGATTCCCTGCATCTGATTCCCAGCCTCTGATTCCCTGCCTCTGATTCCGAACCTCTGATTCCCCACCTCTGATTCCCCATATCTGATTCCCCGCCTCTGTTTCCCCGCCTCTGATTCCCCGCCTCTGTTTCCCCATATCTGATTCCCGGCCTCTGATTCACCGCCTCTGATTCCCCGCCTCTGATTCCCCATCTCCGATTCCGCACATCGGATTACCTTCCCCTGATTCCCCGCCTCTGATTCCCCGCCTCTGATTCCCTGCTTCTGATTCCCAACCTCTGATTCCCCACCTCTGATTCCCCATATCTGATTCCCCGCCTCTGTTTCCCCGCCTCTGATTCCCCGCCTCTGATTCCCCAACTCTGAATCCCCGCCTCTGATTCCCCAGCTCTGATTCCCCGCCTCTGATTCCCCGCATCTGATTCCCTGCCTCTGATTCCCCGCCTCTGATTCCAGGCCTCTGATTCCCAGCATCAGATTCCGGCCTCTGATTCCCGGCCTCTGATTCCCTGCTTCTGATTCTGATTCCCTGCCTCTGATTCCCCATCTCTGATTCCGCACATCTGATTCCTTGCCTCTGATTCCCCACCTCTGATTCCCCATATCTGATTCCCCGCCTGGGTTTCCCCACCTCTGATTCCCCGCCTCTGTTTCCCAATATCTAAGTCCCCGCCTCTGATTCCCCAAATCTGATTCCCCACCTCTGATTCCCCAGCTCTGATTCCCCGCCTCTGATTCCCCGCATCTGATTCCCTGCATCTGATTCCAAGCCTCTGATTCCCTGCCTCTGATTCCCAACATCTGATTCCCCACCTCTGATTCCCCATATCTGATTCCCCGCCTCTGTTTCCCCGCCTCGGATTCCCCGCCTCTGTTTCCCCATATCTGATTCCCGGCCTCTGATTCCCCGCCTCTGATTCCCCGCCTCTCATTCCCTGCCTCTGATTCCCCATCTCCGATTCCGCACATCTGATTCCCTTCCTCTGATTCCCCGCCTCTGATTTTCCGCCTCTGATTCCCTGCCTCTGATTCCCAACCTCGGATTCCCCACCTCTGATTCCCCATATCTGATTCCCCGCCTCTGTTTCCCCGCCTCTGATTCCCCGCCTCTGATTCCCAACTCTGATTCCCCGCCTCTGATTCCCCAGCTCTGATTCCCCGTGTTTGATTCCCTGCCTCTGATTCCCTGCCCTGATTCCCCATCTCTGTTTCACCGCCTTTGATTCGCCACCTCTGATTCCCCATATCTGATTCCCCGCCTCTGTTTCCCCGACTCTGATTCCCTGCCTCTGATTCCCAACCTCTGATTCCACACCTCTGATTCCCCATATCTGATTCCCCGCCTCTATATCCCCATATCTGATTCCCCGCCTCTGATTCCCCAACTCTGATTCCCCGCCTCTGATTCCCCAGCTCTGATTCCCCGACTCTGATTCCCGGCATCCGATTCCCTGCCTCTGATTCCCCGCCTCTGATTCCCCATCTCTGATTCCCCGCCTCTGATTCCCCGTGTCTGATTCCCTGCCTTTGATTCCCCGCCTCTGATTCCCCGCCTCTGATTCCCTGCCACTGATTCCCTGCCCCTGATTCCCCACCTCTGATTCCCCACATCTGATTCCCCGCCTCTGTTTCCCCGCCTCTGATTCCCCGCCTCTGATTCCCAATATCTGATTCCCTGCCTCTGATTCCCCAACTCTGATTCACCGCCTCTGATTCCCCAGCTCTGAATCCCCGCCTCTGATTCCCCGCGTCTGATTCCCTGCCTCTGATTCCCCGCCTTGATTCCCCATCTCTGATTCACAACCTCTGATTCCCCACCTCTGATTCCCCGCCTCTGATTCCCGGCATCTGATTCCCTGCCTCTGATTCCCCGCCTCTGATTCCCCATCTCTGATTCACCGCCTTTGATTCGCCACCTCTGATTCCCCATATCTGATTCCCCACCTCTGATTCCCGGCCTCTTATTCCCAGCATCTGATTCCCGGCCTCTGATTCCCGGCCTCTGATTCCCCGCTTCTGATTCTGATTCCCTGCCTCTTATTCCCCATCTCTGATTCCGCACATCTGATTCCCTGCCTCTGATTCCCCACCTCTGATTCCCCATATCTGATTCCCCGCCTCTGTTTCCCCGCCTCTGATTCCCGGCCTCTTATTCCCAGCATCTGATTCCCGGCCTCTGATTCCCGGCCTCTGATTCCCCGCTTCTGATTCTGATTCCCTGCCTCTTATTCCCCATCTCTGATTCCGCACATCTGATTCCCTGCCTCTGATTCCCCACCTCTGATTCCCCATATCTGATTCCCCGCCTCTGTTTCCCCGCCTCTGATTCCCGGCCTCTTATTCCCAGCATCTGATTCCCGGCCTCTGATTCCCGGCCTCTGATTCCCCGCTTCTGATTCTGATTCCCTGCCTCTTATTCCCCATCTCTGATTCCGCACATCTGATTCCCTGCCTCTGATTCCCCACCTCTGATTCCCCATATCTGATTCCCCGCCTCTGTTTCCCCGCCTCTGATTCCCCGCCTCTGTTTCCCTATATCTAATTCCCCACCTCTGATGCCCCAACTCTGATTCCCCGCCTCTGATTCCCCAGCTCTGATTCCCCGCCTCTGATTCCCTGCATCCGATTCCCCATATCTGATTCCCCGCCTCTGTTTCCCCGCCTCTGATTCCCCGCCTCTGTTTCCCCATATCTGATTCCCGGCCTCTGATTCCCCGCCTCTGATTCCCCGCCTCTGATTCCCCATCTCCGATTCCGCACATCGGATTACCTTCCCCTGATTCCCCGCCTCTGATTCCCCGCCTCTGATTCCCTGCTTCTGATTCCCAACCTCTGATTCCCCACCTCTGATTCCCCATATCTGATTCCCCGCCTCTGTTTCCCCGCCTCTGATTCCCCGCCTCTGATTCCCCAACTCTGAATCCCCGCCTCTGATTCCCCAGCTCTGATTCCCCGCCTCTGATTCCCCGCATCTGATTCCCTGCCTCTGATTCCCCGCCTCTGATTCCAGGCCTCTGATTCCCAGCATCTGATTCCGGCCTCTGATTCCCGGCCTCTGATTCCCTGCTTCTGATTCTGATTCCCTGCCTCTGATTCCCCATCTCTGATTCCGCACATCTGATTCCTTGCCTCTGATTCCCCACCTCTGATTCCCCATATCTGATTCCCCGCCTGGGTTTCCCCACCTCTGATTCCCCGCCTCTGTTTCCCAATATCTAAGTCCCCGCCTCTGATTCCCCAAATCTGATTCCCCACCTCTGATTCCCCAGCTCTGATTCCCCGCCTCTGATTCCCCGCATCTGATTCCCTGCATCTGATTCCAAGCCTCTGATTCCCTGCCTCTGATTCCCAACCTCTGATTCCCCACCTCTGATTCCCCATATCTGATTCCCCGCCTCTGTTTCCCCGCCTCGGATTCCCCGCCTCTGTTTCCCCATATCTGATTCCCGGCCTCTGATTCCCCGCCTCTGATTCCCCGCCTCTCATTCCCTGCCTCTGATTCCCCATCTCCGATTCCGCACATCTGATTCCCTTCCTCTGATTCCCCACCTCTGATTTTCCGCCTCTGATTCCCTGCCTCTGATTCCCAACCTCGGATTCCCCACCTCTGATTCCCCATATCTGATTCCCCGCCTCTGTTTCCCCGCCTCTGATTCCCCGCCTCTGATTCCCAACTCTGATTCCCCGCCTCTGATTCCCCAGCTCTGATTCCCCGTGTTTGATTCCCTGCCTCTGATTCCCTGCCCTGATTCCCCATCTCTGTTTCACCGCCTTTGATTCGCCACCTCTGATTCCCCATATCTGATTCCCCGCCTCTGTTTCCCCGACTCTGATTCCCTGCCTCTGATTCCCAACCTCTGATTCCACACCTCTGATTCCCCATATCTGATTCCCCGCCTCTATTTCCCCATATCTGATTCCCCGCCTCTGATTCCCCAACTCTGATTCCCCTCCTCTGATTCCCCAGCTCTGATTCCCCGACTCTGATTCCCGGCATCCGATTCCCTGCCTCTGATTCCCTGCCTCTGTTTCCCCATATCTGATTCCCCGCCTCTGATTCCCAACTATGATTCCCCGCCTCTGATTCCCCAGCTCTGATTCCCTGCCTCTGATTCCCTGCGTTCTATTCCCTGCCTCTGATTCCCCGCCTGTGATTCCCCATCACTGATTCACCACCTCTGATTCCCCACATCTGATTCCCCATAACTAATTCCCCGCCTCTGTTTGCCCGCCTCTGATTCCCCGCCTCTGTTTCCCCATATCTGATTCCCCGTCTCTGAATCCCCAACTCTGATTCCCTGCCTCTGATTCCCCAGCTCTGATTCCCCGCCTTTGATTCCCCCCGTCTGATTCCCAGCCTCTGAATCCCCGTGTCTGATTTCCTGCCTCTGATTCCCCGCCTCTGATTCCCCATCTCTGATTCACCGCCTCTGATTCCCCACCTCTGATTCCCCATCTCTGATTCCGCACATCCGATTCCCTGCCTCTGATTCCCGAACTCTGATTCCCCGCCTCTGATTCCCCATCTCTGATTCCCCACCTCTGATTCCCCGTGTCTGATTCCCTGCCTCTGATTCCCCGCCTCTGAATACCAGCCTCTGATTCCCCATATCTGATTCCCCGCCTCTGATTCCCTGCCCCTGATTCCCCAGCTCTGATTCACCGCCTTTGATTCCGCACATCTGATTCCCTTCCTCTGATTCCCCGCCTCTGATTTTCCGCCTCTGATTCCCTGCCTCTGATTCCCAACCTCGGATTCCCCACCTCTGATTCCCCATATCTGATTCCCCGCCTCTGTTTCCCCGCCTCTGATTCCCCGCCTCTGATTCCCAACTCTGATTCCCCGCCTCTGATTCCCCAGCTCAGATTCCCCGTGTTTGATTCCCTGTCTCTGATTCCCTGCCCTGATTCCCCATCTCTGTTTCAGCGCCTTTGATTCGCCACCTCTGATTCCCCATATCTCATTCCCTGCCTCTGTTTCCCCGACTCTAATTCCCTGCCTCTGATTCCCAACCTCTGATTCCACACCTCTGATTCCCCATATCTGATTCCCCGCCTCTATTTCCCCATATCTGATTCCCCGCCTCTGATTCCCCAACTCTGATTCCCCGCCTCTGATTCCCCAGCTCTGATTCCCCGACTCTGATTCCCGGCATCCGATTCCCTGCCTCTGATTCCCCGCCTCTGTTTCCCCATATCTGATTCCCCGCCTCTGATTCCCAACTATGATTCCCCGCCTCTGATTCCCCAGCTCTGATTCCCTGCCTCTGATTCCCTGCGTTCTATTCCCTGCCTCTGATTCCCCGCCTGTGATTCCCCATCACTGATTCACCACCTCTGATTCCCCACATCTGATTCCCCATAACTAATTCCCCGCCTCTGTTTGCCCGCCTCTGATTCCCCGCCTCTGTTTCCCCATATCTGATTCCCCGTCTCTGAATCCCCAACTCTGATTCCCTGCCTCTGATTCCCCAGCTCTGATTCCCCGCCTTTGATTCCCCCCGTCTGATTCCCAGCCTCTGAATCCCCGTGTCTGATTTCCTGCCTCTGATTCCCCGCCTCTGATTCCCCATCTCTGATTCACCGCCTCTGATTCCCCACCTCTGATTCCCCATCTCTGATTCCGCACATCCGATTCCCTGCCTCTGATTCCCGAACTCTGATTCCCCGCCTCTGATTCCCCATCTCTGATTCCCCACCTCTGATTCCCCGTGTCTGATTCCCTGCCTCTGATTCCCCGCCTCTGAATACCAGCCTCTGATTCCCCATATCTGATTCCCCGCCTCTGATTCCCTGCCTCTGATTCCCCAGCTCTGATTCCCCGCCTTTGATTCCCCCCGTCTCATTCCCAGCCTCTGAATCCCCGTGTCTGATTTCCTGCCTCTGATTCCCCGCCTCTGATTCCCCATCTCTGATTCACCGCCTCTGATTCCCCATCTCTGATTCCCCACCTCTGATTCCCCGTGTCTGATTCCACGTGTCTGATTCCCTGCCTCTGATTCCACGCCTCTGATTCCCCATATCTGATTCCCTACCACTGATTCCCCTCCTCTGATTCCCCATCTCTGATTCACCACCTCTGATTCCCGGCCTCTGATTGCCCACCTCTGATTCCCCGCCTCTGATTCGCCAGCTATGATTCCCCCCCTCTGATTCCCCGCGTCTGATTCCCCGCCTCTGATTCCCCAACTCTAATACCCCGCCTCTGATTCCCCAGCTCTGATTCCCCTCCTCTGATTCCCCGCATCTGATTCCCTGCCTCTGATTCCCCGCCTCTGATTCCAGGCCTCTGATTCCCAACCTCTGATTCCCCACCTCTGATTCCCAATATCTGATTCCCCGCCTCTGTTTCACCGCCTCTGATTCCCCGCCTCTGTTTCCCCATATCTGATTCCCCACCTCTGATTCCCCAACTCTGATTCCCCGCCTGTGATTCCCCAGCTCTGATTCCCCGCCTCTGATTCCCCATATCTGATTCCCATCCTCTGATTGCCCACCTCTGATTCCCCGCCTCTGATTCGCCAGCTCTGATTCCCCACCTCTGATTCCCCGCATCTGATTCCCTGCCTCTGATTCCCCGCCTCTGATTCCCCATCTCTGATTCCCCGCCTGTGATTCCCCAGCTCTGATTCCCCGCCTCTGATTCCCCAGCTCTGATTCCCAGCCTCTGATTCCCCGTGTTTGATCCCCTGCCTCTGATTACCTTCCTCTGATTCCCGGCCACTGATACCCCGCTTCTGATTCTGATTCCCTGCCTCTGATTCCCCATCTCTGATTCACCACATCTAATTCCCTGCCTCTGATTTCACGCCCCTGATTCCCCACCTCTGATTCCCCATATCTGAATCCCCGCCTCTGTTTCCACGCCTCTGATTCCCTGCCTCTGATTCCCCACCCCTGATTCCCCATATCTGATTCCCCGCCTCTGTTTCCCTGCCTCTGATTCCCCGCCCCTGTTTCCCCATATCTGATTCCCCGCCTCTGATTCCCCAACTCTGATTCCCCGCCTCTGATTCCCCAGCTCTGATTCCCCGCCTCTGATTCCCCGTGTTTGATTCCCTGCCTCTGATTCCCCGCCTCTGATTCCCCATCTCTGATTCACCGCCTTTGATTCGCCACCTCTGATTCCCCATATCTGATTCCCCACCTCTGTTACCCCGCCTCTGATTCCCCGCCTCTGATTCCCCATATATCATTCCCTGCCTCTGAATCCCCATCTCTGATTCCCGGACTCTGATTCCCCACCTCTGATTCCCGGCCTCTTATTCCCGGCATCTGAACCCCGGCCTCTGATTCCCGGCCTCTGATTCCCCGCTTCTGATTCTGATTCCCTGCCTCTGATTCCCCATCTCTGATTCCGCACATCTGATTCCCTGCATCTGATTCCCCACCTCTGATTCCCCAGCTCCTATTCCCCGCCTCTGATTCCCCGCATCCGTTTCCCCATATCTGATTCCCCGCCTCTGTTTCCCCGCCTTTGATTCCCCGCCTCTGTTTCCCCATATCTGATTCCCCGCCTCTGATTCCCAACTATGATTCCCCGCCTCTGATTCCCCAGCTCTGATTCCCCGCCTCTGATTCCCCGCGTTCTATTCCCTGCCTCTGATTCCCCGCCTGTGATTCCCCATCTCTGATTCACCACCTCTGATTCCCCACCTCTGATTCCCCATATCTAATTCCCCGCCTCTGTTTGCCCGCCTCTGATTCCCCGCCTCTGTTTCCCCATATCTGATTCCCCGTGTCTGATTCCCTGCCTCTGATTCCCCGCCTCTGTTTCCCCGCCTCTGATTCCCTGCCACTGATTCCCTGCCCCTGATACCCCACCTCTGATTCCCCATATCTGATTCCCCGCCTCTGATTCCCCAACTCTGATTCCCCGCCTCTGATTCCCCAGCTCTGAATCCCCGCCTCTGATTCCCCGCGTCTGTTTCCCCGCCTCTGATTCCCCGCCTCTGTTTCCCCATATCTAAGTCCCCGACACTGATTCCCCAACTCTGATTCCCCACCTCTGATTCCCCAGCTCTGATTCCCCGCCTCTGATTCCCCGCATCTGATTCCCTGCATCTGATTCCCAGCCTCTGATTCCCTGCCTGTGATTCCGAACCTCTGATTCCCCACCTCTGATTCCCCATATCTGATTCCCCGCCTCTGTTTCCCCGCCTCTGATTCCCCGCCTCTGTTTCCCCATATCTGATTCCCGGCCTCTGATTCCCCGCCTCTGATTCCCCGCCTCTGATTCCCCATCTCCGATTCCGCACATCGGATTACCTTCCCCTGATTCCCCGCCTCTGATTCCCCGCCTCTGATTCCCTGCTTCTGATTCCCAACCTCTGATTCCCCACCTCTGATTCCCCATATCTGATTCCCCGCCTCTGTTTCCCCGCCTCTGATTCCCCGCCTCTGATTCCCCAACTCTGAATCCCCGCCTCTGATTCCCCAGCTCTGATTCCCCGCCTCTGATTCCCCGCATCTGATTCCCTGCCTCTGATTCCCCGCCTCTGATTCCAGGCCTCTGATTCCCAGCATCTGATTCCGGCCTCTGATTCCCGGCCTCTGATTCCCTGCTTCTGATTCTGATTCCCTGCCTCTGATTCCCCATCTCTGATTCCGCACATCTGATTCCTTGCCTCTGATTCCCCAGCTCTGATTCCCCGTGTTTGATTCCCTGCCTCTGATTCCCTGCCCTGATTCCCCATCTCTGTTTCACCGCCTTTGATTCGCCACCTCTGATTCCCCATATCTGATTCCCCGCCTCTGTTTCCCCGACTCTGATTCCCTGCCTCTGATTCCCAACCTCTGATTCCACACCTCTGATTCCCCATATCTGATTCCCCGCCTCTATTTCCCCATATCTGATTCCCCGCCTCTGATTCCCCAACTCTGATTCCCCGCCTCTGATTCCCCAGCTCTGATTCCCCGACTCTGATTCCCGGCATCCGATTCCCTGCCTCTGATTCCCCGCCTCTGATTCCCCATCTCTGATTCCCCGCCTCTGATTCCCCGTGTCTGATTCCCTGCCTTTGATTCCCCGCCTCTGATTCCCCGCCTCTGATTCCCTGCCACTGATTCCCTGCCCCTGATTCCCCACCTCTGATTCCCCACATCTGATTCCCCGCCTCTGTTTCCCCGCCTCTGATTCCCCGCCTCTGATTCCCAATATCTGATTCCCTGCCTCTGATTCCCCAACTCTGATTCCCCGCCTCTGATTCCCCAGCTCTGAATCCCCGCCTCTGATTCCCCGCGTCTGATTCCCTGCCTCTGATTCCCCGCCTTGATTCCCCATCTCTGATTCACAACCTCTGATTCCCCACCTCTGATTCCCCGCCTCTGATTCCCCGCATCTGATTCCCTGCCTCTGATTCCCCGCCTCTGATTCCCCATCTCTGATTCACCGCCTTTGATTCGCCACCTCTGATTCCCCATATCTGATTCCCCACCTCTGATTCCCGGCCTCTTATTCCCAGCATCTGATTCCCGGCCTCTGATTCCCGGCCTCTGATTCCCCGCCTCTGATTCTGATTCCCTGCCTCTTATTCCCCATCTCTGATTCCGCACATCTGATTCCCTGCCTCTGATTCCCCACCTCTGATTCCCCATATCTGATTCCCCGCCTCTGTTTCCCCGCCTCTGATTCCCGGCCTCTTATTCCCAGCATCTGATTCCCGGCCTCTGATTCCCGGCCTCTGATTCCCCGCTTCTGATTCTGATTCCCTGCCTCTTATTCCCCATCTCTGATTCCGCACATCTGATTCCCTGCCTCTGATTCCCCACCTCTGATTCCCCATATCTGATTCCCCGCCTCTGTTTCCCCGCCTCTGATTCCCCGCCTCTGTTTCCCTATATCTAATTCCCCACCTCTGATGCCCCAACTCTGATTCCCCGCCTCTGATTCCCCAGCTCTGATTCCCCGCCTCTGATTCCCTGCATCCGATTCCCCATATCTGATTCCCCGCCTCTGTTTCACCGCCTCTGATTCCCCGCCTCTGTTTCCCCATATCTGATTCCCGCCTCTGATTCCCAACTATGAATCCCCTCCTCTGATTCCCCAGCTCTGATTCCCTGCCTCTGATTCCCAGCGTTCTATTCCCTGCCTCTGATTCCCCGCCTGTGATTCCCCATCACTGATTCACCACCTCTGATTCCCTACCTCTGATTCCCCATATCTAATTCCCCGCCTCTGTTTGCCCGCCTCTGATTCCCCGCCTCTGTTTCCCCATATCTGATTCCCCGCCTCTGAATCCCCAACTCTGATTCCCTGCCTCAGATTCCCCAGCTCTGATTCCCCGCCTTTGATTCCCCCCGTCTGATTCCCAGCCTCTGAATCCCCGTGTCTGATTTCCTGCCTCTGATTCCCCGCCTCTGATTCCCCATCTCTGATTCACCTCCTCTGATTCCCCACCTCTGATTCCCCCTCTCTGATTCCGCACATCCAATTCCCTGCCTCTGATTCCCCAACTCTGATTCCCCACCTCTGATTCCCCAGCTCTGATTCCCCGCCTCAGATTCCCCGTGTCTGATTCCCTGCCTCTGATTCCCCGCCTCTGATTCCCTGCCTCTGATTCCCCATATCTGATTCCCCGCCTCTGATTCCCCAACTCTGATTCCCCGCTTCTGATTCCCCAGCTCTGAATCCCCGCCTCTGATTCCCCGCGTCTGATTCCCTGCCTCTGATTCCCCGCCTCTGATTCCCCATCTGTGATTCACAACCTCTGATGCCCCACCTCTGATTCCCCATATCTGATTCCCTGCCTCTGTTTCCCCGCCTCTGATTCCCCACCTCTGTTTCCCCATATCTGATTCCCCACCTCTGATTCCCCAACTCTAATACCCCGCCTCTGATTCCCCAGCTCTGATTCCCCGCCTCTGATTCCCCGCATCTGATTCCCTGCCACTGATTCCCCGCCTCTGATTCCAGGCCTCTGATTCCCAGCATCTGATTCCGGCCTCTGATTCCCGGCCTCTGATTCCCTGCTTCTGATTCTGATTCCCTGCCTCTGATTCCCCATCTCTGATTCCGCACATCTGATTCCCTGCCTCTGATTCCCCACCTCTGATTCCCCATATCTGATTCCCCGCCTCTGTTTCCCCGCCTCTGATTCCCCGCCTCTGTTTCCCAATATCTAAGTCCCCACCTCTGATTCCCCAAATCTGATTCCCCACCTCTGATTCCCCAGCTCTGTTTCCCCGCCTCGGATTCCCCGCCTCTGTTTCCACACATCTGATTCCCGGCCTCTGATTCCCCGCCTCTGATTCCCCATATCTGATTCCCTGCCTCTGATTCCCCGCCTCTGATTCCCCATCTCTGATTCACCGCCTTTGATTCGCCACCTCTGATTCCCCATATCTGATTCCCCGCCTCTGTATCCTCGCCTCTGATTCCCCGCCTCTGATTCTCCATATCTCATTCCGCGCCTCTGAATCCCCATCTCTGATTCCCGGACTCTGATTCCCCTCCTCTGATTCCCGGCCTCTTATTCCCAGCATCTGATTCCCGGCCTCTGATTCCCGGCCTCTGATTCCCCGCTTCTGATTCCCTGCCTCTGATTCCCCATCTCTGAGTCCGCACATCTGATTCCCTGCCTCTGATTCCCCACTTCTGATTCCCCATATCTGTTTCCCCGCCTCTGTTTCCCCGCCTCTGATTCCCCGCCTCTGTTTCCCTATATCTAATTCCCCACCTCTGATGCCCCAACTCTGATTCCCCAGCTCTGATTCCCCGCCTCTGATTCCCTGCATCCGATTCCCCATATCTGATTCCCCGCCTCTGTTTCCCCGCCTCTGATTCCCCGCCTCTGTTTCCCCATATCTGATTCCAGCCTCTGATTCCCAACTATGATTCCCCGCCTCTGATTCCCCAGCTCTGATTCCCTGCCTCTGATTCCCCGCGTTCTATTCCCTGCCTCTGATTCCCCGCCTGTGATTCCCCATCACTGATTCACCACCTCTGATTCCCTACCTCTGATTCCCCATATCTAATTCCCCGCCTCTGTTTGCCCGCCTCTGATTCCCCGCCTCTGTTTCCCCATATCTGATTCCCCGCCTCTGAATCCCCAACTCTGATTCCCTGCCTCAGATTCCCCAGCTCTGATTCCCCGCCTTTGATTCCCCCCGTCTGATTCCCAGCCTCTGAATCCCCTTGTCTGATTTCCTGCCTCTGATTCCCCGCCTCTGATTCCCCATCTCTGATTCACCACCTCTGATTCCCCACCTCTGATTCCCCATCTCTGATTCCGCACATCCAATTCCCTGCCTCTGATTCCCCAACTCTGATTCCCCACCTCTGATTCCCCAGCTCTGATTCCCCACCTCAGATTCCCCGCGTCTGATTCCCTGCCTCTGATTCCCCGCCTTTGATTCCCTGCCTCTGATTCCCCATATCTGATTCCCCGCCTCTGATTCCCCAACTCTGATTCCCCGCTTCTGATTCCCCAGCTCTGAATCCCCGCCTCTGATTCCCCGTGTCTGATTCCCTGCCTCTGATTCCCCGCCTCTGATTCCCCATCTGTGATTCACAACCTCTGATGCCCCACCTCTGATTCCCCATATCTGATTCCCCGCCTCTGTTTCCCCGCCTCTGATTCCCCGCCTCTGATTCCCCATATCTGATTCCCCGCCTCTGATTGCCCACCTCTGATTCCCCGCGTCTGATACCCTGCCTCTGATTCCCCGCCTCTGATTCCCCATCTCTGATTCACCACCTCTGATTCCCGGCCTCTGATTCCCCATCTCTGATTCCGCACATCCGATTCCCTGCCTATGATTCCCCACCTCTGATTCCCCGCCTCTGATTCCCCATATCTGATTCCCTGCCTCTGTTTCCCCGCCTCTGATTCCCTACCTCTGTTTCCCCATATCTGATTCCCTGCCTCTGATTCCCCGCCTCTGAATACCAGCCTCTGATTCCCCATATCTGATTCCCCGCCTCTGATTCCCTGCCTCTGATTCCCCAGCTCTGATTCCCCGCCTTTGATACCCCCCGTCTCATTCCCAGCCTCTGAATCCCCGTGTCTGATTTCCTGCCTCTGATTCCCCGCCTCTGATTCCCCATCTCTGATTCACCGCCTCTGATTCCCCATCTCTGATTCCCCACCTCTGATTACGCGTGTCTGATTCCCCGTGTCTGATTCCCTGCCTCTGATTCCACGCCTCTGATTCCCCATATCTGATTCCCTACCACTGATTCCCCTCCTCTGATTCCCCATCTCTGATTCACCACCTCTGATTCCCGGCCTCTGATTGCCCACCTCTGATTCCCCGCCTCTGATTCGCCAGCTATGATTCCCCCCCTCTGATTCCCCGCGTCTGATTCCCCGCCTCTGATTCCCCAACTCTAATACCCCGCCTCTGATTCCCCAGCTCTGATTCCCTGCCTCTGATTCCCCGCGTTCTATTCCCTGCCTCTGATTCCCCGCCTGTGATTCCCCATCACTGATTCACCACCTCTGATTCCCTACCTCTGATTCCCCATATCTAATTCCCCGCCTCTGTTTGCCCGCCTCTGATTCCCCGCCTCTGTTTCCCCATATCTGATTCCCCGCCTCTGAATCCCCAACTCTGATTCCCTGCCTCAGATTCCCCAGCTCTGATTCCCCGCCTTTGATTCCCCCCGTCTGATTCCCAGCCTCTGAATCCCCTTGTCTGATTTCCTGCCTCTGATTCCCCGCCTCTGATTCCCCATCTCTGATTCACCACCTCTGATTCCCCACCTCTGATTCCCCATCTCTGATTCCGCACATCCAATTCCCTGCCTCTGATTCCCCAACTCTGATTCCCCACCTCTGATTCCCCAGCTCTGATTCCCCACCTCAGATTCCCCGCGTCTGATTCCCTGCCTCTGATTCCCCGCCTTTGATTCCCTGCCTCTGATTCCCCATATCTGATTCCCCGCCTCTGATTCCCCAACTCTGATTCCCCGCTTCTGATTCCCCAGCTCTGAATCCCCGCCTCTGATTCCCCGTGTCTGATTCCCTGCCTCTGATTCCCCGCCTCTGATTCCCCATCTGTGATTCACAACCTCTGATGCCCCACCTCTGATTCCCCATATCTGATTCCCCGCCTCTGTTTCCCCGCCTCTGATTCCCCGCCTCTGATTCCCCATATCTGATTCCCCGCCTCTGATTGCCCACCTCTGATTCCCCGCGTCTGATACCCTGCCTCTGATTCCCCGCCTCTGATTCCCCATCTCTGATTCACCACCTCTGATTCCCGGCCTCTGATTCCCCATCTCTGATTCCGCACATCCGATTCCCTGCCTATGATTCCCCACCTCTGATTCCCCGCCTCTGATTCCCCATATCTGATTCCCTGCCTCTGTTTCCCCGCCTCTGATTCCCTACCTCTGTTTCCCCATATCTGATTCCCTGCCTCTGATTCCCCGCCTCTGAATACCAGCCTCTGATTCCCCATATCTGATTCCCCGCCTCTGATTCCCTGCCTCTGATTCCCCAGCTCTGATTCCCCGCCTTTGATACCCCCCGTCTCATTCCCAGCCTCTGAATCCCCGTGTCTGATTTCCTGCCTCTGATTCCCCGCCTCTGATTCCCCATCTCTGATTCACCGCCTCTGATTCCCCATCTCTGATTCCCCACCTCTGATTACGCGTGTCTGATTCCCCGTGTCTGATTCCCTGCCTCTGATTCCACGCCTCTGATTCCCCATATCTGATTCCCTACCACTGATTCCCCTCCTCTGATTCCCCATCTCTGATTCACCACCTCTGATTCCCGGCCTCTGATTGCCCACCTCTGATTCCCCGCCTCTGATTCGCCAGCTATGATTCCCCCCCTCTGATTCCCCGCGTCTGATTCCCCGCCTCTGATTCCCCAACTCTAATACCCCGCCTCTGATTCCCCAGCTCTGATTCCCCTCCTCTGATTCCCCGCATCTGATTCCCTGCCTCTGATTCCCCGCCTCTGATTCCAGGCCTCTGATTCCCAACCTCTGATTCCCCACCTCTGATTCCCAATATCTGATTCCCCGCCTCTGTTTCACCGCCTCTGATTCCCCGCCTCTGTTTCCCCATATCTGATTCCCCGCCTCTGATTCCCCAACTCTGATTCCCCGCCTGTGATTCCCCAGCTCTGATTCCCCGCCTCTGATTCCCCATATCTGATTCCCATCCTCTGATTGCCCACCTCTGATTCCCCGCCTCTGATTCGCCAGCTCTGATTCCCCACCTCTTATTCCCCGCATCTGATTCCCTGCCTCTGATTCCCCGCCTCTGATTCCCCATCTCTGATTCCCCGCCTGTGATTCCCCAGCTCTGATTCCCCGCCTCTGATTCCCCAGCTCTGATTCCCAGCCTCTGATTCCCCGTGTTTGATCCCCTGCCTCTGATTACCTTCCTCTGATTCCCGGCCACTGATACCCCGCTTCTGATTCTGATTCCCTGCCTCTGATTCCCCATCTCTGATTCACCACATCTAATTCCCTGCCTCTGATTTCACGCCCCTGATTCCCCACCTCTGATTCCCCATATCTGAATCCCCGCCTCTGTTTCCACGCCTCTGATTCCCTGCCTCTGATTCCCAACCTCTGATTCCCCACCCCTGATTCCCCATATCTGATTCCCCGCCTCTGTTTCCCTGCCTCTGATTCCCCGCCCCTGTTTCCCCACATCTGATTCCCCGCCTCTGATTCCCCAACTCTGATTCCCCGCCTCTGATTCCCCAGCTCTGATTCCCTGCCTCTGATTCCCCGTGTTTGATTCCCTGCCTCTGATTCCCCGCCTCTGATTCCCCATCTCTGATTCACCGCCTTTGATTCGCCACCTCTGATTCCCCATATCTGATTCCCCACCTCTGTTACCCCGCCTCTGATTCCCCGCCTCTGATTCCCCATATATCATTCCCTGCCTCTGAATCCCCATCTCTGATTCCCGGACTCTGATTCCCCACCTCTGATTCCCGGCCTCTTATTCCCGGCATCTGAACCCCGGCCTCTGATTCCCGGCCTCTGATTCCCCGCTTCTGATTCTGATTCCCTGCCTCTGATTCCCCATCTCTGATTCCGCACATCTGATTCCCTGCATCTGATTCCCCACCTCTGATTCCCCATATCTGATTCCTCGCCTCTGTTTCCCCGCCTCTGATTTTCCGCCTCTGTTTCCCCATATCTAATTCCCCACCTCAGATGCCCCAACTCTGATACCCCGCCTCTGATTCCCCAGCTCCTATTCCCCGCCTCTGATTCCCCGCATCCGTTTCCCCATATCTGATTCCCCGCCTCTGTTTCCCCGCCTTTGATTCCCCGCCTCTGTTTCCCCATATCTGATTCCCCGCCTCTGATTCCCAACTATGATACCCCGCCTCTGATTCCCCAGCTCTGATTCCCCGCCTCTGATTCCCTGCGTTCTATTCCCTGCCTCTGATTCCCCGCCTGTGATTCCCCATCTCTGATTCACCACCTCTGATTCCCCACCTCTGGTTCCCCATATCTAATTCCCCGCCTCTGTTTGCCCGCCTCTGATTCCCCGCCTCTGTTTCCCCATATCTGATTCCCCGTGTCTGATTCCCTGCCTCTGATTCCCCGCCTCTGTTTCCCCGCCTCTGATTCCCTGCCACTGATTCCCTGCCCCTGATACCCCACCTCTGATTCCCCATATCTGATTCCCTGCCTCTGTTTCCCCGCCTCTGATTCCCCGCCTCTGATTCCCCATATCTGATTCCCCGCCTCTGATTCCCCAACTCTGATTCCCCGCCTCTGATTCCCCAGCTCTGAATCCCCGCCTCTGATTCCCCGCGTCTGTTTCCCCGCCTCTGATTCCCCGTCTCTGTTTCCCCATATCTAAGTCCCCGACACTGATTCCCCAACTCTGATTCCCCACCTCTGATTCCCCAGCTCTGATTCCCCGCCTCTGATTCCCCGCATCTGATTCCCTGCATCTGATTCCCAGCCTCTGATTCCCTGCCTCTGATTCCGAACCTCTGATTCCCCACCTCTGATTCCCCATATCTAATTCCCCGCCTCTGTTTCCCCGCCTCTGATTCCCCGCCTCTGTTTCCCCATATCTGATTCCCGGCCTCTGACTCTCCGCCTCTGATTCCCCGCCTCTGATTCCCTGCCTCTGATTCCCCATCTCCGATTCCGCACATCGGATTACCTGCCTCTGATTCCCCGCCTCTGATACCCCGCCTCTGATTCCCTGCTTCTGATTCCCAACCTCTGATTCCCCACCTCTGATTCCCCATATCTGATTCCCCGCCTCTGTTTCCCCGCCTCTGATTCCCCGCCTCTGATTCCCCAACTCTGAATCCCCGCCTCTGATTCCCCAGCTCTGATTCCCCGCCTCTGATTCCCCGCATCTGATTCCCTGCCTCTGATTCCCCGCCTCTGATTCCAGGCCTCTGATTCCCAGCATCTGATTCCGGCCTCTGATTCCCGGCCTCTGATTCCCTGCTTCTGATTCTGATTCCCTGCCTCTCATTCCCCATCTCTGATTCCGCACATCTGATTCCTTGCCTCTGATTCCCCACCTCTGATTCCCCAGCTCTGATTCCCCGCCTTTGATTCCCCCCGTCTGATTCCCAGCCTCTGAATCCCCGTGTCTGATTTCCTGCCTCTGATTCCCCGCCTCTGATTCCCCATCTCTGATTCACCGCCTCTGATTCCCCACCTCTGATTCCCCATCTCTGATTCCGCACATCCGATTCCCTGCCTCTGATTCCCGAACTCTGATTCCCCGCCTCTGATTCCCCATCTCTGATTCCCCACCTCTGATTCCCCGTGTCTGATTCCCTGCCTCTGATTCCCCGCCTCTGAATACCAGCCTCTGATTCCCCATATCTGATTCCCCGCCTCTGATTCCCTGCCTCTGATTCCCCAGCTCTGATTCCCCGCCTTTGATTCCGCACATCTGATTCCCTTCCTCTGATTCCCCGCCTCTGATTTTCCGCCTCTGATTCCCTGCCTCTGATTCCCAACCTCGGATTCCCCACCTCTGATTCCCCATATCTGATCCCCCGCCTCTGTTTCCCCGCCTCTGATTCCCCGCCTCTGATTCCCAACTCTGATTCCCCGCCTCTGATTCCCCAGCTCTGATTCCCCGTGTTTGATTCCCTGCCTCTGATTCCCTGCCCTGATTCCC
Organism: Narcine bancroftii; assembly: GCF_036971445.1. Taxonomy (NCBI): domain Eukaryota; kingdom Metazoa; phylum Chordata; class Chondrichthyes; order Torpediniformes; family Narcinidae; genus Narcine; species Narcine bancroftii. The sequence continues at coordinate 270,204,343 of NC_091470.1, forward strand.
CATCTCTGTTTCACCGCCTTTGATTCGCCACCTCTGATTCCCCATATCTGATTCCCCGCCTCTGTTTCCCCGACTCTGATTCCCTGCCTCTGATTCCCAACCTCTGATTCCACACCTCTGATTCCCCATATCTGATTCCCCGCCTCTATTTCCCCATATCTGATTCCCCGCCTCTGATTCCCCAACTCTGATTCCCCGCCTCTGATTCCCCAGCTCTGATTCCCCGACTCTGATTCCCGGCAACCGATTCCCTGCCTCTGATTCCCTGCCTCTGTTTCCCCATATCTGATTCCCCGCCTCTGATTCCCAACTATGATTCCCCGCCTCTGATTCCCCAGCTCTGATTCCCTGCCTCTGATTCCCTGCGTTCTATTCCCTGCCTCTGATTCCCCGCCTGTTATTCCCCATCACTGATTCACCACCTCTGATTCCCCACATCTGATTCCCAATAACTAATTCCCCGCCTCTGTTTGCCCGCCTCTGATTCCCCGCCTCTGTTTCCCCATATCTGATTCCCCGTCTCTGAATCCCCAACTCTGATTCCCTGCCTCTGATTCCCCAGCTCTGATTCCCCGCCTTTGATTCCCCCCGTCTGATTCCCAGCCTCTGAATCCCCGTGTCTGATTTCCTGCCTCTGATTCCACGCCTCTGATTCCCCATCTCTGATTCACCGCCTCTGATTCCCCACCTCTGATTCCCCATCTCTGATTCCGCACATCCGATTCCCTGCCTCTGATTCCCGAACTCTGATTCCCCGCCTCTGATTCCCCATCTCTGATTCCCCACCTCTGATTCCCCGTGTCTGATTCCCTGCCTCTGATTCCCCGCCTCTGAATACCAGCCTCTGATTCCCCATATCTGATTCCCCGCCTCTGATTCCCCAGCTCTGATTCCCCGCCTCTGATTCCCCAGCTCTGATTCCCCGCCTCTGATTCCCCGCATCTGATACCCTGCATCTGATTCCAAGCCTCTGATTCCCTGTGATTCCCAACCTCCGATTCCCCACCTCTGATTCCCCATATCTGATTCCCCGCCTCTGTTTCCCCGCCTCGGATTCCCCGCCTCTGTTTCCCCACATCTGATTCCCGGCCTCTGATTCCCCGCCTCTGATTCCCCATATCTGATTCCCTGCCTCTGATTCCCCAACTCTGATTCCCCGCCTCTGATTCCACAGCTCTGAATCCCCGCCTATGATTCCCCGCGTCTGATTCCCTGCCTCTGATTCCCCGCCTCTGATTCCCCATCTCTGATTCACCGCCTTTGATTCGCCACCTCTGATTCCCCATATCTGATTCCCCGCCTCTGTTTCCCCGCCTCTGATTCCCCGCCTCTGATTCTCCATATCTCATTCCCCGCCTCTGAATCCCCATCTCTGATTCCCGGACTCTGATTCCCCTCCTCTGATTCCCGGCCTCTTATTCCCAGCATCTGATTCCCGGCCTCTGATTTCCGGCCTCTGATTCCCCGCTTCTGATTCCCTGCCTCTGATTCCCCATCTCTGAGTCCGCACATCTGATTCCCTGCCTCTGATTCCCCACTTCTGATTCCCCATATCTGTTTCCCCGCCTCTGTTTCCCCGCCTCTGATTCCCCGCCTCTGTTTCCCTATATCTAATTCCCCACCTCTGATGCCCCAACTCTGATTCCCCGCCTCTGATTCACCAGCTCTGATTCCCCGCCTCTGATTCCCTGCATCCGATTCCCCATATCTGATTCCCCGCCTCTGTTTCCCCGCCTCTGATTCCCCGCCTCTGTTTCCCCATATCTGATTCCAGCCTCTGATTCCCAACTGTGATTCCCCGCCTCTGATTCCCCAGCTCTGATTCCCTGCCTCTGATTCCCAGCGTTCTATTCCCTGCCTCTGATTCCCCGCCTGTGATTCCCCATCACTGATTCACCACCTCTGATTCCCTACCTCTGATTCCCCATATCTAATTCCCCGCCTCTGTTTGCCCGCCTCTGATTCCCCGCCTCTGTTTCCCCATATCTGATTCCCCGCCTCTGAATCCCCAACTCTGATTCCCTGCCTCAGATTCCCCAGCTCTGATTCCCCGCCTTTGATTCCCCCCGTCTGATTCCCAGCCTCTGAATCCCCTTGTCTGATTTCCTGCCTCTGATTCCCCGCCTCTGATTCCCCATCTCTGATTCACCACCTCTGATTCCCCACCTCTGATTCCCCATCTCTGATTCCGCACATCCAATTCCCTGCCTCTGATTCCCCAACTCTGATTCCCCACCTCTGATTCCCCAGCTCTGATTCCCCGCCTCAGATTCCCCGCGTCTGATTCCCTGCCTCTGATTCCCCGCCTCTGATTCCCTGCCTCTGATTCCCCATATCTGATTCCCCGCCTCTGATTCCCCAACTCTGATTCCCCGCTTCTGATTCCCCAGCTCTGAATCCCCGCCTCTGATTCCCCGTGTCTGATTCCCTGCCTCTGATTCCCCGCCTCTGATTCCCCATCTGTGATTCACAACCTCTGATGCCCCACCTCTGATTCCCCATATCTGATTCCCCGCCTCTGTTTCCCCGCCTCTGATTCCCCGCCTCTGATTCCCCATATCTGATTCCCCGCCTCTGATTGCCCACCTCTGATTCCCCGCGTCTGATACCCTGCCTCTGATTCCCCGCCTCTGATTCCCCATCTCTGATTCACCACCTCTGATTCCCGGCCTCTGATTCCCCATCTCTGATTCCGCACATCCGATTCCCTGCCTATGATTCCCCACCTCTGATTCCCCGCCTCTGATTCCCCATATCTGATTCCCTGCCTCTGTTTCCCCGCCTCTGATTCCCTACCTCTGTTTCCCCATATCTGATTCCCTGCCTCTGATTCCCCGCCTCTGAATACCAGCCTCTGATTCCCCATATCTGATTCCCCGCCTCTGATTCCCTGCCTCTGATTCCCCAGCTCTGATTCCCCGCCTTTGATACCCCCCGTCTCATTCCCAGCCTCTGAATCCCCGTGTCTGATTTCCTGCCTCTGATTCCCCGCCTCTGATTCCCCATCTCTGATTCACCGCCTCTGATTCCCCATCTCTGATTCCCCACCTCTGATTACGCGTGTCTGATTCCCCGTGTCTGATTCCCTGCCTCTGATTCCACGCCTCTGATTCCCCATATCTGATTCCCTACCACTGATTCCCCTCCTCTGATTTCCCATCTCTGATTCACCACCTCTGATTCCCGGCCTCTGATTGCCCACCTCTGATTCCCCGCCTCTGATGCGCCAGCTATGATTCCCCCCCTCTGATTCCCCGCGTCTGATTCCCCGCCTCTGATTCCCCAACTCTAATACCCCGCCTCTGATTCCCCAGCTCTGATTCCCCTCCTCTGATTCCCCGCATCTGATTCCCTGCCTCTGATTCCCCGCCTCTGATTCCCCAACTCTGATTCCCCGCCTGTGATTCCCCAGCTCTGATTCCCCGCCTCTGATTCCCCATATCTGATTCCCATCCTCTGATTGCCCACCTCTGATTCCCCGCCTCTGATTCGCCAGCTCTGATTCCCCACCTCTGATTCCCCGCATCTGATTCCCTGCCTCTGATTCCCCGCCTCTGATTCCCCATCTCTGATTCCCCGCCTGTGATTCCCCAGCTCTGATTCCCCGCCTCTGATTCCCCAGCTCTGATTCCCAGCCTCTGATTCCCCGTGTTTGATCCCCTGCCTCTGATTACCTTCCTCTGATTCCCGGCCACTGATACCCCGCTTCTGATTCTGATTCCCTGCCTCTGATTCCCCATCTCTGATTCACCACATCTAATTCCCTGCCTCTGATTTCACGCCCCTGATTCCCCACCTCTGATTCCCCATATCTGAATCCCCGCCTCTGTTTCCACGCCTCTGATTCCCTGCCTCTGATTCCCAACCTCTGATTCCCCACCCCTGATTCCCCATATCTGATTCCCTGCCGCTGTTTCCCTGCCTCTGATTCCCCGCCCCTGTTTCCCCATATCTGATTCCCCGCCTCTGATTCCCCAACTCTGATTCCCCGCCTCTGATTCCCCAGCTCTGATTCCCCGCCTCTGATTCCCCGTGTTTGATTCCCTGCCTCTGATTCCCCGCCTCTGATTCCCCATCTCTGATTCACCGCCTTTGATTCGCCACCTCTGATTCCCCATATCTGATTCCCCACCTCTGTTACCCCGCCTCTGATTCCCCGCCTCTGATTCCCCATATATCATTCCCTGCCTCTGAATCCCCATCTCTGATTCCCGGACTCTGATTCCCCACCTCTGATTCCCGGCCTCTTATTCCCGGCATCTGAACCCCGGCCTCTGATTCCCGGCCTCTGATTCCCCGCTTCTGATTCTGATTCCCTGCCTCTGATTCCCCATCTCTGATTCCGCACATCTGATTCCCTGCATCTGATTCCCCACCTCTGATTCCCCATATCTGATTCCTCGCCTCTGTTTCCCCGCCTCTGATTTTCCGCCTCTGTTTCCCCATATCTAATTCCCCACCTCAGATGCCCCAACTCTGATACCCCGCCTCTGATTCCCCAGCTCCTATTCCCCGCCTCTGATTCCCCGCATCCGTTTCCCCATATCTGATTCCCCGCCTCTGTTTCCCCGCCTTTGATTCCCCGCCTCTGTTTCCCCATATCTGATTCCCCGCCTCTGATTCCCAACTATGATTCCCCGCCTCTGATTCCCCAGCTCTGATTCCCCGCCTCTGATTCCCCGCGTTCTATTCCCTGCCTCTGATTCCCCGCCTGTGATTCCCCATCTCTGATTCACCACCTCTGATTCCCCACCTCTGGTTCCCCATATCTAATTCCCCGCCTCTGTTTGCCCGCCTCTGATTCCCCGCCTCTGTTTCCCCATATCTGATTCCCCGTGTCTGATTCCCTGCCTCTGATTCCCCGCCTCTGTTTCCCCGCCTCTGATTCCCTGCCACTGATTCCCTGCCCCTGATACCCCACCTCTGATTCCCCATATCTGATTCCCTGCCTCTGTTTCCCCGCCTCTGATTCCCCGCCTCTGATTCCCCATATCTGATTCCCCGCCTCTGATTCCCCAACTCTGATTCCCCGCCTCTGATTCCCCAGCTCTGAATCCCCGCCTCTGATTCCCCGCGTCTGTTTCCCCGCCTCTGATTCCCCGCCTCTGTTTCCCCATATCTAAGTCCCCGACACTGATTCCCCAACTCTGATTCCCCACCTCTGATTCCCCAGCTCTGATTCCCCGCCTCTGATTCCCCGCATCTGATTCCCTGCATCTGATTCCCAGCCTCTGATTCCCTGCCTCTGATTCCGAACCTCTGATTCCCCACCTCTGATTCCCCATATCTGATTCCCCGCCTCTGTTTCCCCGCCCCTGATTCCCCGCCTCTGTTTCCCCATATCTGATTCCCGGCCTCTGATTCTCCGCCTCTGATTCCCCGCCTCTGATTCCCTGCCTCTGATTCCCCATCTCCGATTCCGCACATCGGATTACCTGCCTCTGATTCCCCGCCTCTGATTCCCCGCCTCTGATTCCCTGCTTCTGATTCCCAACCTCTGATTCCCCACCTCTGATTCCCCATATCTGATTCCCCGCCTCTGTTTCCCCGCCTCTGATTCCCCGCCTCTGATTCCCCAACTCTGAATCCCCGCCTCTGATTCCCCAGCTCTGATTCCCCGCCTCTGATTCCCCGCATCTGATTCCCTGCCTCTGATTCCCCGCCTCTGATTCCAGGCCTCTGATTCCCAGCATCTGATTCCGGCCTCTGATTCCCGGCCTCTGATTCCCTGCTTCTGATTCTGATTCCCTGCCTCTGATTCCCAATCTCTGATTCCGCACATCTGATTCCTTGCCTCTGATTCCCCACCTCTGATTCCCCAGCTCTGATTCCCCGCCTTTGATTCCCCCCGTCTGATTCCCAGCCTCTGAATCCCCGTGTCTGATTTCCTGCCTCTGATTCCCCGCCTCTGATTCCCCATCTCTGATTCACCGCCTCTGATTCCCCACCTCTGATTCCCCATCTCTGATTCCGCACATCCGATTCCCTGCCTCTGATTCCCGAACTCTGATTCCCCGCCTCTGATTCCCCATCTCTGATTCCCCACCTCTGATTCCCCGTGTCTGATTCCCTGCCTCTGATTCCCCGCCTCTGAATACCAGCCTCTGATTCCCCATATCTGATTCCCCGCCTCTGATTCCCTGCCTCTGATTCCCCAGCTCTGATTCCCCGCCTTTGATTCCGCACATCTGATTCCCTTCCTCTGATTCCCCGCCTCTGATTTTCCGCCTCTGATTCCCTGCCTCTGATTCCCCACCTCGGATTCCCCACCTCTGATTCCCCATATCTGATTCCCCGCCTCTGTTTCCCCGCCTCTGATTCCCCGCCTCTGATTCCCAACTCTGATTCCCCGCCTCTGATTCCCCAGCTCTGATTCCCCGTGTTTGATTCCCTGCCTCTGATTCCCTGCCCTGATTCCCCATCTCTGTTTCACCGCCTTTGATTCGCCACCTCTGATTCCCCATATCTGATTCCCCGCCTCTGTTTCCCCGACTCTGATTCCCTGCCTCTGATTCCCAACCTCTGATTCCACACCTCTGATTCCCCATATCTGATTCCCCGCCTCTATTTCCCCATATCTGATTCCCCGCCTCTGATTCCCCAACTCTGATTCCCCGCCTCTGATTCCCCAGCTCTGATTCCCCGACTCTGATTCCCGGCATCCGATTCCCTGCCTCTGATTCCCTGCCTCTGTTTCCCCATATCTGATTCCCCGCCTCTGATTCCCAACTATGATTCCCCGCCTCTGATTCCCCAGCTCTGATTCCCTGCCTCTGATTCCCTGCGTTCTATTCCCTGCCTCTGATTCCCCGCCTGTGATTCCCCATCACTGATTCACCACCTCTGATTCCCCACATCTGATTCCCCATAACTAATTCCCCGCCTCTGTTTGCCCGCCTCTGATTCCCCGCCTCTGTTTCCCCATATCTGATTCCCCGTCTCTGAATCCCCAACTCTGATTCCCTGCCTCTGATTCCCCAGCTCTGATTCCCCGCCTTTGATTCCCCCCGTCTGATTCCCAGCCTCTGAATCCCCGTGTCTGATTTCCTGCCTCTGATTCCCCGCCTCTGATTCCCCATCTCTGATTCACCGCCTCTGATTCCCCACCTCTGATTCCCCATCTCTGATTCCGCACATCCGATTCCCTGCCTCTGATTCCCGAACTCTGATTCCCCGCCTCTGATTCCCCATCTCTGATTCCCCACCTCTGATTCCCCGTGTCTGATTCCCTGCCTCTGATTCCCCGCCTCTGAATACCAGCCTCTGATTCCCCATATCTGATTCCCCGCCTCTGATTCCCTGCCTCTGATTCCCCAGCTCTGATTCCCCGCCTTTGATTCCGCACATCTGATTCCCTTCCTCTGATTCCCCGCCTCTGATTTTCCGCCTCTGATTCCCTGCCTCTGATTCCCAACCTCGGATTTCCCACCTCTGATTCCCCATATCTGATTCCCCGCATCTGTTTCCCCGCCTCTGATTCCCCGCCTCTGATTCCCAACTCTGATTCCCCGCCTCTGATTCCCCAGCTCTGATTCCCCGTGTTTGATTCCCTGCCTCTGATTCCCTGCCCTGATTCCCCATCTCTGTTTCACCGCCTTTGATTCGCCACCTCTGATTCCCCATATCTCATTCCCCGATTCTGTTTCCCCGACTCTGATTCCCTGCCTCTGATTCCCAACCTCTGATTCCACACCTCTGATTCCCCATATCTGATTCCCCGCCTCTATTTCCCCATATCTGATTCCCCGCCTCTGATTCCCCAACTCTGATTCCCCGCCTCTGATTCCCCAGCTCTGATTCCCCGACTCTGATTCCCGGCATCCGATTCCCTGCCTCTGATTCCCCGCCTCTGTTTCCCCATATCTGATTCCCCGCCTCTGATTCCCAACTATGATTCCCCGCCTCTGATTCCCTGCGTTCTATTCCCTGCCTCTGATTCCCCGCCTGTGATTCCCCATCACTGATTCACCACCTCTGATTCCCCACATCTGATTCCCCATAACTAATTCCCCGCCTCTGTTTGCCCGCCTCTGATTCCCCGCCTCTGTTTCCCCATATCTGATTCCCCGTCTCTGAATCCCCAACTCTGATTCCCTGCCTCTGATTCCCCAGCTCTGATTCCCCGCCTTTGATTCCCCCCGTCTGATTCCCAGCCTCTGAATCCCCGTGTCTGATTTCCTGCCTCTGATTCCCCGCCTCTGATTCCCCATCTCTGATTCACCGCCTCTGATTCCCCACCTCTGATTCCCCATCTCTGATTCCGCACATCCGATTCCCTGCCTCAGATTCCCGAACTCTGATTCCCCGCCTCTGATTCCCCATCTCTGATTCCCCACCTCTGATTCCCCGTGTCTGATTCCCTGCCTCTGATTCCCCGCCTCTGAATACCAGCCTCTGATTCCCCATATCTGATTCCCCGCCTCTGATTCCCTGCCTCTGATTCCCCAGCTCTGATTCCCCGCCTTTGATTCCCCCGTCTCATTCCCAGCCTCTGAATCCCCGTGTCTGATTTCCTGCCTCTGATTCCCCGCCTCTGATTCCCCATCTCTGATTCACCGCCTCTGATTCCCCATCTCTGATTCCCCACCTCTGATTCCCCGTGTCTGATTCCCCGTGTCTGATTCCCTGCCTCTGATTCCACGCCTCTGATTCCCCATATCTGATTCCCTACCACTGATTCCCCTCCTCTGATTCCCCATCTCTGATTCACCACCTCTGATTCCCGGCCTCTGATTGCCCACCTCTGATTCCCCGCCTCTGATTCGCCAGCTATGATTCCCCCCCTCTGATTCCCCGCGTCTGATTCCCCGCCTCTGATTCCCCAACTCTAATACCCCGCCTCTGATTCCCCAGCTCTGATTCCCCTCCTCTGATTCCCCGCATCTGATTCCCTGCCTCTGATTCCCCGCCTCTGATTCCAGGCCTCTGATTCCCAACCTCTGATTCCCCACCTCTGATTCCCAATATCTGATTCCCCGCCTCTGTTTCACCGCCTCTGATTCCCCGCCTCTGTTTCCCCATATCTGATTCCCCGCCTCTGATTCCCCAACTCTGATTCCCCGCCTGTGATTCCCCAGCTCTTATTCCCCGCCTCTGATTCCCCATATCTGATTCCCATCCTCTGATTGCCCACCTCTGATACCCCGCCTCTGATTCGCCAGCTCTGATTCCCCACCTCTGATTCCCCGCATCTGATTCCCTGCCTCTGATTCCCCGCCTCTGATTCCCCATCTCTGATTCCCCGCCTGTGATTCCCCAGCTCTGATTCCCCGCCTCTGATTCCCCAGCTCTGATTCCCAGCCTCTGATTCCCCGTGTTTGATCCCCTGCCTCTGATTACCTTCCTCTGATTCCCGGCCACTGATACCCCGCTTCTGATTCTGATTCCCTGCCTCTGATTCCCCATCTCTGATTCACCACATCTAATTCCCTGCCTCTGATTTCACGCCCCTGATTCCCCACCTCTGATTCCCCATATCTGAATCCCCGCCTCTGTTTCCACGCCTCTGATTCCCTGCCTCTGATTCCCAACCTCTGATTCCCCACCCCTGATTCCCCATATCTGATTCCCCGCCTCTGTTTCCCTGCCTCTGATTCCCCGCCCCTGTTTCCCCATATCTGATTCCCCACCTCTGATTCCCCAACTCTGATTCCCCGCCTCTGATTCCCCAGCTCTGATTCCCCGCCTCTGATTCCCCGTGTTTGATTCCCTGCCTCTGATTCCCCGCCTCTGATTCCCCATCTCTGATTCACCGCCTTTGATTCGCCACCTCTGATTCCCCATATCTGATTCCCCACCTCTGTTACCCCGCCTCTGATTCCCCGCCTCTGATTCCCCATATATCATTCCCTGCCTCTGAATCCCCATCTCTGATTCCCGGACTCTGATTCCCCACCTCTGATTCCCGGCCTCTTATTCCCGGCATCTGAACCCCGGTCTCTGATTCCCGGCCTCTGATTCCCCGCTTCTGATTCTGATTCCCTGCCTCTGATTCCCCATCTCTGATTCCGCACATCTGATTCCCTGCATCTGATTCCCCACCTCTGATTCCCCATATCTGATTCCTCGCCTCTGTTTCCCCGCCTCTGATTTTCCGCCTCTGTTTCCCCATATCTAATTCCCCACCTCAGATGCCCCAACTCTGATACCCCGCCTCTGATTCCCCAGCTCCTATTCCCCGCCTCTGATTCCCCGCATCCGTTTCCCCATATCTGATTCCCTGCCTCTGTTTCCCCGCCTTTGATTCCCCGCCTCTGTTTCCCCATATATGATTCCCCGCCTCTGATTCCCAACTATGATTCCCCGCCTCTGATTCCCCAGCTCTGATTCCCCGCCTCTGATTCCCCGCGTTCTATTCCCTGCCTCTGATTCCCCGCCTGTGATTCCCCATCTCTGATTCACCACCTCTGATTCCCCACCTCTGATTCCCCATATCTAATTCCCCGCCTCTGTTTGCCCGCCTCTGATTCCCCGCCTCTGTTTCCCCATATCTGATTCCCCGTGTCTGATTCCCTGCCTCTGATTCCCCGCCTCTGTTTCCCCGCCTCTGATTCCCTGCCACTGATTCCCTGCCCCTGATACCCCACCTCTGATTCCCCATATCTGATTCCCCGCCTCTGATTCCCCAACTCTGATTCCCCGCCTCTGATTCCCAGCTCTGAATCCCCGCCTCTGATTCCCCGCGTCTGTTTCCCCGCCTCTGATTCCCCGCCTCTGTTTCCCCATATCTAAGTCCCCGACACTGATTCCCCAACTCTGATTCCCCACCTCTGATTCCCCAGCTCTGATTCCCCGCCTCTGATTCCCCGCATCTGATTCCCTGCATCTGATTCCCAGCCTCTGATTCCCTGCCTCTGATTCCGAACCTCTGATTCCCCACCTCTGATTCCCCATATCTGATTCCCCGCCTCTGTTTCCCCGCCTCTGATTCCCCGCCTCTGTTTCCCCATATCTGATTCCCGGCCTCTGATTCTCCGCCTCTGATTCCCCGCCTCTGATTCCCTGCCTCTGATTCCCCATCTCCGATTCCGCACATCGGATTACCTTCCCCTGATTCCCCGCCTCTGATTCCCCGCCTCTGATTCCCTGCTTCTGATTCCCAACCTCTGATTCCCCACCTCTGATTCCCCATATCTGATTCCCCGCCTCTGTTTCCCCGCCTCTGATTCCCCGCCTCTGATTCCCCAACTCTGAATCCCCGCCTCTGATTCCCCAGCTCTGATTCCCCGCCTCTGATTCCCCGCATCTGATTCCCTGCCTCTGATTCCCCGCCTCTGATTCCAGGCCTCTGATTCCCAGCATCTGATTCCGGCCTCTGATTCCCGGCCTCTGATTCCCTGCTTCTGATTCTGATTCCCTGCCTCTGATTCCCCATCTCTGATTCCGCACATCTGATTCCTTGCCTCTGATTCCCCACCTCTGATTCCCCATATCTGATTCCCCGCCTGGGTTTCCCCGCCTCTGATTCCCCGCCTCTGTTTCCCAATATCTAAGTCCCCGCCTCTGATTCCCCAAATCTGATTCCCCACCTCTGATTCCCCAGCTCTGATTCCCCGCCTCTGATTCCCCGCATCTGATTCCCTGCATCTGATTCCAAGCCTCTGATTCCCTGCCTCTGATTCCCAACCTCTGATTCCCCACCTCTGATTCCCCATATCTGATTCCCCACCTCTGTTTCCCCGCCTCGGATTCCCCGCCTCTGTTTCCCCATATCTGATTCCCGGCCTCTGATTCCCCGCCTCTGATTCCCCGCCTCTGATTCCCTGCCTCTGATTCCCCATCTCCGATTCCGCACATCTGATTCCCTTCCTCTGATTCCCCGCCTCTGATTTTCCGCCTCTGATTCCCTGCCTCTGATTCCCAACCTCGGATTCCCCACCTCTGATTCCCCATATCTGATTCCCCGCCTCTGTTTCCCCGCCTCTGATTCCCCGCCTCTGATTCCCAACTCTGATTCCCCGCCTCTGATTCCCCAGCTCTGATTCCCCGTGTTTGATTCCCTGCCTCTGATTCCCTGCCCTGATTCCCCATCTCTGTTTCACCGCCTTTGATTCGCCACCTCTGATTCCCCATATCTGATTCCCCGCCTCTGTTTCCCCGACTCTGATTCCCTGCCTCTGATTCCCAACCTCTGATTCCACACCTCTGATTCCCCATATCTGATTCCCCGCCTCTATTTCCCCATATCTGATTCCCCGCCTCTGATTCCCCAACTCTGATTCCCCGCCTCTGATTCCCCAGCTCTGATTCCCCGACTCTTATTCCCGGCATCCGATTCCCTGCCTCTGATTCCCCGCCTCTGATTCCCCATCTCTGATTCCCCGCCTGTGATTCCCCGTGTCTGATTCCCTGCCTTTGATTCCCCACCTCTGATTCCCCGCCTCTGATTCCCTGCCACTGATTCCCTGCCCCTGATTCCCCACCTCTGATTCCCCACATCTGATTCCCCGCCTCTGTTTCCCCGCCTCTGATTCCCCGCCTCTGATTCCCAATATCTGATTCCCTGCCTCTGATTCCCCAACTCTGATTCCCCGCCTCTGATTCCCCAGCTCTGAATCCCCGCCTCTGATTCCCCGCGTCTGATTCCCTGCCTCTGATTCCCCGCCTTGATTCCCCATCTCTGATTCACAACCTCTGATTCCCCACCTCTGATTCCCTATATTTGATTCCCCGCCTCTGTTTCCCCGCCTCTGATTCCCCGCCTCTGATTCCCCATATCTGATTCCCCGCCTCTGATTGTCCACCTCTGATTCCCAGCCTCTGATTCGCCAGCTCTGATTCCCCGCCTCTGATTCCCCGCATCTGATTCCCTGCCTCTGATTCCCCGCCTCTGATTCCCCATCTCTGATTCACCGCCTTTGATTCGCCACCTCTGATTCCCCATATCTGATTCCCCACCTCTGATTCCCGGCCTCTTATTCCCAGCATCTGATTCCCGGCCTCTGATTCCCGGCCTCTGATTCCCCGCTTCTGATTCTGATTCCCTGCCTCTTATTCCCCATCTCTGATTCCGCACATCTGATTCCCTGCCTCTGATTCCCCACCTCTGATTCCCCATATCTGATTCCCCGCCTCTGTTTCCCCGCCTCTGATTCCCGGCCTCTTATTCCCAGCATCTGATTCCCGGCCTCTGATTCCCGGCCTCTGATTCCCCGCTTCTGATTCTGATTCCCTGCCTCTTATTCCCCATCTCTGATTCCGCACATCTGATTCCCTGCCTCTGATTCCCCACCTCTGATTCCCCATATCTGATTCCCCGCCTCTGTTTCCCCGCCTCTGATTCCCCGCCTCTGTTTCCCTATATCTAATTCCCCACCTCTGATGCCCCAACTCTGATTCCCCGCCTCTGATTCCCCAGCTCTGATTCCCCGCCTCTGATTCCCTGCATCCGATTCCCCATATCTGATTCCCCGCCTCTGTTTCACCGCCTCTGATTCCCCACCTCTGTTTCCCCATATCTGATTCCCGCCTCTGATTCCCAACTATGAATCCCCTCCTCTGATTCCCCAGCTCTGATTCCCTGCCTCTGATTCCCAGCGTTCTATTCCCTGCCTCTGATTCCCCGCCTGTGATTCCCCATCACTGATTCACCACCTCTGATTCCCTACCTCTGATTCCCCATATCTAATTCCCCGCCTCTGTTTGCCCGCCTCTGATTCCCCGCCTCTGTTTCCCCATATCTGATTCCCCGCCTTTGATTCCCCCCGTCTGATTCCCAGCCTCTGAATCCCCGTGTCTGATTTCCTGCCTCTGATTCCCCGCCTCTGATTCCCCATCTCTGATTCACCTCCTCTGATTCCCCACCTCTGATTCCCCCTCTCTGATTCCGCACATCCAATTCCCTGCCTCTGATTCCCCAACTCTGATTCCCCACCTCTGATTCCCCAGCTCTGATTCCCCGCCTCAGATTCCCCGCGTCTGATTCCCTGCCTCTGATTCCCCGCCTCTGATTCCCTGCCTCTGATTCCCCATATCTGATTCCCCGCCTCTGATTCCCCAACTCTGATTCCCCGCTTCTGATTCCCCAGCTCTGAATCCCCGCCTCTGATTCCCCGCATCTGATACCCTGCATCTGATTCCAAGCCTCTGATTCCCTGTGATTCCCAACCTCTGATTCCCCACCTCTGATTCCCCATATCTGATTCCCCGCCTCTGTTTCCCCGCCTCGGATTCCCCGCCTCTGTTTCCCCACATCTGATTCCCGGCCTCTGATTCCCCGCCTCTGATTCCCCATATCTGATTCCCTGCCTCTGATTCCCCAACTCTGATTCCCCGCCTCTGATTCCACAGCTCTGAATCCCCGCCTATGATTCCCCGCGTCTGATTCCCTGCCTCTGATTTCCCGCCTCTGATTCCCCATCTCTGATTCACCGCCTTTGATTCGCCACCTCTGATTCCCCATATCTGATTCCCCGCCTCTGTTTCCCCGCCTCTGATTCCCCGCCTCTGATTCTCCCTATCTCATTCCCCGCCTCTGAATCCCCATCTCTGATTCCCGGACTCTGATTCCCCTCCTCTGATTCCCGGCCTCTTATTCCCAGCATCTGATTCCCGGCCTCTGATTCCCGGCCTCTGATTCCCCGCTTCTGATTCCCTGCCTCTGATTCCCCATCTCTGAGTCCGCACATCTGACTCCCTGCCTCTGATTCCCCACTTCTGATTCCCCATATCTGTTTCCCCGCCTCTGTTTCCCCGCCTCTGATTCCCCGCCTCTGTTTCCCTATATCTAATTCCCCACCTCTGATGCCCCAACTCTGATTCCCCGCCTCTGATTCCCCAGCTCTGATTCCCCGCCTCTGATTCCCTGCATCCGATTCCCCATATCTGATTCCCCGCCTCTGTTTCCCCGCCTCTGATTCCCCGCCTCTGTTTCCCCATATCTGATTCCAGCCTCTGATTCCCAACTATGATTCCCCGCCTCTGATTCCCCAGCTCTGATTCCCTGCCTCTGATTCCCCGCGTTCTATTCCCTGCCTCTGATTCCCCGCCTGTGATTCCCCATCACTGATTCACCACCTCTGATTCCCTACCTCTGATTCCCCATATCTAATTCCCCGCCTCTGTTTGCCCGCCTCTGATTCCCCGCCTCTGTTTCCCCATATCTGATTCCCCGCCTCTGAATCCCCAACTCTGATTCCCTGCCTCAGATTCCCCAGCTCTGATTCCCCGCCTTTGATTCCCCCCGTCTGATTCCCAGCCTCTGAATCCCCTTGTCTGATTTCCTGCCTCTGATTCCCCGCCTCTGATTCCCCATCTCTGATTCACCACCTCTGATTCCCCACCTCTGATTCCCCATCTCTGATTCCGCACATCCAATTCCCTGCCTCTAATTCCCCAACTCTGATTCCCCACCTCTGATTCCCCAGCTCTGATTCCCCGCCTCAGATTCCCCGCGTCTGATTCCCTGCCTCTGATTCCCCGCCTCTGATTCCCTGCCTCTGATTCCCCATATCTGATTCCCCGCCTCTGATTCCCCAACTCTGATTCCCCGCTTCTGATTCCCCAGCTCTGAATCCCCGCCTCTGATTCCCCGTGTCTGATTCCCTGCCTCTGATTCCCCGCCTCTGATTCCCCATCTGTGATTCACAACCTATGATGCCCCACCTCTGATTCCCCATATCTGATTCCCCGCCTCTGTTTCCCCGCCTCTGATTCCCCATCTCTGATTCACCACCTCTGATTCCCGGCCTCTGATTCCCCATCTCTGATTCCGCACATCCGATTCCCTGCCTATGATTCCCCACCTCTTATTCCCCGCCTCTGATTCCCCATATCTGATTCCCTGCCTCTGTTTCCCCGCCTCTGATTCCCTACCTCTGTTTCCCCATATCTGATTCCCTGCCTCTGATTCCCCGCCTCTGAATACCAGCCTCTGATTCCCCATATCTGATTCCCCGCCTCTGATTCCCTGCCTCTGATTCCCCAGCTCTGATTCCCCGCCTTTGATACCCCCCGTCTCATTCCCAGCCTCTGAATCCCCGTGTCTGATTTCCTGCCTCTGATTCCCCGCCTCTGATTCCCCATCTCTGATTCACCGCCTCTGATTCCCCATCTCTGATTCCACACCTCTGATTACGCGTGTCTGATTCCCCGTGTCTGATTCCCTGCTTCTGATTCCACGCCTCTGATTCCCCATATCTGATTCCCTACCACTGATTCCCCTCCTCTGATTCCCCATCTCTGATTCACCACCTCTGATTCCCGGCCTCTGATTGCCCACCTCTGATTCCCCGCCTCTGATTCGCCAGCTATGATTCCCCCCCTCTGATTCCCCGCGTCTGATTCCCCGCCTCTGATTCCCCAACTCTAATACCCCGCCTCTGATTCCCCAGCTCTGATTCCCCTCCTCTGATTCCCCGCATCTGATTCCCTGCCTCTGATTCCCCACCTCTGATTCCAGGCCTCTGATTCCCAACCTCTGATTCCCCACCTCTGATTCCCAATATCTGATTCCCCGCCTCTGTTTCACCGCCTCTGATTCCCCGCCTCTGTTTCCCCATATCTGATTCCCCGCCTCTGATTCCCCAACTCTGATTCCCCGCCTGTGATTCCCCAGCTCTGATTCCCCGCCTCTGATTCCCCATATCTGATTCCCATCCTCTGATTGCCCACCTCTGATTCCCCGCCTCTGATTCACCAGCTCTGATTCCCCACCTCTGATTCCCCGCATCTGATTCCCTGCCTCTGATTCCCCGCCTCTGATTCCCCATCTCTGATTCCCCGCCTGTGATTCCCCAGCTCTGATTCCCCGCCTCTGATTCCCCAGCTCTGATTCCCAGCCTCTGATTCCCCGTGTTTGATCCCCTGCCTCTGATTACCTTCCTCTGATTCCCGGCCACTGATACCCCGCTTCTGATTCTGATTCCCTGCCTCTGATTCCCCATCTCTGATTCACCACATCTAATTCCCTGCCTCTGATTTCACGCCCCTGATTCCCCACCTCTGATTCCCCATATCTGAATCCCCGCCTCTGTTTCCACGCCTCTGATTCCCTGCCTCTGATTCCCAACCTCTGATTCCCCACCCCTGATTCCCCATATCTGATTCCCCGCCTCTGTTTCCCTGCCTCTGATTCCCCGCCCCTGTTTCCCCATATCTGATTCCCCGCCTCTGATTCCCCAACTCTGATTCCCCGCCTCTGATTCCCCAGCTCTGATTCCCCGCCTCTGATTCCCCGTGTTTGATTCCCTGCCTCTGATTCCCCGCCTCTGATTCCCCATCTCTGATTCACCGCCTTTGATTCGCCACCTCTGATTCCCCATATCTGATTCCCCACCTCTGTTACCCCGCCTCTGATTCCCCGCCTCTGATTCCCCATATATCATTCCCTGCCTCTGAATCCCCATCTCTGATTCCCGGACTCTGATTCCCCACCTCTGAACCCCGGCCTCTGATTCCCGCCTCTGATTCCCCGCCTCTGATTCCCCATATATCATTCCCTGCCTCTGATTCCCCATCTCTGATTCCGCACATCTGATTCCCTGCATCTGATTCCCCACCTCTGATTCCCCATATCTGATTCCTCGCCTCTGTTTCCCCGCCTCTGATTTTCCGCCTCTGTTTCCCCATATCTAATTCCCCACCTCAGATGCCCCAACTCTGATACCCCGCCTCTGATTCCCCAGCTCCTATTCCCCGCCTCTGATTCCCCGCATCCGTTTCCCCATATCTGATTCCCCGCCTCTGTTTCCCCGCCTTTGATTCCCCGCCTCTGTTTCCCCATATCTGATTCCCCGCCTCTGATTCCCAACTATGATTCCCCGCCTCTGATTCCCTGCCTCTGATTCCCCGCCTCTGATTCCCCATCTCTGATTCCCCGCCTGTGATTCCCCAGCTCTGATTCCCCGCCTCTGTTTCCCCATATCTGATTCCCGGCCTCTGATTCTCCGCCTCTGATTCCCCGCCTCTGATTCCCTGCCTCTGATTCCCCATCTCCGATTCCGCACATCGGATTACCTGCCTCTGATTCCCCGCCTCTGATACCCCGCCTCTGATTCCCTGCTTCTGATTCCCAACCTCTGATTCCCCACCTCTGATTCCCCATATCTGATTCCCCGCCTCTGTTTCCCCGCCTCTGATTCCCCGCCTCTGATTCCCCAACTCTGAATCCCCGCCTCTGATTCCCCAGCTCTGATTCCCCGCCTCTGATTCCCCGCATCTGATTCCCTGCCTCTGATTCCCCGCCTCTGATTCCAGGCCTCTGATTCCCAGCATCTGATTCCGGCCTCTGATTCCCGGCCTCTGATTCCCTGCTTCTGATTCTGATTCCCTGCCTCTCATTCCCCATCTCTGATTCCGCACATCTGATTCCTTGCCTCTGATTCCCCACCTCTGATTCCCCAGCTCTGATTCCCCGCCTTTGATTCCCCCCGTCTGATTCCCAGCCTCTGAATCCCCGTGTCTGATTTCCTGCCTCTGATTCCCCGCCTCTGATTCCCCATCTCTGATTCACCGCCTCTGATTCCCCACCTCTGATTCCCCATCTCTGATTCCGCACATCCGATTCCCTGCCTCTGATTCCCGAACTCTGATTCCCCGCCTCTGATTCCCCATCTCTGATTCCCCACCTCTGATTCCCCGTGTCTGATTCCCTGCCTCTGATTCCCCGCCTCTGAATACCAGCCTCTGATTCCCCATATCTGATTCCCCGCCTCTGATTCCCTGCCTCTGATTCCCCAGCTCTGATTCCCCGCCTTTGATTCCGCACATCTGATTCCCTTCCTCTGATTCCCCGCCTCTGATTTTCCGCCTCTGATTCCCTGCCTCTGATTCCCAACCTCGGATTCCCCACCTCTGATTCCCCATATCTGATCCCCCGCCTCTGTTTCCCCGCCTCTGATTCCCCGCCTCTGATTCCCAACTCTGATTCCCCGCCTCTGATTCCCCAGCTCTGATTCCCCGTGTTTGATTCCCTGCCTCTGATTCCCTGCCCTGATTCCCCATCTCTGTTTCACCGCCTTTGATTCGCCACCTCTGATTCCCCATATCTGATTCCCCGCCTCTGTTTCCCCGACTCTGATTCCCTGCCTCTGATTCCCAACCTCTGATTCCACACCTCTGATTCCCCATATCTGATTCCCCGCCTCTATTTCCCCATATCTGATTCCCCGCCTCTGATTCCCCAACTCTGATTCCCCGCCTCTGATTCCCCAGCTCTGATTCCCCGACTCTGATTCCCGGCAACCGATTCCCTGCCTCTGATTCCCTGCCTCTGTTTCCCCATATCTGATTCCCCGCCTCTGATTCCCAACTATGATTCCCCGCCTCTGATTCCCCAGCTCTGATTCCCTGCCTCTGATTCCCTGCGTTCTATTCCCTGCCTCTGATTCCCCGCCTGTTATTCCCCATCACTGATTCACCACCTCTGATTCCCCACATCTGATTCCCAATAACTAATTCCCCGCCTCTGTTTGCCCGCCTCTGATTCCCCGCCTCTGTTTCCCCATATCTGATTCCCCGTCTCTGAATCCCCAACTCTGATTCCCTGCCTCTGATTCCCCAGCTCTGATTCCCCGCCTTTGATTCCCCCCGTCTGATTCCCAGCCTCTGAATCCCCGTGTCTGATTTCCTGCCTCTGATTCCACGCCTCTGATTCCCCATCTCTGATTCACCGCCTCTGATTCCCCACCTCTGATTCCCCATCTCTGATTCCGCACATCCGATTCCCTGCCTCTGATTCCCGAACTCTGATTCCCCGCCTCTGATTCCCCATCTCTGATTCCCCACCTCTGATTCCCCGTGTCTGATTCCCTGCCTCTGATTCCCCGCCTCTGAATACCAGCCTCTGATTCCCCATATCTGATTCCCCGCCTCTGATTCCCCAGCTCTGATTCCCCGCCTCTGATTCCCCAGCTCTGATTCCCCGCCTCTGATTCCCCGCATCTGATACCCTGCATCTGATTCCAAGCCTCTGATTCCCTGTGATTCCCAACCTCCGATTCCCCACCTCTGATTCCCCATATCTGATTCCCCGCCTCTGTTTCCCCGCCTCGGATTCCCCGCCTCTGTTTCCCCACATCTGATTCCCGGCCTCTGATTCCCCGCCTCTGATTCCCCATATCTGATTCCCTGCCTCTGATTCCCCAACTCTGATTCCCCGCCTCTGATTCCACAGCTCTGAATCCCCGCCTATGATTCCCCGCGTCTGATTCCCTGCCTCTGATTCCCCGCCTCTGATTCCCCATCTCTGATTCACCGCCTTTGATTCGCCACCTCTGATTCCCCATATCTGATTCCCAACCTCTGATTCCCCACCCCTGATTCCCCATATCTGATTCCCCGCCTCTGTTTCCCTGCCTCTGATTCCCCGCCCCTGTTTCCCCACATCTGATTCCCCGCCTCTGATTCCCCAACTCTGATTCCCCGCCTCTGATTCCCCAGCTCTGATTCCCCGCCTCTGATTCCCCGTGTTTGATTCCCTGCCTCTGATTCCCCGCCTCTGATTCCCCATCTCTGATTCACCGCCTTTGATTCGCCACCTCTGATTCCCCATATCTGATTCCCCACCTCTGTTACCCCGCCTCTGATTCCCCGCCTCTGATTCCCCATATATCATTCCCTGCCTCTGAATCCCCATCTCTGATTCCCGGACTCTGATTCCCCACCTCTGATTCCCGGCCTCTTATTCCCGGCATCTGAACCCCGGCCTCTGATTCCCGGCCTCTGATTCCCCGCTTCTGATTCTGATTCCCTGCCTCTGATTCCCCATCTCTGATTCCGCACATCTGATTCCCTGCATCTGATTCCCCACCTCTGATTCCCCATATCTGATTCCTCGCCTCTGTTTCCCCGCCTCTGATTTTCCGCCTCTGTTTCCCCATATCTAATTCCCCACCTCAGATGCCCCAACTCTGATACCCCGCCTCTGATTCCCCAGCTCCTATTCCCCGCCTCTGATTCCCCGCATCCGTTTCCCCATATCTGATTCCCCGCCTCTGTTTCCCCGCCTTTGATTCCCCGCCTCTGTTTCCCCATATCTGATTCCCCGCCTCTGATTCCCAACTATGATACCCCGCCTCTGATTCCCCAGCTCTGATTCCCCGCCTCTGATTCCCTGCGTTCTATTCCCTGCCTCTGATTCCCCGCCTGTGATTCCCCATCTCTGATTCACCACCTCTGATTCCCCACCTCTGGTTCCCCATATCTAATTCCCCGCCTCTGTTTGCCCGCCTCTGATTCCCCGCCTCTGTTTCCCCATATCTGATTCCCCGTGTCTGATTCCCTGCCTCTGATTCCCCGCCTCTGTTTCCCCGCCTCTGATTCCCTGCCACTGATTCCCTGCCCCTGATACCCCACCTCTGATTCCCCATATCTGATTCCCTGCCTCTGTTTCCCCGCCTCTGATTCCCCGCCTCTGATTCCCCATATCTGATTCCCCGCCTCTGATTCCCCAACTCTGATTCCCCGCCTCTGATTCCCCAGCTCTGAATCCCCGCCTCTGATTCCCCGCGTCTGTTTCCCCGCCTCTGATTCCCCGTCTCTGTTTCCCCATATCTAAGTCCCCGACACTGATTCCCCAACTCTGATTCCCCACCTCTGATTCCCCAGCTCTGATTCCCCGCCTCTGATTCCCCGCATCTGATTCCCTGCATCTGATTCCCAGCCTCTGATTCCCTGCCTCTGATTCCGAACCTCTGATTCCCCGCCTCTGTTTCCCCATATCTGATTCCCGGCCTCTGACTCTCCGCCTCTGATTCCCCGCCTCTGATTCCCTGCCTCTGATTCCCCATCTCCGATTCCGCACATCGGATTACCTGCCTCTGATTCCCCGCCTCTGATACCCCGCCTCTGATTCCCTGCTTCTGATTCCCAACCTCTGATTCCCCACCTCTGATTCCCCATATCTGATTCCCCGCCTCTGTTTCCCCGCCTCTGATTCCCCGCCTCTGATTCCCCAACTCTGAATCCCCGCCTCTGATTCCCCAGCTCTGATTCCCCGCCTCTGATTCCCCGCATCTGATTCCCTGCCTCTGATTCCCCGCCTCTGATTCCAGGCCTCTGATTCCCAGCATCTGATTCCGGCCTCTGATTCCCGGCCTCTGATTCCCTGCTTCTGATTCTGATTCCCTGCCTCTCATTCCCCATCTCTGATTCCGCACATCTGATTCCTTGCCTCTGATTCCCCACCTCTGATTCCCCAGCTCTGATTCCCCGCCTTTGATTCCCCCCGTCTGATTCCCAGCCTCTGAATCCCCGTGTCTGATTTCCTGCCTCTGATTCCCCGCCTCTGATTCCCCATCTCTGATTCACCGCCTCTGATTCCCCACCTCTGATTCCCCATCTCTGATTCCGCACATCCGATTCCCTGCCTCTGATTCCCGAACTCTGATTCCCCGCCTCTGATTCCCCATCTCTGATTCCCCACCTCTGATTCCCCGTGTCTGATTCCCTGCCTCTGATTCCCCGCCTCTGAATACCAGCCTCTGATTCCCCATATCTGATTCCCCGCCTCTGATTCCCTGCCTCTGATTCCCCAGCTCTGATTCCCCGCCTTTGATTCCGCACATCTGATTCCCTTCCTCTGATTCCCCGCCTCTGATTTTCCGCCTCTGATTCCCTGCCTCTGATTCCCAACCTCGGATTCCCCACCTCTGATTCCCCATATCTGATCCCCCGCCTCTGTTTCCCCGCCTCTGATTCCCCGCCTCTGATTCCCAACTCTGATTCCCCGCCTCTGATTCCCCAGCTCTGATTCCCCGTGTTTGATTCCCTGCCTCTGATTCCCTGCCCTGATTCCCCATCTCTGTTTCACCGCCTTTGATTCGCCACCTCTGATTCCCCATATCTGATTCCCCGCCTCTGTTTCCCCGACTCTGATTCCCTGCCTCTGATTCCCAACCTCTGATTCCACACCTCTGATTCCCCATATCTGATTCCCCGCCTCTATTTCCCCATATCTGATTCCCCGCCTCTGATTCCCCAACTCTGATTCCCCGCCTCTGATTCCCCAGCTCTGATTCCCCGACTCTGATTCCCGGCAACCGATTCCCTGCCTCTGATTCCCTGCCTCTGTTTCCCCATATCTGATTCCCCGCCTCTGATTCCCAACTATGATTCCCCGCCTCTGATTCCCCAGCTCTGATTCCCTGCCTCTGATTCCCTGCGTTCTATTCCCTGCCTCTGATTCCCCGCCTGTTATTCCCCATCACTGATTCACCACCTCTGATTCCCCACATCTGATTCCCAATAACTAATTCCCCGCCTCTGTTTGCCCGCCTCTGATTCCCCGCCTCTGTTTCCCCATATCTGATTCCCCGTCTCTGAATCCCCAACTCTGATTCCCTGCCTCTGATTCCCCAGCTCTGATTCCCCGCCTTTGATTCCCCCCGTCTGATTCCCAGCCTCTGAATCCCCGTGTCTGATTTCCTGCCTCTGATTCCACGCCTCTGATTCCCCATCTCTGATTCACCGCCTCTGATTCCCCACCTCTGATTCCCCATCTCTGATTCCGCACATCCGATTCCCTGCCTCTGATTCCCGAACTCTGATTCCCCGCCTCTGATTCCCCATCTCTGATTCCCCACCTCTGATTCCCCGTGTCTGATTCCCTGCCTCTGATTCCCCGCCTCTGAATACCAGCCTCTGATTCCCCATATCTGATTCCCCGCCTCTGATTCCCCAGCTCTGATTCCCCGCCTCTGATTCCCCAGCTCTGATTCCCCGCCTCTGATTCCCCGCATCTGATACCCTGCATCTGATTCCAAGCCTCTGATTCCCTGTGATTCCCAACCTCCGATTCCCCACCTCTGATTCCCCATATCTGATTCCCCGCCTCTGTTTCCCCGCCTCGGATTCCCCGCCTCTGTTTCCCCACATCTGATTCCCGGCCTCTGATTCCCCGCCTCTGATTCCCCATATCTGATTCCCTGCCTCTGATTCCCCAACTCTGATTCCCCGCCTCTGATTCCACAGCTCTGAATCCCCGCCTATGATTCCCCGCGTCTGATTCCCTGCCTCTGATTCCCCGCCTCTGATTCCCCATCTCTGATTCACCGCCTTTGATTCGCCACCTCTGATTCCCCATATCTGATTCCCCGCCTCTGTTTCCCCGCCTCTGATTCCCCGCCTCTGATTCTCCATATCTCATTCCCCGCCTCTGAATCCCCATCTCTGATTCCCGGACTCTGATTCCCCTCCTCTGATTCCCGGCCTCTTATTCCCAGCATCTGATTCCCGGCCTCTGATTCCCGGCCTCTGATTCCCCGCTTCTGATTCCCTGCCTCTGATTCCCCATCTCTGAGTCCGCACATCTGATTCCCTGCCTCTGATTCCCCACTTCTGATTCCCCATATCTGTTTCCCCGCCTCTGTTTCCCCGCCTCTGATTCCCCGCCTCTGTTTCCCTATATCTAATTCCCCACCTCTGATGCCCCAACTCTGATTCCCCGCCTCTGATTCACCAGCTCTGATTCCCCGCCTCTGATTCCCTGCATCCGATTCCCCATATCTGATTCCCCGCCTCTGTTTCCCCGCCTCTGATTCCCCGCCTCTGTTTCCCCATATCTGATTCCAGCCTCTGATTCCCAACTGTGATTCCCCGCCTCTGATTCCCCAGCTCTGATTCCCTGCCTCTGATTCCCAGCGTTCTATTCCCTGCCTCTGATTCCCCGCCTGTGATTCCCCATCACTGATTCACCACCTCTGATTCCCTACCTCTGATTCCCCATATCTAATTCCCCGCCTCTGTTTGCCCGCCTCTGATTCCCCGCCTCTGTTTCCCCATATCTGATTCCCCGCCTCTGAATCCCCAACTCTGATTCCCTGCCTCAGATTCCCCAGCTCTGATTCCCCGCCTTTGATTCCCCCCGTCTGATTCCCAGCCTCTGAATCCCCTTGTCTGATTTCCTGCCTCTGATTCCCCGCCTCTGATTCCCCATCTCTGATTCACCACCTCTGATTCCCCACCTCTGATTCCCCATCTCTGATTCCGCACATCCAATTCCCTGCCTCTGATTCCCCAACTCTGATTCCCCACCTCTGATTCCCCAGCTCTGATTCCCCGCCTCAGATTCCCCGCGTCTGATTCCCTGCCTCTGATTCCCCGCCTCTGATTCCCTGCCTCTGATTCCCCATATCTGATTCCCCGCCTCTGATTCCCCAACTCTGATTCCCCGCTTCTGATTCCCCAGCTCTGAATCCCCGCCTCTGATTCCCCGTGTCTGATTCCCTGCCTCTGATTCCCCGCCTCTGATTCCCCATCTGTGATTCACAACCTCTGATGCCCCACCTCTGATTCCCCATATCTGATTCCCCGCCTCTGTTTCCCCGCCTCTGATTCCCCGCCTCTGATTCCCCATATCTGATTCCCCGCCTCTGATTGCCCACCTCTGATTCCCCGCGTCTGATACCCTGCCTCTGATTCCCCGCCTCTGATTCCCCATCTCTGATTCACCACCTCTGATTCCCGGCCTCTGATTCCCCATCTCTGATTCCGCACATCCGATTCCCTGCCTATGATTCCCCACCTCTGATTCCCCGCCTCTGATTCCCCATATCTGATTCCCTGCCTCTGTTTCCCCGCCTCTGATTCCCTACCTCTGTTTCCCCATATCTGATTCCCTGCCTCTGATTCCCCGCCTCTGAATACCAGCCTCTGATTCCCCATATCTGATTCCCCGCCTCTGATTCCCTGCCTCTGATTCCCCAGCTCTGATTCCCCGCCTTTGATACCCCCCGTCTCATTCCCAGCCTCTGAATCCCCGTGTCTGATTTCCTGCCTCTGATTCCCCGCCTCTGATTCCCCATCTCTGATTCACCGCCTCTGATTCCCCATCTCTGATTCCCCACCTCTGATTACGCGTGTCTGATTCCCCGTGTCTGATTCCCTGCCTCTGATTCCACGCCTCTGATTCCCCATATCTGATTCCCTACCACTGATTCCCCTCCTCTGATTTCCCATCTCTGATTCACCACCTCTGATTCCCGGCCTCTGATTGCCCACCTCTGATTCCCCGCCTCTGATGCGCCAGCTATGATTCCCCCCCTCTGATTCCCCGCGTCTGATTCCCCGCCTCTGATTCCCCAACTCTAATACCCCGCCTCTGATTCCCCAGCTCTGATTCCCCTCCTCTGATTCCCCGCATCTGATTCCCTGCCTCTGATTCCCCGCCTCTGATTCCCCAACTCTGATTCCCCGCCTGTGATTCCCCAGCTCTGATTCCCCGCCTCTGATTCCCCATATCTGATTCCCATCCTCTGATTGCCCACCTCTGATTCCCCGCCTCTGATTCGCCAGCTCTGATTCCCCACCTCTGATTCCCCGCATCTGATTCCCTGCCTCTGATTCCCCGCCTCTGATTCCCCATCTCTGATTCCCCGCCTGTGATTCCCCAGCTCTGATTCCCCGCCTCTGATTCCCCAGCTCTGATTCCCAGCCTCTGATTCCCCGTGTTTGATCCCCTGCCTCTGATTACCTTCCTCTGATTCCCGGCCACTGATACCCCGCTTCTGATTCTGATTCCCTGCCTCTGATTCCCCATCTCTGATTCACCACATCTAATTCCCTGCCTCTGATTTCACGCCCCTGATTCCCCACCTCTGATTCCCCATATCTGAATCCCCGCCTCTGTTTCCACGCCTCTGATTCCCTGCCTCTGATTCCCAACCTCTGATTCCCCACCCCTGATTCCCCATATCTGATTCCCCGCCTCTGATTCCCCAACTCTGATTCCCCGCCTCTGATTCCCCAGCTCTGATTCCCCGCCTCTGATTCCCCGTGTTTGATTCCCTGCCTCTGATTCCCCGCCTCTGATTCCCCATCTCTGATTCACCGCCTTTGATTCGCCACCTCTGATTCCCCATATCTGATTCCCCACCTCTGTTACCCCGCCTCTGATTCCCCGCCTCTGATTCCCCATATATCATTCCCTGCCTCTGAATCCCCATCTCTGATTCCCGGACTCTGATTCCCCACCTCTGATTCCCGGCCTCTTATTCCCGGCATCTGAACCCCGGCCTCTGATTCCCGGCCTCTGATTCCCCGCTTCTGATTCTGATTCCCTGCCTCTGATTCCCCATCTCTGATTCCGCACATCTGATTCCCTGCATCTGATTCCCCACCTCTGATTCCCCATATCTGATTCCTCGCCTCTGTTTCCCCGCCTCTGATTTTCCGCCTCTGTTTCCCCATATCTAATTCCCCACCTCAGATGCCCCAACTCTGATACCCCGCCTCTGATTCCCCAGCTCCTATTCCCCGCCTCTGATTCCCCGCATCCGTTTCCCCATATCTGATTCCCCGCCTCTGTTTCCCCGCCTTTGATTCCCCGCCTCTGTTTCCCCATATCTGATTCCCCGCCTCTGATTCCCAACTATGATTCCCCGCCTCTGATTCCCCAGCTCTGATTCCCCGCCTCTGATTCCCCGCGTTCTATTCCCTGCCTCTGATTCCCCGCCTGTGATTCCCCATCTCTGATTCACCACCTCTGATTCCCCACCTCTGGTTCCCCATATCTAATTCCCCGCCTCTGTTTGCCCGCCTCTGATTCCCCGCCTCTGTTTCCCCATATCTGATTCCCCGTGTCTGATTCCCTGCCTCTGATTCCCCGCCTCTGTTTCCCCGCCTCTGATTCCCTGCCACTGATTCCCTGCCCCTGATACCCCACCTCTGATTCCCCATATCTGATTCCCTGCCTCTGTTTCCCCGCCTCTGATTCCCCGCCTCTGATTCCCCATATCTGATTCCCCGCCTCTGATTCCCCAACTCTGATTCCCCGCCTCTGATTCCCCAGCTCTGAATCCCCGCCTCTGATTCCCCGCGTCTGTTTCCCCGCCTCTGATTCCCCGTCTCTGTTTCCCCATATCTAAGTCCCCGACACTGATTCCCCAACTCTGATTCCCCACCTCTGATTCCCCAGCTCTGATTCCCCGCCTCTGATTCCCCGCATCTGATTCCCTGCATCTGATTCCCAGCCTCTGATTCCCTGCCTCTGATTCCGAACCTCTGATTCCCCACCTCTGATTCCCCATATCTGATTCCCCGCCTCTGTTTCCCCGCCCCTGATTCCCCGCCTCTGTTTCCCCATATCTGATTCCCGGCCTCTGATTCTCCGCCTCTGATTCCCCGCCTCTGATTCCCTGCCTCTGATTCCCCATCTCCGATTCCGCACATCGGATTACCTGCCTCTGATTCCCCGCCTCTGATTCCCCGCCTCTGATTCCCTGCTTCTGATTCCCAACCTCTGATTCCCCACCTCTGATTCCCCATATCTGATTCCCCGCCTCTGTTTCCCCGCCTCTGATTCCCCGCCTCTGATTCCCCAACTCTGAATCCCCGCCTCTGATTCCCCAGCTCTGATTCCCCGCCTCTGATTCCCCGCATCTGATTCCCTGCCTCTGATTCCCCGCCTCTGATTCCAGGCCTCTGATTCCCAGCATCTGATTCCGGCCTCTGATTCCCGGCCTCTGATTCCCTGCTTCTGATTCTGATTCCCTGCCTCTGATTCCCAATCTCTGATTCCGCACATCTGATTCCTTGCCTCTGATTCCCCACCTCTGATTCCCCAGCTCTGATTCCCCGCCTTTGATTCCCCCCGTCTGATTCCCAGCCTCTGAATCCCCGTGTCTGATTTCCTGCCTCTGATTCCCCGCCTCTGATTCCCCATCTCTGATTCACCGCCTCTGATTCCCCACCTCTGATTCCCCATCTCTGATTCCGCACATCCGATTCCCTGCCTCTGATTCCCGAACTCTGATTCCCCGCCTCTGATTCCCCATCTCTGATTCCCCACCTCTGATTCCCCGTGTCTGATTCCCTGCCTCTGATTCCCCGCCTCTGAATACCAGCCTCTGATTCCCCATATCTGATTCCCCGCCTCTGATTCCCTGCCTCTGATTCCCCAGCTCTGATTCCCCGCCTTTGATTCCGCACATCTGATTCCCTTCCTCTGATTCCCCGCCTCTGATTTTCCGCCTCTGATTCCCTGCCTCTGATTCCCCACCTCGGATTCCCCACCTCTGATTCCCCATATCTGATTCCCCGCCTCTGTTTCCCCGCCTCTGATTCCCCGCCTCTGATTCCCAACTCTGATTCCCCGCCTCTGATTCCCCAGCTCTGATTCCCCGTGTTTGATTCCCTGCCTCTGATTCCCTGCCCTGATTCCCCATCTCTGTTTCACCGCCTTTGATTCGCCACCTCTGATTCCCCATATCTGATTCCCCGCCTCTGTTTCCCCGACTCTGATTCCCTGCCTCTGATTCCCAACCTCTGATTCCACACCTCTGATTCCCCATATCTGATTCCCCGCCTCTATTTCCCCATATCTGATTCCCCGCCTCTGATTCCCCAACTCTGATTCCCCGCCTCTGATTCCCCAGCTCTGATTCCCCGACTCTGATTCCCGGCATCCGATTCCCTGCCTCTGATTCCCTGCCTCTGTTTCCCCATATCTGATTCCCCGCCTCTGATTCCCAACTATGATTCCCCGCCTCTGATTCCCCAGCTCTGATTCCCTGCCTCTGATTCCCTGCGTTCTATTCCCTGCCTCTGATTCCCCGCCTGTGATTCCCCATCACTGATTCACCACCTCTGATTCCCCACATCTGATTCCCCATAACTAATTCCCCGCCTCTGTTTGCCCGCCTCTGATTCCCCGCCTCTGTTTCCCCATATCTGATTCCCCGTCTCTGAATCCCCAACTCTGATTCCCTGCCTCTGATTCCCCAGCTCTGATTCCCCGCCTTTGATTCCCCCCGTCTGATTCCCAGCCTCTGAATCCCCGTGTCTGATTTCCTGCCTCTGATTCCCCGCCTCTGATTCCCCATCTCTGATTCACCGCCTCTGATTCCCCACCTCTGATTCCCCATCTCTGATTCCGCACATCCGATTCCCTGCCTCTGATTCCCGAACTCTGATTCCCCGCCTCTGATTCCCCATCTCTGATTCCCCACCTCTGATTCCCCGTGTCTGATTCCCTGCCTCTGATTCCCCGCCTCTGAATACCAGCCTCTGATTCCCCATATCTGATTCCCCGCCTCTGATTCCCTGCCTCTGATTCCCCAGCTCTGATTCCCCGCCTTTGATTCCGCACATCTGATTCCCTTCCTCTGATTCCCCGCCTCTGATTTTCCGCCTCTGATTCCCTGCCTCTGATTCCCAACCTCGGATTTCCCACCTCTGATTCCCCATATCTGATTCCCCGCATCTGTTTCCCCGCCTCTGATTCCCCGCCTCTGATTCCCAACTCTGATTCCCCGCCTCTGATTCCCCAGCTCTGATTCCCCGTGTTTGATTCCCTGCCTCTGATTCCCTGCCCTGATTCCCCATCTCTGTTTCACCGCCTTTGATTCGCCACCTCTGATTCCCCATATCTCATTCCCCGATTCTGTTTCCCCGACTCTGATTCCCTGCCTCTGATTCCCAACCTCTGATTCCACACCTCTGATTCCCCATATCTGATTCCCCGCCTCTATTTCCCCATATCTGATTCCCCGCCTCTGATTCCCCAACTCTGATTCCCCGCCTCTGATTCCCCAGCTCTGATTCCCCGACTCTGATTCCCGGCATCCGATTCCCTGCCTCTGATTCCCCGCCTCTGTTTCCCCATATCTGATTCCCCGCCTCTGATTCCCAACTATGATTCCCCGCCTCTGATTCCCTGCGTTCTATTCCCTGCCTCTGATTCCCCGCCTGTGATTCCCCATCACTGATTCACCACCTCTGATTCCCCACATCTGATTCCCCATAACTAATTCCCCGCCTCTGTTTGCCCGCCTCTGATTCCCCGCCTCTGTTTCCCCATATCTGATTCCCCGTCTCTGAATCCCCAACTCTGATTCCCTGCCTCTGATTCCCCAGCTCTGATTCCCCGCCTTTGATTCCCCCCGTCTGATTCCCAGCCTCTGAATCCCCGTGTCTGATTTCCTGCCTCTGATTCCCCGCCTCTGATTCCCCATCTCTGATTCACCGCCTCTGATTCCCCACCTCTGATTCCCCATCTCTGATTCCGCACATCCGATTCCCTGCCTCAGATTCCCGAACTCTGATTCCCCGCCTCTGATTCCCCATCTCTGATTCCCCACCTCTGATTCCCCGTGTCTGATTCCCTGCCTCTGATTCCCCGCCTCTGAATACCAGCCTCTGATTCCCCATATCTGATTCCCCGCCTCTGATTCCCTGCCTCTGATTCCCCAGCTCTGATTCCCCGCCTTTGATTCCCCCGTCTCATTCCCAGCCTCTGAATCCCCGTGTCTGATTTCCTGCCTCTGATTCCCCGCCTCTGATTCCCCATCTCTGATTCACCGCCTCTGATTCCCCATCTCTGATTCCCCACCTCTGATTCCCCGTGTCTGATTCCCCGTGTCTGATTCCCTGCCTCTGATTCCACGCCTCTGATTCCCCATATCTGATTCCCTACCACTGATTCCCCTCCTCTGATTCCCCATCTCTGATTCACCACCTCTGATTCCCGGCCTCTGATTGCCCACCTCTGATTCCCCGCCTCTGATTCGCCAGCTATGATTCCCCCCCTCTGATTCCCCGCGTCTGATTCCCCGCCTCTGATTCCCCAACTCTAATACCCCGCCTCTGATTCCCCAGCTCTGATTCCCCTCCTCTGATTCCCCGCATCTGATTCCCTGCCTCTGATTCCCCGCCTCTGATTCCAGGCCTCTGATTCCCAACCTCTGATTCCCCACCTCTGATTCCCAATATCTGATTCCCCGCCTCTGTTTCACCGCCTCTGATTCCCCGCCTCTGTTTCCCCATATCTGATTCCCCGCCTCTGATTCCCCAACTCTGATTCCCCGCCTGTGATTCCCCAGCTCTTATTCCCCGCCTCTGATTCCCCATATCTGATTCCCATCCTCTGATTGCCCACCTCTGATACCCCGCCTCTGATTCGCCAGCTCTGATTCCCCACCTCTGATTCCCCGCATCTGATTCCCTGCCTCTGATTCCCCGCCTCTGATTCCCCATCTCTGATTCCCCGCCTGTGATTCCCCAGCTCTGATTCCCCGCCTCTGATTCCCCAGCTCTGATTCCCAGCCTCTGATTCCCCGTGTTTGATCCCCTGCCTCTGATTACCTTCCTCTGATTCCCGGCCACTGATACCCCGCTTCTGATTCTGATTCCCTGCCTCTGATTCCCCATCTCTGATTCACCACATCTAATTCCCTGCCTCTGATTTCACGCCCCTGATTCCCCACCTCTGATTCCCCATATCTGAATCCCCGCCTCTGTTTCCACGCCTCTGATTCCCTGCCTCTGATTCCCAACCTCTGATTCCCCACCCCTGATTCCCCATATCTGATTCCCCGCCTCTGTTTCCCTGCCTCTGATTCCCCGCCCCTGTTTCCCCATATCTGATTCCCCACCTCTGATTCCCCAACTCTGATTCCCCGCCTCTGATTCCCCAGCTCTGATTCCCCGCCTCTGATTCCCCGTGTTTGATTCCCTGCCTCTGATTCCCCGCCTCTGATTCCCCATCTCTGATTCACCGCCTTTGATTCGCCACCTCTGATTCCCCATATCTGATTCCCCACCTCTGTTACCCCGCCTCTGATTCCCCGCCTCTGATTCCCCATATATCATTCCCTGCCTCTGAATCCCCATCTCTGATTCCCGGACTCTGATTCCCCACCTCTGATTCCCGGCCTCTTATTCCCGGCATCTGAACCCCGGTCTCTGATTCCCGGCCTCTGATTCCCCGCTTCTGATTCTGATTCCCTGCCTCTGATTCCCCATCTCTGATTCCGCACATCTGATTCCCTGCATCTGATTCCCCACCTCTGATTCCCCATATCTGATTCCTCGCCTCTGTTTCCCCGCCTCTGATTTTCCGCCTCTGTTTCCCCATATCTAATTCCCCACCTCAGATGCCCCAACTCTGATACCCCGCCTCTGATTCCCCAGCTCCTATTCCCCGCCTCTGATTCCCCGCATCCGTTTCCCCATATCTGATTCCCTGCCTCTGTTTCCCCGCCTTTGATTCCCCGCCTCTGTTTCCCCATATATGATTCCCCGCCTCTGATTCCCAACTATGATTCCCCGCCTCTGATTCCCCAGCTCTGATTCCCCGCCTCTGATTCCCCGCGTTCTATTCCCTGCCTCTGATTCCCCGCCTGTGATTCCCCATCTCTGATTCACCACCTCTGATTCCCCACCTCTGATTCCCCATATCTAATTCCCCGCCTCTGTTTGCCCGCCTCTGATTCCCCGCCTCTGTTTCCCCATATCTGATTCCCCGTGTCTGATTCCCTGCCTCTGATTCCCCGCCTCTGTTTCCCCGCCTCTGATTCCCTGCCACTGATTCCCTGCCCCTGATACCCCACCTCTGATTCCCCATATCTGATTCCCCGCCTCTGATTCCCCAACTCTGATTCCCCGCCTCTGATTCCCAGCTCTGAATCCCCGCCTCTGATTCCCCGCGTCTGTTTCCCCGCCTCTGATTCCCCGCCTCTGTTTCCCCATATCTAAGTCCCCGACACTGATTCCCCAACTCTGATTCCCCACCTCTGATTCCCCAGCTCTGATTCCCCGCCTCTGATTCCCCGCATCTGATTCCCTGCATCTGATTCCCAGCCTCTGATTCCCTGCCTCTGATTCCGAACCTCTGATTCCCCACCTCTGATTCCCCATATCTGATTCCCCGCCTCTGTTTCCCCGCCTCTGATTCCCCGCCTCTGTTTCCCCATATCTGATTCCCGGCCTCTGATTCTCCGCCTCTGATTCCCCGCCTCTGATTCCCTGCCTCTGATTCCCCATCTCCGATTCCGCACATCGGATTACCTTCCCCTGATTCCCCGCCTCTGATTCCCCGCCTCTGATTCCCTGCTTCTGATTCCCAACCTCTGATTCCCCACCTCTGATTCCCCATATCTGATTCCCCGCCTCTGTTTCCCCGCCTCTGATTCCCCGCCTCTGATTCCCCAACTCTGAATCCCCGCCTCTGATTCCCCAGCTCTGATTCCCCGCCTCTGATTCCCCGCATCTGATTCCCTGCCTCTGATTCCCCGCCTCTGATTCCAGGCCTCTGATTCCCAGCATCTGATTCCGGCCTCTGATTCCCGGCCTCTGATTCCCTGCTTCTGATTCTGATTCCCTGCCTCTGATTCCCCATCTCTGATTCCGCACATCTGATTCCTTGCCTCTGATTCCCCACCTCTGATTCCCCATATCTGATTCCCCGCCTGGGTTTCCCCGCCTCTGATTCCCCGCCTCTGTTTCCCAATATCTAAGTCCCCGCCTCTGATTCCCCAAATCTGATTCCCCACCTCTGATTCCCCAGCTCTGATTCCCCGCCTCTGATTCCCCGCATCTGATTCCCTGCATCTGATTCCAAGCCTCTGATTCCCTGCCTCTGATTCCCAACCTCTGATTCCCCACCTCTGATTCCCCATATCTGATTCCCCACCTCTGTTTCCCCGCCTCGGATTCCCCGCCTCTGTTTCCCCATATCTGATTCCCGGCCTCTGATTCCCCGCCTCTGATTCCCCGCCTCTGATTCCCTGCCTCTGATTCCCCATCTCCGATTCCGCACATCTGATTCCCTTCCTCTGATTCCCCGCCTCTGATTTTCCGCCTCTGATTCCCTGCCTCTGATTCCCAACCTCGGATTCCCCACCTCTGATTCCCCATATCTGATTCCCCGCCTCTGTTTCCCCGCCTCTGATTCCCCGCCTCTGATTCCCAACTCTGATTCCCCGCCTCTGATTCCCCAGCTCTGATTCCCCGTGTTTGATTCCCTGCCTCTGATTCCCTGCCCTGATTCCCCATCTCTGTTTCACCGCCTTTGATTCGCCACCTCTGATTCCCCATATCTGATTCCCCGCCTCTGTTTCCCCGACTCTGATTCCCTGCCTCTGATTCCCAACCTCTGATTCCACACCTCTGATTCCCCATATCTGATTCCCCGCCTCTATTTCCCCATATCTGATTCCCCGCCTCTGATTCCCCAACTCTGATTCCCCGCCTCTGATTCCCCAGCTCTGATTCCCCGACTCTTATTCCCGGCATCCGATTCCCTGCCTCTGATTCCCCGCCTCTGATTCCCCATCTCTGATTCCCCGCCTGTGATTCCCCGTGTCTGATTCCCTGCCTTTGATTCCCCACCTCTGATTCCCCGCCTCTGATTCCCTGCCACTGATTCCCTGCCCCTGATTCCCCACCTCTGATTCCCCACATCTGATTCCCCGCCTCTGTTTCCCCGCCTCTGATTCCCCGCCTCTGATTCCCAATATCTGATTCCCTGCCTCTGATTCCCCAACTCTGATTCCCCGCCTCTGATTCCCCAGCTCTGAATCCCCGCCTCTGATTCCCCGCGTCTGATTCCCTGCCTCTGATTCCCCGCCTTGATTCCCCATCTCTGATTCACAACCTCTGATTCCCCACCTCTGATTCCCTATATTTGATTCCCCGCCTCTGTTTCCCCGCCTCTGATTCCCCGCCTCTGATTCCCCATATCTGATTCCCCGCCTCTGATTGTCCACCTCTGATTCCCAGCCTCTGATTCGCCAGCTCTGATTCCCCGCCTCTGATTCCCCGCATCTGATTCCCTGCCTCTGATTCCCCGCCTCTGATTCCCCATCTCTGATTCACCGCCTTTGATTCGCCACCTCTGATTCCCCATATCTGATTCCCCACCTCTGATTCCCGGCCTCTTATTCCCAGCATCTGATTCCCGGCCTCTGATTCCCGGCCTCTGATTCCCCGCTTCTGATTCTGATTCCCTGCCTCTTATTCCCCATCTCTGATTCCGCACATCTGATTCCCTGCCTCTGATTCCCCACCTCTGATTCCCCATATCTGATTCCCCGCCTCTGTTTCCCCGCCTCTGATTCCCGGCCTCTTATTCCCAGCATCTGATTCCCGGCCTCTGATTCCCGGCCTCTGATTCCCCGCTTCTGATTCTGATTCCCTGCCTCTTATTCCCCATCTCTGATTCCGCACATCTGATTCCCTGCCTCTGATTCCCCACCTCTGATTCCCCATATCTGATTCCCCGCCTCTGTTTCCCCGCCTCTGATTCCCCGCCTCTGTTTCCCTATATCTAATTCCCCACCTCTGATGCCCCAACTCTGATTCCCCGCCTCTGATTCCCCAGCTCTGATTCCCCGCCTCTGATTCCCTGCATCCGATTCCCCATATCTGATTCCCCGCCTCTGTTTCACCGCCTCTGATTCCCCACCTCTGTTTCCCCATATCTGATTCCCGCCTCTGATTCCCAACTATGAATCCCCTCCTCTGATTCCCCAGCTCTGATTCCCTGCCTCTGATTCCCAGCGTTCTATTCCCTGCCTCTGATTCCCCGCCTGTGATTCCCCATCACTGATTCACCACCTCTGATTCCCTACCTCTGATTCCCCATATCTAATTCCCCGCCTCTGTTTGCCCGCCTCTGATTCCCCGCCTCTGTTTCCCCATATCTGATTCCCCGCCTTTGATTCCCCCCGTCTGATTCCCAGCCTCTGAATCCCCGTGTCTGATTTCCTGCCTCTGATTCCCCGCCTCTGATTCCCCATCTCTGATTCACCTCCTCTGATTCCCCACCTCTGATTCCCCCTCTCTGATTCCGCACATCCAATTCCCTGCCTCTGATTCCCCAACTCTGATTCCCCACCTCTGATTCCCCAGCTCTGATTCCCCGCCTCAGATTCCCCGCGTCTGATTCCCTGCCTCTGATTCCCCGCCTCTGATTCCCTGCCTCTGATTCCCCATATCTGATTCCCCGCCTCTGATTCCCCAACTCTGATTCCCCGCTTCTGATTCCCCAGCTCTGAATCCCCGCCTCTGATTCCCCGCATCTGATACCCTGCATCTGATTCCAAGCCTCTGATTCCCTGTGATTCCCAACCTCTGATTCCCCACCTCTGATTCCCCATATCTGATTCCCCGCCTCTGTTTCCCCGCCTCGGATTCCCCGCCTCTGTTTCCCCACATCTGATTCCCGGCCTCTGATTCCCCGCCTCTGATTCCCCATATCTGATTCCCTGCCTCTGATTCCCCAACTCTGATTCCCCGCCTCTGATTCCACAGCTCTGAATCCCCGCCTATGATTCCCCGCGTCTGATTCCCTGCCTCTGATTTCCCGCCTCTGATTCCCCATCTCTGATTCACCGCCTTTGATTCGCCACCTCTGATTCCCCATATCTGATTCCCCGCCTCTGTTTCCCCGCCTCTGATTCCCCGCCTCTGATTCTCCCTATCTCATTCCCCGCCTCTGAATCCCCATCTCTGATTCCCGGACTCTGATTCCCCTCCTCTGATTCCCGGCCTCTTATTCCCAGCATCTGATTCCCGGCCTCTGATTCCCGGCCTCTGATTCCCCGCTTCTGATTCCCTGCCTCTGATTCCCCATCTCTGAGTCCGCACATCTGACTCCCTGCCTCTGATTCCCCACTTCTGATTCCCCATATCTGTTTCCCCGCCTCTGTTTCCCCGCCTCTGATTCCCCGCCTCTGTTTCCCTATATCTAATTCCCCACCTCTGATGCCCCAACTCTGATTCCCCGCCTCTGATTCCCCAGCTCTGATTCCCCGCCTCTGATTCCCTGCATCCGATTCCCCATATCTGATTCCCCGCCTCTGTTTCCCCGCCTCTGATTCCCCGCCTCTGTTTCCCCATATCTGATTCCAGCCTCTGATTCCCAACTATGATTCCCCGCCTCTGATTCCCCAGCTCTGATTCCCTGCCTCTGATTCCCCGCGTTCTATTCCCTGCCTCTGATTCCCCGCCTGTGATTCCCCATCACTGATTCACCACCTCTGATTCCCTACCTCTGATTCCCCATATCTAATTCCCCGCCTCTGTTTGCCCGCCTCTGATTCCCCGCCTCTGTTTCCCCATATCTGATTCCCCGCCTCTGAATCCCCAACTCTGATTCCCTGCCTCAGATTCCCCAGCTCTGATTCCCCGCCTTTGATTCCCCCCGTCTGATTCCCAGCCTCTGAATCCCCTTGTCTGATTTCCTGCCTCTGATTCCCCGCCTCTGATTCCCCATCTCTGATTCACCACCTCTGATTCCCCACCTCTGATTCCCCATCTCTGATTCCGCACATCCAATTCCCTGCCTCTAATTCCCCAACTCTGATTCCCCACCTCTGATTCCCCAGCTCTGATTCCCCGCCTCAGATTCCCCGCGTCTGATTCCCTGCCTCTGATTCCCCGCCTCTGATTCCCTGCCTCTGATTCCCCATATCTGATTCCCCGCCTCTGATTCCCCAACTCTGATTCCCCGCTTCTGATTCCCCAGCTCTGAATCCCCGCCTCTGATTCCCCGTGTCTGATTCCCTGCCTCTGATTCCCCGCCTCTGATTCCCCATCTGTGATTCACAACCTATGATGCCCCACCTCTGATTCCCCATATCTGATTCCCCGCCTCTGTTTCCCCGCCTCTGATTCCCCATCTCTGATTCACCACCTCTGATTCCCGGCCTCTGATTCCCCATCTCTGATTCCGCACATCCGATTCCCTGCCTATGATTCCCCACCTCTTATTCCCCGCCTCTGATTCCCCATATCTGATTCCCTGCCTCTGTTTCCCCGCCTCTGATTCCCTACCTCTGTTTCCCCATATCTGATTCCCTGCCTCTGATTCCCCGCCTCTGAATACCAGCCTCTGATTCCCCATATCTGATTCCCCGCCTCTGATTCCCTGCCTCTGATTCCCCAGCTCTGATTCCCCGCCTTTGATACCCCCCGTCTCATTCCCAGCCTCTGAATCCCCGTGTCTGATTTCCTGCCTCTGATTCCCCGCCTCTGATTCCCCATCTCTGATTCACCGCCTCTGATTCCCCATCTCTGATTCCACACCTCTGATTACGCGTGTCTGATTCCCCGTGTCTGATTCCCTGCTTCTGATTCCACGCCTCTGATTCCCCATATCTGATTCCCTACCACTGATTCCCCTCCTCTGATTCCCCATCTCTGATTCACCACCTCTGATTCCCGGCCTCTGATTGCCCACCTCTGATTCCCCGCCTCTGATTCGCCAGCTATGATTCCCCCCCTCTGATTCCCCGCGTCTGATTCCCCGCCTCTGATTCCCCAACTCTAATACCCCGCCTCTGATTCCCCAGCTCTGATTCCCCTCCTCTGATTCCCCGCATCTGATTCCCTGCCTCTGATTCCCCACCTCTGATTCCAGGCCTCTGATTCCCAACCTCTGATTCCCCACCTCTGATTCCCAATATCTGATTCCCCGCCTCTGTTTCACCGCCTCTGATTCCCCGCCTCTGTTTCCCCATATCTGATTCCCCGCCTCTGATTCCCCAACTCTGATTCCCCGCCTGTGATTCCCCAGCTCTGATTCCCCGCCTCTGATTCCCCATATCTGATTCCCATCCTCTGATTGCCCACCTCTGATTCCCCGCCTCTGATTCACCAGCTCTGATTCCCCACCTCTGATTCCCCGCATCTGATTCCCTGCCTCTGATTCCCCGCCTCTGATTCCCCATCTCTGATTCCCCGCCTGTGATTCCCCAGCTCTGATTCCCCGCCTCTGATTCCCCAGCTCTGATTCCCAGCCTCTGATTCCCCGTGTTTGATCCCCTGCCTCTGATTACCTTCCTCTGATTCCCGGCCACTGATACCCCGCTTCTGATTCTGATTCCCTGCCTCTGATTCCCCATCTCTGATTCACCACATCTAATTCCCTGCCTCTGATTTCACGCCCCTGATTCCCCACCTCTGATTCCCCATATCTGAATCCCCGCCTCTGTTTCCACGCCTCTGATTCCCTGCCTCTGATTCCCAACCTCTGATTCCCCACCCCTGATTCCCCATATCTGATTCCCCGCCTCTGTTTCCCTGCCTCTGATTCCCCGCCCCTGTTTCCCCATATCTGATTCCCCGCCTCTGATTCCCCAACTCTGATTCCCCGCCTCTGATTCCCCAGCTCTGATTCCCCGCCTCTGATTCCCCGTGTTTGATTCCCTGCCTCTGATTCCCCGCCTCTGATTCCCCATCTCTGATTCACCGCCTTTGATTCGCCACCTCTGATTCCCCATATCTGATTCCCCACCTCTGTTACCCCGCCTCTGATTCCCCGCCTCTGATTCCCCATATATCATTCCCTGCCTCTGAATCCCCATCTCTGATTCCCGGACTCTGATTCCCCACCTCTGAACCCCGGCCTCTGATTCCCGCCTCTGATTCCCCGCCTCTGATTCCCCATATATCATTCCCTGCCTCTGATTCCCCATCTCTGATTCCGCACATCTGATTCCCTGCATCTGATTCCCCACCTCTGATTCCCCATATCTGATTCCTCGCCTCTGTTTCCCCGCCTCTGATTTTCCGCCTCTGTTTCCCCATATCTAATTCCCCACCTCAGATGCCCCAACTCTGATACCCCGCCTCTGATTCCCCAGCTCCTATTCCCCGCCTCTGATTCCCCGCATCCGTTTCCCCATATCTGATTCCCCGCCTCTGTTTCCCCGCCTTTGATTCCCCGCCTCTGTTTCCCCATATCTGATTCCCCGCCTCTGATTCCCAACTATGATTCCCCGCCTCTGATTCCCTGCCTCTGATTCCCCGCCTCTGATTCCCCATCTCTGATTCCCCGCCTGTGATTCCCCAGCTCTGATTCCCCGCCTCTGTTTCCCCATATCTGATTCCCGGCCTCTGATTCTCCGCCTCTGATTCCCCGCCTCTGATTCCCTGCCTCTGATTCCCCATCTCCGATTCCGCACATCGGATTACCTGCCTCTGATTCCCCGCCTCTGATACCCCGCCTCTGATTCCCTGCTTCTGATTCCCAACCTCTGATTCCCCACCTCTGATTCCCCATATCTGATTCCCCGCCTCTGTTTCCCCGCCTCTGATTCCCCGCCTCTGATTCCCCAACTCTGAATCCCCGCCTCTGATTCCCCAGCTCTGATTCCCCGCCTCTGATTCCCCGCATCTGATTCCCTGCCTCTGATTCCCCGCCTCTGATTCCAGGCCTCTGATTCCCAGCATCTGATTCCGGCCTCTGATTCCCGGCCTCTGATTCCCTGCTTCTGATTCTGATTCCCTGCCTCTCATTCCCCATCTCTGATTCCGCACATCTGATTCCTTGCCTCTGATTCCCCACCTCTGATTCCCCAGCTCTGATTCCCCGCCTTTGATTCCCCCCGTCTGATTCCCAGCCTCTGAATCCCCGTGTCTGATTTCCTGCCTCTGATTCCCCGCCTCTGATTCCCCATCTCTGATTCACCGCCTCTGATTCCCCACCTCTGATTCCCCATCTCTGATTCCGCACATCCGATTCCCTGCCTCTGATTCCCGAACTCTGATTCCCCGCCTCTGATTCCCCATCTCTGATTCCCCACCTCTGATTCCCCGTGTCTGATTCCCTGCCTCTGATTCCCCGCCTCTGAATACCAGCCTCTGATTCCCCATATCTGATTCCCCGCCTCTGATTCCCTGCCTCTGATTCCCCAGCTCTGATTCCCCGCCTTTGATTCCGCACATCTGATTCCCTTCCTCTGATTCCCCGCCTCTGATTTTCCGCCTCTGATTCCCTGCCTCTGATTCCCAACCTCGGATTCCCCACCTCTGATTCCCCATATCTGATCCCCCGCCTCTGTTTCCCCGCCTCTGATTCCCCGCCTCTGATTCCCAACTCTGATTCCCCGCCTCTGATTCCCCAGCTCTGATTCCCCGTGTTTGATTCCCTGCCTCTGATTCCCTGCCCTGATTCCCCATCTCTGTTTCACCGCCTTTGATTCGCCACCTCTGATTCCCCATATCTGATTCCCCGCCTCTGTTTCCCCGACTCTGATTCCCTGCCTCTGATTCCCAACCTCTGATTCCACACCTCTGATTCCCCATATCTGATTCCCCGCCTCTATTTCCCCATATCTGATTCCCCGCCTCTGATTCCCCAACTCTGATTCCCCGCCTCTGATTCCCCAGCTCTGATTCCCCGACTCTGATTCCCGGCAACCGATTCCCTGCCTCTGATTCCCTGCCTCTGTTTCCCCATATCTGATTCCCCGCCTCTGATTCCCAACTATGATTCCCCGCCTCTGATTCCCCAGCTCTGATTCCCTGCCTCTGATTCCCTGCGTTCTATTCCCTGCCTCTGATTCCCCGCCTGTTATTCCCCATCACTGATTCACCACCTCTGATTCCCCACATCTGATTCCCAATAACTAATTCCCCGCCTCTGTTTGCCCGCCTCTGATTCCCCGCCTCTGTTTCCCCATATCTGATTCCCCGTCTCTGAATCCCCAACTCTGATTCCCTGCCTCTGATTCCCCAGCTCTGATTCCCCGCCTTTGATTCCCCCCGTCTGATTCCCAGCCTCTGAATCCCCGTGTCTGATTTCCTGCCTCTGATTCCACGCCTCTGATTCCCCATCTCTGATTCACCGCCTCTGATTCCCCACCTCTGATTCCCCATCTCTGATTCCGCACATCCGATTCCCTGCCTCTGATTCCCGAACTCTGATTCCCCGCCTCTGATTCCCCATCTCTGATTCCCCACCTCTGATTCCCCGTGTCTGATTCCCTGCCTCTGATTCCCCGCCTCTGAATACCAGCCTCTGATTCCCCATATCTGATTCCCCGCCTCTGATTCCCCAGCTCTGATTCCCCGCCTCTGATTCCCCAGCTCTGATTCCCCGCCTCTGATTCCCCGCATCTGATACCCTGCATCTGATTCCAAGCCTCTGATTCCCTGTGATTCCCAACCTCCGATTCCCCACCTCTGATTCCCCATATCTGATTCCCCGCCTCTGTTTCCCCGCCTCGGATTCCCCGCCTCTGTTTCCCCACATCTGATTCCCGGCCTCTGATTCCCCGCCTCTGATTCCCCATATCTGATTCCCTGCCTCTGATTCCCCAACTCTGATTCCCCGCCTCTGATTCCACAGCTCTGAATCCCCGCCTATGATTCCCCGCGTCTGATTCCCTGCCTCTGATTCCCCGCCTCTGATTCCCCATCTCTGATTCACCGCCTTTGATTCGCCACCTCTGATTCCCCATATCTGATTCCCCGCCTCTGTTTCCCCGCCTCTGATTCCCCGCCTCTGATTCTCCATATCTCATTCCCCGCCTCTGAATCCCCATCTCTGATTCCCGGACTCTGATTCCCCTCCTCTGATTCCCGGCCTCTTATTCCCAGCATCTGATTCCCGGCCTCTGATTCCCGGCCTCTGATTCCCCGCTTCTGATTCCCTGC
Source organism: Narcine bancroftii (assembly GCF_036971445.1). NCBI lineage: Eukaryota > Metazoa > Chordata > Chondrichthyes > Torpediniformes > Narcinidae > Narcine > Narcine bancroftii. The sequence goes on from NC_091470.1 coordinate 270,247,444, forward strand.
CTCTGATTCCCCATCTCTGAGTCCGCACATCTGATTCCCTGCCTCTGATTCCCCACTTCTGATTCCCCATATCTGTTTCCCCGCCTCTGTTTCCCCGCCTCTGATTCCCCGCCTCTGTTTCCCTATATCTAATTCCCCACCTCTGATGCCCCAACTCTGATTCCCCGCCTCTGATTCACCAGCTCTGATTCCCCGCCTCTGATTCCCTGCATCCGATTCCCCATATCTGATTCCCCGCCTCTGTTTCCCCGCCTCTGATTCCCCGCCTCTGTTTCCCCATATCTGATTCCAGCCTCTGATTCCCAACTATGATTCCCCGCCTCTGATTCCCCAGCTCTGATTCCCTGCCTCTGATTCCCAGCGTTCTATTCCCTGCCTCTGATTCCCCGCCTGTGATTCCCCATCACTGATTCACCACCTCTGATTCCCTACCTCTGATTCCCCATATCTAATTCCCCGCCTCTGTTTGCCCGCCTCTGATTCCCCGCCTCTGTTTCCCCATATCTGATTCCCCGCCTCTGAATCCCCAACTCTGATTCCCTGCCTCAGATTCCCCAGCTCTGATTCCCCGCCTTTGATTCCCCCCGTCTGATTCCCAGCCTCTGAATCCCCTTGTCTGATTTCCTGCCTCTGATTCCCCGCCTCTGATTCCCCATCTCTGATTCACCACCTCTGATTCCCCACCTCTGATTCCCCATCTCTGATTCCGCACATCCAATTCCCTGCCTCTGATTCCCCAACTCTGATTCCCCACCTCTGATTCCCCAGCTCTGATTCCCCGCCTCAGATTCCCCGCGTCTGATTCCCTGCCTCTGATTCCCCGCCTCTGATTCCCTGCCTCTGATTCCCCATATCTGATTCCCCGCCTCTGATTCCCCAACTCTGATTCCCCGCTTCTGATTCCCCAGCTCTGAATCCCCGCCTCTGATTCCCCGTGTCTGATTCCCTGCCTCTGATTCCCCGCCTCTGATTCCCCATCTGTGATTCACAACCTCTGATGCCCCACCTCTGATTCCCCATATCTGATTCCCCGCCTCTGTTTCCCCGCCTCTGATTCCCCGCCTCTGATTCCCCATATCTGATTCCCCGCCTCTGATTGCCCACCTCTGATTCCCCGCGTCTGATACCCTGCCTCTGATTCCCCGCCTCTGATTCCCCATCTCTGATTCACCACCTCTGATTCCCGGCCTCTGATTCCCCATCTCTGATTCCGCACATCCGATTCCCTGCCTATGATTCCCCACCTCTGATTCCCCGCCTCTGATTCCCCATATCTGATTCCCTGCCTCTGTTTCCCCGCCTCTGATTCCCTACCTCTGTTTCCCCATATCTGATTCCCTGCCTCTGATTCCCCGCCTCTGAATACCAGCCTCTGATTCCCCATATCTGATTCCCCGCCTCTGATTCCCTGCCTCTGATTCCCCAGCTCTGATTCCCCGCCTTTGATACCCCCCGTCTCATTCCCAGCCTCTGAATCCCCGTGTCTGATTTCCTGCCTCTGATTCCCCGCCTCTGATTCCCCATCTCTGATTCACCGCCTCTGATTCCCCATCTCTGATTCCCCACCTCTGATTACGCGTGTCTGATTCCCCGTGTCTGATTCCCTGCCTCTGATTCCACGCCTCTGATTCCCCATATCTGATTCCCTACCACTGATTCCCCTCCTCTGATTTCCCATCTCTGATTCACCACCTCTGATTCCCGGCCTCTGATTGCCCACCTCTGATTCCCCGCCTCTGATGCGCCAGCTATGATTCCCCCCCTCTGATTCCCCGCGTCTGATTCCCCGCCTCTGATTCCCCAACTCTAATACCCCGCCTCTGATTCCCCAGCTCTGATTCCCTGCCTCTGATTCCCCGCCTCTGATTCCCTGCCTCTGATTCCCCATATCTGATTCCCCGCCTCTGATTCCCCAACTCTGATTCCCCGCTTCTGATTCCCCAGCTCTGAATCCCCGCCTCTGATTCCCCGTGTCTGATTCCCTGCCTCTGATTCCCCGCCTCTGATTCCCCATCTGTGATTCACAACCTATGATGCCCCACCTCTGATTCCCCATATCTGATTCACCACCTCTGATTCCCGGCCTCTGATTCCCCATCTCTGATTCCGCACATCCGATTCCCTGCCTATGATTCCCCACCTCTTATTCCCCGCCTCTGATTCCCCATATCTGATTCCCTGCCTCTGTTTCCCCGCCTCTGATTCCCTACCTCTGTTTCCCCATATCTGATTCCCTGCCTCTGATTCCCCGCCTCTGAATACCAGCCTCTGATTCCCCATATCTGATTCCCCGCCTCTGATTCCCTGCCTCTGATTCCCCAGCTCTGATTCCCCGCCTTTGATACCCCCCGTCTCATTCCCAGCCTCTGAATCCCCGTGTCTGATTTCCTGCCTCTGATTCCCCGCCTCTGATTCCCCATCTCTGATTCACCGCCTCTGATTCCCCATCTCTGATTCCACACCTCTGATTACGCGTGTCTGATTCCCCGTGTCTGATTCCCTGCTTCTGATTCCACGCCTCTGATTCCCCATATCTGATTCCCTACCACTGATTCCCCTCCTCTGATTCCCCATCTCTGATTCACCACCTCTGATTCCCGGCCTCTGATTGCCCACCTCTGATTCCCCGCCTCTGATTCGCCAGCTATGATTCCCCCCCTCTGATTCCCCGCGTCTGATTCCCCGCCTCTGATTCCCCAACTCTAATACCCCGCCTCTGATTCCCCAGCTCTGATTCCCCTCCTCTGATTCCCCGCATCTGATTCCCTGCCTCTGATTCCCCACCTCTGATTCCAGGCCTCTGATTCCCAACCTCTGATTCCCCACCTCTGATTCCCAATATCTGATTCCCCGCCTCTGTTTCACCGCCTCTGATTCCCCGCCTCTGTTTCCCCATATCTGATTCCCCGCCTCTGATTCCCCAACTCTGATTCCCCGCCTGTGATTCCCCAGCTCTGATTCCCCGCCTCTGATTCCCCATATCTGATTCCCATCCTCTGATTGCCCACCTCTGATTCCCCGCCTCTGATTCACCAGCTCTGATTCCCCACCTCTGATTCCCCGCATCTGATTCCCTGCCTCTGATTCCCCGCCTCTGATTCCCCATCTCTGATTCCCCGCCTGTGATTCCCCAGCTCTGATTCCCCGCCTCTGATTCCCCAGCTCTGATTCCCAGCCTCTGATTCCCCGTGTTTGATCCCCTGCCTCTGATTACCTTCCTCTGATTCCCGGCCACTGATACCCCGCTTCTGATTCTGATTCCCTGCCTCTGATTCCCCATCTCTGATTCACCACATCTAATTCCCTGCCTCTGATTTCACGCCCCTGATTCCCCACCTCTGATTCCCCATATCTGAATCCCCGCCTCTGTTTCCACGCCTCTGATTCCCTGCCTCTGATTCCCAACCTCTGATTCCCCACCCCTGATTCCCCATATCTGATTCCCCGCCTCTGTTTCCCTGCCTCTGATTCCCCGCCCCTGTTTCCCCATATCTGATTCCCCGCCTCTGATTCCCCAACTCTGATTCCCCGCCTCTGATTCCCCAGCTCTGATTCCCCGCCTCTGATTCCCCGTGTTTGATTCCCTGCCTCTGATTCCCCGCCTCTGATTCCCCATCTCTGATTCACCGCCTTTGATTCGCCACCTCTGATTCCCCATATCTGATTCCCCACCTCTGTTACCCCGCCTCTGATTCCCCGCCTCTGATTTCCCATATATCATTCCCTGCCTCTGAATCCCCATCTCTGATTCCCGGACTCTGATTCCCCACCTCTGAACCCCGGCCTCTGATTCCCGCCTCTGATTCCCCGCCTCTGATTCCCCATATATCATTCCCTGCCTCTGATTCCCCATCTCTGATTCCGCACATCTGATTCCCTGCATCTGATTCCCCACCTCTGATTCCCCATATCTGATTCCTCGCCTCTGTTTCCCCGCCTCTGATTTTCCGCCTCTGTTTCCCCATATCTAATTCCCCACCTCAGATGCCCCAACTCTGATACCCCGCCTCTGATTCCCCAGCTCCTATTCCCCGCCTCTGATTCCCCGCATCCGTTTCCCCATATCTGATTCCCCGCCTCTGTTTCCCCGCCTTTGATTCCCCGCCTCTGTTTCCCCATATCTGATTCCCCGCCTCTGATTCCCAACTATGATTCCCCGCCTCTGATTCCCTGCCTCTGATTCCCCGCCTCTGATTCCCCATCTCTGATTCCCCGCCTGTGATTCCCCAGCTCTGATTCCCCGCCTCTGTTTCCCCATATCTGATTCCCGGCCTCTGATTCTCCGCCTCTGATTCCCCGCCTCTGATTCCCTGCCTCTGATTCCCCATCTCCGATTCCGCACATCGGATTACCTGCCTCTGATTCCCCGCCTCTGATACCCCGCCTCTGATTCCCTGCTTCTGATTCCCAACCTCTGATTCCCCACCTCTGATTCCCCATATCTGATTCCCCGCCTCTGTTTCCCCGCCTCTGATTCCCCGCCTCTGATTCCCCAACTCTGAATCCCCGCCTCTGATTCCCCAGCTCTGATTCCCCGCCTCTGATTCCCCGCATCTGATTCCCTGCCTCTGATTCCCCGCCTCTGATTCCAGGCCTCTGATTCCCAGCATCTGATTCCGGCCTCTGATTCCCGGCCTCTGATTCCCTGCTTCTGATTCTGATTCCCTGCCTCTCATTCCCCATCTCTGATTCCGCACATCTGATTCCTTGCCTCTGATTCCCCACCTCTGATTCCCCAGCTCTGATTCCCCGCCTTTGATTCCCCCCGTCTGATTCCCAGCCTCTGAATCCCCGTGTCTGATTTCCTGCCTCTGATTCCCCGCCTCTGATTCCCCATCTCTGATTCACCGCCTCTGATTCCCCACCTCTGATTCCCCATCTCTGATTCCGCACATCCGATTCCCTGCCTCTGATTCCCGAACTCTGATTCCCCGCCTCTGATTCCCCATCTCTGATTCCCCACCTCTGATTCCCCGTGTCTGATTCCCTGCCTCTGATTCCCCGCCTCTGAATACCAGCCTCTGATTCCCCATATCTGATTCCCCGCCTCTGATTCCCTGCCTCTGATTCCCCAGCTCTGATTCCCCGCCTTTGATTCCGCACATCTGATTCCCTTCCTCTGATTCCCCGCCTCTGATTTTCCGCCTCTGATTCCCTGCCTCTGATTCCCAACCTCGGATTCCCCACCTCTGATTCCCCATATCTGATCCCCCGCCTCTGTTTCCCCGCCTCTGATTCCCCGCCTCTGATTCCCAACTCTGATTCCCCGCCTCTGATTCCCCAGCTCTGATTCCCCGTGTTTGATTCCCTGCCTCTGATTCCCTGCCCTGATTCCCCATCTCTGTTTCACCGCCTTTGATTCGCCACCTCTGATTCCCCATATCTGATTCCCCGCCTCTGTTTCCCCGACTCTGATTCCCTGCCTCTGATTCCCAACCTCTGATTCCACACCTCTGATTCCCCATATCTGATTCCCCGCCTCTATTTCCCCATATCTGATTCCCCGCCTCTGATTCCCCAACTCTGATTCCCCGCCTCTGATTCCCCAGCTCTGATTCCCCGACTCTGATTCCCGGCAACCGATTCCCTGCCTCTGATTCCCTGCCTCTGTTTCCCCATATCTGATTCCCCGCCTCTGATTCCCAACTATGATTCCCCGCCTCTGATTCCCCAGCTCTGATTCCCTGCCTCTGATTCCCTGCGTTCTATTCCCTGCCTCTGATTCCCCGCCTGTTATTCCCCATCACTGATTCACCACCTCTGATTCCCCACATCTGATTCCCAATAACTAATTCCCCGCCTCTGTTTGCCCGCCTCTGATTCCCCGCCTCTGTTTCCCCATATCTGATTCCCCGTCTCTGAATCCCCAACTCTGATTCCCTGCCTCTGATTCCCCAGCTCTGATTCCCCGCCTTTGATTCCCCCCGTCTGATTCCCAGCCTCTGAATCCCCGTGTCTGATTTCCTGCCTCTGATTCCACGCCTCTGATTCCCCATCTCTGATTCACCGCCTCTGATTCCCCACCTCTGATTCCCCATCTCTGATTCCGCACATCCGATTCCCTGCCTCTGATTCCCGAACTCTGATTCCCCGCCTCTGATTCCCCATCTCTGATTCCCCACCTCTGATTCCCCGTGTCTGATTCCCTGCCTCTGATTCCCCGCCTCTGAATACCAGCCTCTGATTCCCCATATCTGATTCCCCGCCTCTGATTCCCCAGCTCTGATTCCCCGCCTCTGATTCCCCAGCTCTGATTCCCCGCCTCTGATTCCCCGCATCTGATACCCTGCATCTGATTCCAAGCCTCTGATTCCCTGTGATTCCCAACCTCCGATTCCCCACCTCTGATTCCCCATATCTGATTCCCCGCCTCTGTTTCCCCGCCTCGGATTCCCCGCCTCTGTTTCCCCACATCTGATTCCCGGCCTCTGATTCCCCGCCTCTGATTCCCCATATCTGATTCCCTGCCTCTGATTCCCCAACTCTGATTCCCCGCCTCTGATTCCACAGCTCTGAATCCCCGCCTATGATTCCCCGCGTCTGATTCCCTGCCTCTGATTCCCCGCCTCTGATTCCCCATCTCTGATTCACCGCCTTTGATTCGCCACCTCTGATTCCCCATATCTGATTCCCCGCCTCTGTTTCCCCGCCTCTGATTCCCCGCCTCTGATTCTCCATATCTCATTCCCCGCCTCTGAATCCCCATCTCTGATTCCCGGACTCTGATTCCCCTCCTCTGATTCCCGGCCTCTTATTCCCAGCATCTGATTCCCGGCCTCTGATTCCCGGCCTCTGATTCCCCGCTTCTGATTCCCTGCCTCTGATTCCCCATCTCTGAGTCCGCACATCTGATTCCCTGCCTCTGATTCCCCACTTCTGATTCCCCATATCTGTTTCCCCGCCTCTGTTTCCCCGCCTCTGATTCCCCGCCTCTGTTTCCCTATATCTAATTCCCCACCTCTGATGCCCCAACTCTGATTCCCCGCCTCTGATTCACCAGCTCTGATTCCCCGCCTCTGATTCCCTGCATCCGATTCCCCATATCTGATTCCCCGCCTCTGTTTCCCCGCCTCTGATTCCCCGCCTCTGTTTCCCCATATCTGATTCCAGCCTCTGATTCCCAACTATGATTCCCCGCCTCTGATTCCCCAGCTCTGATTCCCTGCCTCTGATTCCCAGCGTTCTATTCCCTGCCTCTGATTCCCCGCCTGTGATTCCCCATCACTGATTCACCACCTCTGATTCCCTACCTCTGATTCCCCATATCTAATTCCCCGCCTCTGTTTGCCCGCCTCTGATTCCCCGCCTCTGTTTCCCCATATCTGATTCCCCGCCTCTGAATCCCCAACTCTGATTCCCTGCCTCAGATTCCCCAGCTCTGATTCCCCGCCTTTGATTCCCCCCGTCTGATTCCCAGCCTCTGAATCCCCTTGTCTGATTTCCTGCCTCTGATTCCCCGCCTCTGATTCCCCATCTCTGATTCACCACCTCTGATTCCCCACCTCTGATTCCCCATCTCTGATTCCGCACATCCAATTCCCTGCCTCTGATTCCCCAACTCTGATTCCCCACCTCTGATTCCCCAGCTCTGATTCCCCGCCTCAGATTCCCCGCGTCTGATTCCCTGCCTCTGATTCCCCGCCTCTGATTCCCTGCCTCTGATTCCCCATATCTGATTCCCCGCCTCTGATTCCCCAACTCTGATTCCCCGCTTCTGATTCCCCAGCTCTGAATCCCCGCCTCTGATTCCCCGTGTCTGATTCCCTGCCTCTGATTCCCCGCCTCTGATTCCCCATCTGTGATTCACAACCTCTGATGCCCCACCTCTGATTCCCCATATCTGATTCCCCGCCTCTGTTTCCCCGCCTCTGATTCCCCGCCTCTGATTCCCCATATCTGATTCCCCGCCTCTGATTGCCCACCTCTGATTCCCCGCGTCTGATACCCTGCCTCTGATTCCCCGCCTCTGATTCCCCATCTCTGATTCACCACCTCTGATTCCCGGCCTCTGATTCCCCATCTCTGATTCCGCACATCCGATTCCCTGCCTATGATTCCCCACCTCTGATTCCCCGCCTCTGATTCCCCATATCTGATTCCCTGCCTCTGTTTCCCCGCCTCTGATTCCCTACCTCTGTTTCCCCATATCTGATTCCCTGCCTCTGATTCCCCGCCTCTGAATACCAGCCTCTGATTCCCCATATCTGATTCCCCGCCTCTGATTCCCTGCCTCTGATTCCCCAGCTCTGATTCCCCGCCTTTGATACCCCCCGTCTCATTCCCAGCCTCTGAATCCCCGTGTCTGATTTCCTGCCTCTGATTCCCCGCCTCTGATTCCCCATCTCTGATTCACCGCCTCTGATTCCCCATCTCTGATTCCCCACCTCTGATTACGCGTGTCTGATTCCCCGTGTCTGATTCCCTGCCTCTGATTCCACGCCTCTGATTCCCCATATCTGATTCCCTACCACTGATTCCCCTCCTCTGATTTCCCATCTCTGATTCACCACCTCTGATTCCCGGCCTCTGATTGCCCACCTCTGATTCCCCGCCTCTGATGCGCCAGCTATGATTCCCCCCCTCTGATTCCCCGCGTCTGATTCCCCGCCTCTGATTCCCCAACTCTAATACCCCGCCTCTGATTCCCCAGCTCTGATTCCCCGCCTCTGATTCCCCGCATCTGATTCCCTGCCTCTGATTGCCCACCTCTGATTCCCCGCCTCTGATTCGCCAGCTCTGATTCCCCACCTCTGATTCCCCGCATCTGATTCCCTGCCTCTGATTCCCCGCCTCTGATTCCCCATCTCTGATTCCCCGCCTGTGATTCCCCAGCTCTGATTCCCCGCCTCTGATTCCCCAGCTCTGATTCCCAGCCTCTGATTCCCCGTGTTTGATCCCCTGCCTCTGATTACCTTCCTCTGATTCCCGGCCACTGATACCCCGCTTCTGATTCTGATTCCCTGCCTCTGATTCCCCATCTCTGATTCACCACATCTAATTCCCTGCCTCTGATTTCACGCCCCTGATTCCCCACCTCTGATTCCCCATATCTGAATCCCCGCCTCTGTTTCCACGCCTCTGATTCCCTGCCTCTGATTCCCAACCTCTGATTCCCCACCCCTGATTCCCCATATCTGATTCCCTGCCTCTGTTTCCCTGCCTCTGATTCCCCGCCCCTGTTTCCCCATATCTGATTCCCCGCCTCTGATTCCCCAACTCTGATTCCCCGCCTCTGATTCCCCAGCTCTGATTCCCCGCCTCTGATTCCCCGTGTTTGATTCCCTGCCTCTGATTCCCCGCCTCTGATTCCCCATCTCTGATTCACCGCCTTTGATTCGCCACCTCTGATTCCCCATATCTGATTCCCCACCTCTGTTACCCCGCCTCTGATTCCCCGCCTCTGATTCCCCATATATCATTCCCTGCCTCTGAATCCCCATCTCTGATTCCCGGACTCTGATTCCCCACCTCTGATTCCCGGCCTCTTATTCCCGGCATCTGAACCCCGGCCTCTGATTCCCGGCCTCTGATTCCCCGCTTCTGATTCTGATTCCCTGCCTCTGATTCCCCATCTCTGATTCCGCACATCTGATTCCCTGCATCTGATTCCCCACCTCTGATTCCCCATATCTGATTCCTCGCCTCTGTTTCCCCGCCTCTGATTTTCCGCCTCTGTTTCCCCATATCTAATTCCCCACCTCAGATGCCCCAACTCTGATACCCCGCCTCTGATTCCCCAGCTCCTATTCCCCGCCTCTGATTCCCCGCATCCGTTTCCCCATATCTGATTCCCCGCCTCTGTTTCCCCGCCTTTGATTCCCCGCCTCTGTTTCCCCATATCTGATTCCCCGCCTCTGATTCCCAACTATGATTCCCCGCCTCTGATTCCCCAGCTCTGATTCCCCGCCTCTGATTCCCCGCGTTCTATTCCCTGCCTCTGATTCCCCGCCTGTGATTCCCCATCTCTGATTCACCACCTCTGATTCCCCACCTCTGGTTCCCCATATCTAATTCCCCGCCTCTGTTTGCCCGCCTCTGATTCCCCGCCTCTGTTTCCCCATATCTGATTCCCCGTGTCTGATTCCCTGCCTCTGATTCCCCGCCTCTGTTTCCCCGCCTCTGATTCCCTGCCACTGATTCCCTGCCCCTGATACCCCACCTCTGATTCCCCATATCTGATTCCCTGCCTCTGTTTCCCCGCCTCTGATTCCCCGCCTCTGATTCCCCATATCTGATTCCCCGCCTCTGATTCCCCAACTCTGATTCCCCGCCTCTGATTCCCCAGCTCTGAATCCCCGCCTCTGATTCCCCGCGTCTGTTTCCCCGCCTCTGATTCCCCGTCTCTGTTTCCCCATATCTAAGTCCCCGACACTGATTCCCCAACTCTGATTCCCCACCTCTGATTCCCCAGCTCTGATTCCCCGCCTCTGATTCCCCGCATCTGATTCCCTGCATCTGATTCCCAGCCTCTGATTCCCTGCCTCTGATTCCGAACCTCTGATTCCCCACCTCTGATTCCCCATATCTGATTCCCCGCCTCTGTTTCCCCGCCCCTGATTCCCCGCCTCTGTTTCCCCATATCTGATTCCCGGCCTCTGATTCTCCGCCTCTGATTCCCCGCCTCTGATTCCCTGCCTCTGATTCCCCATCTCCGATTCCGCACATCGGATTACCTGCCTCTGATTCCCCGCCTCTGATTCCCCGCCTCTGATTCCCTGCTTCTGATTCCCAACCTCTGATTCCCCACCTCTGATTCCCCATATCTGATTCCCCGCCTCTGTTTCCCCGCCTCTGATTCCCCGCCTCTGATTCCCCAACTCTGAATCCCCGCCTCTGATTCCCCAGCTCTGATTCCCCGCCTCTGATTCCCCGCATCTGATTCCCTGCCTCTGATTCCCCGCCTCTGATTCCAGGCCTCTGATTCCCAGCATCTGATTCCGGCCTCTGATTCCCGGCCTCTGATTCCCTGCTTCTGATTCTGATTCCCTGCCTCTGATTCCCCATCTCTGATTCCGCACATCTGATTCCTTGCCTCTGATTCCCCACCTCTGATTCCCCAGCTCTGATTCCCCGCCTTTGATTCCCCCCGTCTGATTCCCAGCCTCTGAATCCCCGTGTCTGATTTCCTGCCTCTGATTCCCCGCCTCTGATTCCCCATCTCTGATTCACCGCCTCTGATTCCCCACCTCTGATTCCCCATCTCTGATTCCGCACATCCGATTCCCTGCCTCTGATTCCCGAACTCTGATTCCCCGCCTCTGATTCCCCATCTCTGATTCCCCACCTCTGATTCCCCGTGTCTGATTCCCTGCCTCTGATTCCCCGCCTCTGAATACCAGCCTCTGATTCCCCATATCTGATTCCCCGCCTCTGATTCCCTGCCTCTGATTCCCCAGCTCTGATTCCCCGCCTTTGATTCCGCACATCTGATTCCCTTCCTCTGATTCCCCGCCTCTGATTTTCCGCCTCTGATTCCCTGCCTCTGATTCCCCACCTCGGATTCCCCACCTCTGATTCCCCATATCTGATTCCCCGCCTCTGTTTCCCCGCCTCTGATTCCCCGCCTCTGATTCCCAACTCTGATTCCCCGCCTCTGATTCCCCAGCTCTGATTCCCCGTGTTTGATTCCCTGCCTCTGATTCCCTGCCCTGATTCCCCATCTCTGTTTCACCGCCTTTGATTCGCCACCTCTGATTCCCCATATCTGATTCCCCGCCTCTGTTTCCCCGACTCTGATTCCCTGCCTCTGATTCCCAACCTCTGATTCCACACCTCTGATTCCCCATATCTGATTCCCCGCCTCTATTTCCCCATATCTGATTCCCCGCCTCTGATTCCCCAACTCTGATTCCCCGCCTCTGATTCCCCAGCTCTGATTCCCCGACTCTGATTCCCGGCATCCGATTCCCTGCCTCTGATTCCCTGCCTCTGTTTCCCCATATCTGATTCCCCGCCTCTGATTCCCAACTATGATTCCCCGCCTCTGATTCCCCAGCTCTGATTCCCTGCCTCTGATTCCCTGCGTTCTATTCCCTGCCTCTGATTCCCCGCCTGTGATTCCCCATCACTGATTCACCACCTCTGATTCCCCACATCTGATTCCCCATAACTAATTCCCCGCCTCTGTTTGCCCGCCTCTGATTCCCCAGCTCTGATTCCCCGCCTTTGATTCCCCCCGTCTGATTCCCAGCCTCTGAATCCCCGTGTCTGATTTCCTGCCTCTGATTCCCCGCCTCTGATTCCCCATCTCTGATTCACCGCCTCTGATTCCCCACCTCTGATTCCCCATCTCTGATTCCGCACATCCGATTCCCTGCCTCTGATTCCCGAACTCTGATTCCCCGCCTCTGATTCCCCATCTCTGATTCCCCACCTCTGATTCCCCGTGTCTGATTCCCTGCCTCTGATTCCCCGCCTCTGAATACCAGCCTCTGATTCCCCATATCTGATTCCCCGCCTCTGATTCCCTGCCTCTGATTCCCCAGCTCTGATTCCCCGCCTTTGATTCCGCACATCTGATTCCCTTCCTCTGATTCCCCGCCTCTGATTTTCCGCCTCTGATTCCCTGCCTCTGATTCCCAACCTCGGATTTCCCACCTCTGATTCCCCATATCTGATTCCCCGCCTCTGTTTCCCCGCCTCTGATTCCCCGCCTCTGATTCCCAACTCTGATTCCCCGCCTCTGATTCCCCAGCTCTGATTCCCCGTGTTTGATTCCCTGCCTCTGATTCCCTGCCCTGATTCCCCATCTCTGTTTCACCGCCTTTGATTCGCCACCTCTGATTCCCCATATCTCATTCCCCGATTCTGTTTCCCCGACTCTGATTCCCTGCCTCTGATTCCCAACCTCTGATTCCACACCTCTGATTCCCCATATCTGATTCCCCGCCTCTATTTCCCCATATCTGATTCCCCGCCTCTGATTCCCCAACTCTGATTCCCCGCCTCTGATTCCCCAGCTCTGATTCCCCGACTCTGATTCCCGGCATCCGATTCCCTGCCTCTGATTCCCCGCCTCTGTTTCCCCATATCTGATTCCCCGCCTCTGATTCCCAACTATGATTCCCCGCCTCTGATTCCCTGCGTTCTATTCCCTGCCTCTGATTCCCCGCCTGTGATTCCCCATCACTGATTCACCACCTCTGATTCCCCACATCTGATTCCCCATAACTAATTCCCCGCCTCTGTTTGCCCGCCTCTGATTCCCCGCCTCTGTTTCCCCATATCTGATTCCCCGTCTCTGAATCCCCAACTCTGATTCCCTGCCTCTGATTCCCCAGCTCTGATTCCCCGCCTTTGATTCCCCCCGTCTGATTCCCAGCCTCTGAATCCCCGTGTCTGATTTCCTGCCTCTGATTCCCCGCCTCTGATTCCCCATCTCTGATTCACCGCCTCTGATTCCCCACCTCTGATTCCCCATCTCTGATTCCGCACATCCGATTCCCTGCCTCAGATTCCCGAACTCTGATTCCCCGCCTCTGATTCCCCATCTCTGATTCCCCACCTCTGATTCCCCGTGTCTGATTCCCTGCCTCTGATTCCCCGCCTCTGAATACCAGCCTCTGATTCCCCATATCTGATTCCCCGCCTCTGATTCCCTGCCTCTGATTCCCCAGCTCTGATTCCCCGCCTTTGATTCCCCCCGTCTCATTCCCAGCCTCTGAATCCCCGTGTCTGATTTCCTGCCTCTGATTCCCCGCCTCTGATTCCCCATCTCTGATTCACCGCCTCTGATTCCCCATCTCTGATTCCCCACCTCTGATTCCCCGTGTCTGATTCCCCGTGTCTGATTCCCTGCCTCTGATTCCACGCCTCTGATTCCCCATATCTGATTCCCTACCACTGATTCCCCTCCTCTGATTCCCCATCTCTGATTCACCACCTCTGATTCCCGGCCTCTGATTGCCCACCTCTGATTCCCCGCCTCTGATTCGCCAGCTATGATTCCCCCCCTCTGATTCCCCGCGTCTGATTCCCCGCCTCTGATTCCCCAACTCTAATACCCCGCCTCTGATTCCCCAGCTCTGATTCCCCTCCTCTGATTCCCCGCATCTGATTCCCTGCCTCTGATTCCCCGCCTCTGATTCCAGGCCTCTGATTCCCAACCTCTGATTCCCCACCTCTGATTCCCAATATCTGATTCCCCGCCTCTGTTTCACCGCCTCTGATTCCCCGCCTCTGTTTCCCCATATCTGATTCCCCGCCTCTGATTCCCCAACTCTGATTCCCCGCCTGTGATTCCCCAGCTCTTATTCCCCGCCTCTGATTCCCCATATCTGATTCCCATCCTCTGATTGCCCACCTCTGATACCCCGCCTCTGATTCGCCAGCTCTGATTCCCCACCTCTGATTCCCCGCATCTGATTCCCTGCCTCTGATTCCCCGCCTCTGATTCCCCATCTCTGATTCCCCGCCTGTGATTCCCCAGCTCTGATTCCCCGCCTCTGATTCCCCAGCTCTGATTCCCAGCCTCTGATTCCCCGTGTTTGATCCCCTGCCTCTGATTACCTTCCTCTGATTCCCGGCCACTGATACCCCGCTTCTGATTCTGATTCCCTGCCTCTGATTCCCCATCTCTGATTCACCACATCTAATTCCCTGCCTCTGATTTCACGCCCCTGATTCCCCACCTCTGATTCCCCATATCTGAATCCCCGCCTCTGTTTCCACGCCTCTGATTCCCTGCCTCTGATTCCCAACCTCTGATTCCCCACCCCTGATTCCCCATATCTGATTCCCCGCCTCTGTTTCCCTGCCTCTGATTCCCCGCCCCTGTTTCCCCATATCTGATTCCCCACCTCTGATTCCCCAACTCTGATTCCCCGCCTCTGATTCCCCAGCTCTGATTCCCCGCCTCTGATTCCCCGTGTTTGATTCCCTGCCTCTGATTCCCCGCCTCTGATTCCCCATCTCTGATTCACCGCCTTTGATTCGCCACCTCTGATTCCCCATATCTGATTCCCCACCTCTGTTACCCCGCCTCTGATTCCCCGCCTCTGATTCCCCATATATCATTCCCTGCCTCTGAATCCCCATCTCTGATTCCCGGACTCTGATTCCCCACCTCTGATTCCCGGCCTCTTATTCCCGGCATCTGAACCCCGGTCTCTGATTCCCGGCCTCTGATTCCCCGCTTCTGATTCTGATTCCCTGCCTCTGATTCCCCATCTCTGATTCCGCACATCTGATTCCCTGCATCTGATTCCCCACCTCTGATTCCCCATATCTGATTCCTCGCCTCTGTTTCCCCGCCTCTGATTTTCCGCCTCTGTTTCCCCATATCTAATTCCCCACCTCAGATGCCCCAACTCTGATACCCCGCCTCTGATTCCCCAGCTCCTATTCCCCGCCTCTGATTCCCCGCATCCGTTTCCCCATATCTGATTCCCTGCCTCTGTTTCCCCGCCTTTGATTCCCCGCCTCTGTTTCCCCATATATGATTCCCCGCCTCTGATTCCCAACTATGATTCCCCGCCTCTGATTCCCCAGCTCTGATTCCCCGCCTCTGATTCCCCGCGTTCTATTCCCTGCCTCTGATTCCCCGCCTGTGATTCCCCATCTCTGATTCACCACCTCTGATTCCCCACCTCTGATTCCCCATATCTAATTCCCCGCCTCTGTTTGCCCGCCTCTGATTCCCCGCCTCTGTTTCCCCATATCTGATTCCCCGTGTCTGATTCCCTGCCTCTGATTCCCCGCCTCTGTTTCCCCGCCTCTGATTCCCTGCCACTGATTCCCTGCCCCTGATACCCCACCTCTGATTCCCCATATCTGATTCCCCGCCTCTGATTCCCCAACTCTGATTCCCCGCCTCTGATTCCCAGCTCTGAATCCCCGCCTCTGATTCCCCGCGTCTGTTTCCCCGCCTCTGATTCCCCGCCTCTGTTTCCCCATATCTAAGTCCCCGACACTGATTCCCCAACTCTGATTCCCCACCTCTGATTCCCCAGCTCTGATTCCCCGCCTCTGATTCCCCGCATCTGATTCCCTGCATCTGATTCCCAGCCTCTGATTCCCTGCCTCTGATTCCGAACCTCTGATTCCCCACCTCTGATTCCCCATATCTGATTCCCCGCCTCTGTTTCCCCGCCTCTGATTCCCCGCCTCTGTTTCCCCATATCTGATTCCCGGCCTCTGATTCTCCGCCTCTGATTCCCCGCCTCTGATTCCCTGCCTCTGATTCCCCATCTCCGATTCCGCACATCGGATTACCTTCCCCTGATTCCCCGCCTCTGATTCCCCGCCTCTGATTCCCTGCTTCTGATTCCCAACCTCTGATTCCCCACCTCTGATTCCCCATATCTGATTCCCCGCCTCTGTTTCCCCGCCTCTGATTCCCCGCCTCTGATTCCCCAACTCTGAATCCCCGCCTCTGATTCCCCAGCTCTGATTCCCCGCCTCTGATTCCCCGCATCTGATTCCCTGCCTCTGATTCCCCGCCTCTGATTCCAGGCCTCTGATTCCCAGCATCTGATTCCGGCCTCTGATTCCCGGCCTCTGATTCCCTGCTTCTGATTCTGATTCCCTGCCTCTGATTCCCCATCTCTGATTCCGCACATCTGATTCCTTGCCTCTGATTCCCCACCTCTGATTCCCCATATCTGATTCCCCGCCTGGGTTTCCCCGCCTCTGATTCCCCGCCTCTGTTTCCCAATATCTAAGTCCCCGCCTCTGATTCCCCAAATCTGATTCCCCACCTCTGATTCCCCAGCTCTGATTCCCCGCCTCTGATTCCCCGCATCTGATTCCCTGCATCTGATTCCAAGCCTCTGATTCCCTGCCTCTGATTCCCAACCTCTGATTCCCCACCTCTGATTCCCCATATCTGATTCCCCACCTCTGTTTCCCCGCCTCGGATTCCCCGCCTCTGTTTCCCCATATCTGATTCCCGGCCTCTGATTCCCCGCCTCTGATTCCCCGCCTCTGATTCCCTGCCTCTGATTCCCCATCTCCGATTCCG
This sequence comes from Narcine bancroftii, assembly GCF_036971445.1. Taxonomy (NCBI): domain Eukaryota; kingdom Metazoa; phylum Chordata; class Chondrichthyes; order Torpediniformes; family Narcinidae; genus Narcine; species Narcine bancroftii. The sequence goes on from NC_091470.1 coordinate 270,264,404, forward strand.
CACATCTGATTCCCTTCCTCTGATTCCCCGCCTCTGATTTTCCGCCTCTGATTCCCTGCCTCTGATTCCCAACCTCGGATTCCCCACCTCTGATTCCCCATATCTGATTCCCCGCCTCTGTTTCCCCGCCTCTGATTCCCCGCCTCTGATTCCCAACTCTGATTCCCCGCCTCTGATTCCCCAGCTCTGATTCCCCGTGTTTGATTCCCTGCCTCTGATTCCCTGCCCTGATTCCCCATCTCTGTTTCACCGCCTTTGATTCGCCACCTCTGATTCCCCATATCTGATTCCCCGCCTCTGTTTCCCCGACTCTGATTCCCTGCCTCTGATTCCCAACCTCTGATTCCACACCTCTGATTCCCCATATCTGATTCCCCGCCTCTATTTCCCCATATCTGATTCCCCGCCTCTGATTCCCCAACTCTGATTCCCCGCCTCTGATTCCCCAGCTCTGATTCCCCGACTCTTATTCCCGGCATCCGATTCCCTGCCTCTGATTCCCCGCCTCTGATTCCCCATCTCTGATTCCCCGCCTGTGATTCCCCGTGTCTGATTCCCTGCCTTTGATTCCCCACCTCTGATTCCCCGCCTCTGATTCCCTGCCACTGATTCCCTGCCCCTGATTCCCCACCTCTGATTCCCCACATCTGATTCCCCGCCTCTGTTTCCCCGCCTCTGATTCCCCGCCTCTGATTCCCAATATCTGATTCCCTGCCTCTGATTCCCCAGCTCTGATTCCCCGCCTCTGATTCCCCAGCTCTGAATCCCCGCCTCTGATTCCCCGCGTCTGATTCCCTGCCTCTGATTCCCCGCCTTGATTCCCCATCTCTGATTCACAACCTCTGATTCCCCACCTCTGATTCCCTATATTTGATTCCCCGCCTCTGTTTCCCCGCCTCTGATTCCCCGCCTCTGATTCCCCATATCTGATTCCCCGCCTCTGATTGTCCACCTCTGATTCCCAGCCTCTGATTCGCCAGCTCTGATTCCCCGCCTCTGATTCCCCGCATCTGATTCCCTGCCTCTGATTCCCCGCCTCTGATTCCCCATCTCTGATTCACCGCCTTTGATTCGCCACCTCTGATTCCCCATATCTGATTCCCCACCTCTGATTCCCGGCCTCTTATTCCCAGCATCTGATTCCCGGCCTCTGATTCCCGGCCTCTGATTCCCCGCTTCTGATTCTGATTCCCTGCCTCTTATTCCCCATCTCTGATTCCGCACATCTGATTCCCTGCCTCTGATTCCCCACCTCTGATTCCCCATATCTGATTCCCCGCCTCTGTTTCCCCGCCTCTGATTCCCGGCCTCTTATTCCCAGCATCTGATTCCCGGCCTCTGATTCCCGGCCTCTGATTCCCCGCTTCTGATTCTGATTCCCTGCCTCTTATTCCCCATCTCTGATTCCGCACATCTGATTCCCTGCCTCTGATTCCCCACCTCTGATTCCCCATATCTGATTCCCCGCCTCTGTTTCCCCGCCTCTGATTCCCCGCCTCTGTTTCCCTATATCTAATTCCCCACCTCTGATGCCCCAACTCTGATTCCCCGCCTCTGATTCCCCAGCTCTGATTCCCCGCCTCTGATTCCCTGCATCCGATTCCCCATATCTGATTCCCCGCCTCTGTTTCACCGCCTCTGATTCCCCACCTCTGTTTCCCCATATCTGATTCCCGCCTCTGATTCCCAACTATGAATCCCCTCCTCTGATTCCCCAGCTCTGATTCCCTGCCTCTGATTCCCAGCGTTCTATTCCCTGCCTCTGATTCCCCGCCTGTGATTCCCCATCACTGATTCACCACCTCTGATTCCCTACCTCTGATTCCCCATATCTAATTCCCCGCCTCTGTTTGCCCGCCTCTGATTCCCCGCCTCTGTTTCCCCATATCTGATTCCCCGCCTTTGATTCCCCCCGTCTGATTCCCAGCCTCTGAATCCCCGTGTCTGATTTCCTGCCTCTGATTCCCCGCCTCTGATTCCCCATCTCTGATTCACCTCCTCTGATTCCCCACCTCTGATTCCCCCTCTCTGATTCCGCACATCCAATTCCCTGCCTCTGATTCCCCAACTCTGATTCCCCACCTCTGATTCCCCAGCTCTGATTCCCCGCCTCAGATTCCCCGCGTCTGATTCCCTGCCTCTGATTCCCCGCCTCTGATTCCCTGCCTCTGATTCCCCATATCTGATTCCCCGCCTCTGATTCCCCAACTCTGATTCCCCGCTTCTGATTCCCCAGCTCTGAATCCCCGCCTCTGATTCCCCGCATCTGATACCCTGCATCTGATTCCAAGCCTCTGATTCCCTGTGATTCCCAACCTCTGATTCCCCACCTCTGATTCCCCATATCTGATTCCCCGCCTCTGTTTCCCCGCCTCGGATTCCCCGCCTCTGTTTCCCCACATCTGATTCCCGGCCTCTGATTCCCCGCCTCTGATTCCCCATATCTGATTCCCTGCCTCTGATTCCCCAACTCTGATTCCCCGCCTCTGATTCCACAGCTCTGAATCCCCGCCTATGATTCCCCGCGTCTGATTCCCTGCCTCTGATTTCCCGCCTCTGATTCCCCATCTCTGATTCACCGCCTTTGATTCGCCACCTCTGATTCCCCATATCTGATTCCCCGCCTCTGTTTCCCCGCCTCTGATTCCCCGCCTCTGATTCTCCCTATCTCATTCCCCGCCTCTGAATCCCCATCTCTGATTCCCGGACTCTGATTCCCCTCCTCTGATTCCCGGCCTCTTATTCCCAGCATCTGATTCCCGGCCTCTGATTCCCGGCCTCTGATTCCCCGCTTCTGATTCCCTGCCTCTGATTCCCCATCTCTGAGTCCGCACATCTGACTCCCTGCCTCTGATTCCCCACTTCTGATTCCCCATATCTGTTTCCCCGCCTCTGTTTCCCCGCCTCTGATTCCCCGCCTCTGTTTCCCTATATCTAATTCCCCACCTCTGATGCCCCAACTCTGATTCCCCGCCTCTGATTCCCCAGCTCTGATTCCCCGCCTCTGATTCCCTGCATCCGATTCCCCATATCTGATTCCCCGCCTCTGTTTCCCCGCCTCTGATTCCCCGCCTCTGTTTCCCCATATCTGATTCCAGCCTCTGATTCCCAACTATGATTCCCCGCCTCTGATTCCCCAGCTCTGATTCCCTGCCTCTGATTCCCCGCGTTCTATTCCCTGCCTCTGATTCCCCGCCTGTGATTCCCCATCACTGATTCACCACCTCTGATTCCCTACCTCTGATTCCCCATATCTAATTCCCCGCCTCTGTTTGCCCGCCTCTGATTCCCCGCCTCTGTTTCCCCATATCTGATTCCCCGCCTCTGAATCCCCAACTCTGATTCCCTGCCTCAGATTCCCCAGCTCTGATTCCCCGCCTTTGATTCCCCCCGTCTGATTCCCAGCCTCTGAATCCCCTTGTCTGATTTCCTGCCTCTGATTCCCCGCCTCTGATTCCCCATCTCTGATTCACCACCTCTGATTCCCCACCTCTGATTCCCCATCTCTGATTCCGCACATCCAATTCCCTGCCTCTAATTCCCCAACTCTGATTCCCCACCTCTGATTCCCCAGCTCTGATTCCCCGCCTCAGATTCCCCGCGTCTGATTCCCTGCCTCTGATTCCCCGCCTCTGATTCCCTGCCTCTGATTCCCCATATCTGATTCCCCGCCTCTGATTCCCCAACTCTGATTCCCCGCTTCTGATTCCCCAGCTCTGAATCCCCGCCTCTGATTCCCCGTGTCTGATTCCCTGCCTCTGATTCCCCGCCTCTGATTCCCCATCTGTGATTCACAACCTATGATGCCCCACCTCTGATTCCCCATATCTGATTCCCCGCCTCTGTTTCCCCGCCTCTGATTCCCCATCTCTGATTCACCACCTCTGATTCCCGGCCTCTGATTCCCCATCTCTGATTCCGCACATCCGATTCCCTGCCTATGATTCCCCACCTCTTATTCCCCGCCTCTGATTCCCCATATCTGATTCCCTGCCTCTGTTTCCCCGCCTCTGATTCCCTACCTCTGTTTCCCCATATCTGATTCCCTGCCTCTGATTCCCCGCCTCTGAATACCAGCCTCTGATTCCCCATATCTGATTCCCCGCCTCTGATTCCCTGCCTCTGATTCCCCAGCTCTGATTCCCCGCCTTTGATACCCCCCGTCTCATTCCCAGCCTCTGAATCCCCGTGTCTGATTTCCTGCCTCTGATTCCCCGCCTCTGATTCCCCATCTCTGATTCACCGCCTCTGATTCCCCATCTCTGATTCCACACCTCTGATTACGCGTGTCTGATTCCCCGTGTCTGATTCCCTGCTTCTGATTCCACGCCTCTGATTCCCCATATCTGATTCCCTACCACTGATTCCCCTCCTCTGATTCCCCATCTCTGATTCACCACCTCTGATTCCCGGCCTCTGATTGCCCACCTCTGATTCCCCGCCTCTGATTCGCCAGCTATGATTCCCCCCCTCTGATTCCCCGCGTCTGATTCCCCGCCTCTGATTCCCCAACTCTAATACCCCGCCTCTGATTCCCCAGCTCTGATTCCCCTCCTCTGATTCCCCGCATCTGATTCCCTGCCTCTGATTCCCCACCTCTGATTCCAGGCCTCTGATTCCCAACCTCTGATTCCCCACCTCTGATTCCCAATATCTGATTCCCCGCCTCTGTTTCACCGCCTCTGATTCCCCGCCTCTGTTTCCCCATATCTGATTCCCCGCCTCTGATTCCCCAACTCTGATTCCCCGCCTGTGATTCCCCAGCTCTGATTCCCCGCCTCTGATTCCCCACATCTGATTCCCATCCTCTGATTGCCCACCTCTGATTCCCCGCCTCTGATTCACCAGCTCTGATTCCCCACCTCTGATTCCCCGCATCTGATTCCCTGCCTCTGATTCCCCGCCTCTGATTCCCCATCTCTGATTCCCCGCCTGTGATTCCCCAGCTCTGATTCCCCGCCTCTGATTCCCCAGCTCTGATTCCCAGCCTCTGATTCCCAGTGTTTGATCCCCTGCCTCTGATTACCTTCCTCTGATTCCCGGCCACTGATACCCCGCTTCTGATTCTGATTCCCTGCCTCTGATTCCCCATCTCTGATTCACCACATCTAATTCCCTGCCTCTGATTTCACGCCCCTGATTCCCCACCTCTGATTCCCCATATCTGAATCCCCGCCTCTGTTTCCACGCCTCTGATTCCCTGCCTCTGATTCCCAACCTCTGATTCCCCACCCCTGATTCCCCATATCTGATTCCCCGCCTCTGTTTCCCTGCCTCTGATTCCCCGCCCCTGTTTCCCCATATCTGATTCCCCGCCTCTGATTCCCCAACTCTGATTCCCCGCCTCTGATTCCCCAGCTCTGATTCCCCGCCTCTGATTCCCCGTGTTTGATTCCCTGCCTCTGATTCCCCGCCTCGGATTCCCCATCTCTGATTCACCGCCTTTGATTCGCCACCTCTGATTCCCCATATCTGATTCCCCACCTCTGTTACCCCGCCTCTGATTCCCCGCCTCTGATTCCCCATATATCATTCCCTGCCTCTGAATCCCCATCTCTGATTCCCGGACTCTGATTCCCCACCTCTGAACCCCGGCCTCTGATTCCCGGCCTCTGATTCCCCGCTTCTGATTCTGATTCCCTGCCTCTGATTCCCCATCTCTGATTCCGCACATCTGATTCCCTGCATCTGATTCCCCACCTCTGATTCCCCATATCTGATTCCTCGCCTCTGTTTCCCCGCCTCTGATTTTCCGCCTCTGTTTCCCCATATCTAATTCCCCACCTCAGATGCCCCAACTCTGATACCCCGCCTCTGATTCCCCAGCTCCTATTCCCCGCCTCTGATTCCCCGCATCCGTTTCCCCATATCTGATTCCCCGCCTCTGTTTCCCCGCCTTTGATTCCCCGCCTCTGTTTCCCCATATCTGATTCCCCGCCTCTGATTCCCAACTATGATTCCCCGCCTCTGATTCCCCAGCTCTGATTCCCCGCCTCTGATTCCCCGCGTTCTATTCCCTGCCTCTGATTCCCCGCCTGTGATTCCCCATCTCTGATTCACCACCTCTGATTCCCCACCTCTGGTTCCCCATATCTAATTCCCCGCCTCTGTTTGCCCGCCTCTGATTCCCCGCCTCTGTTTCCCCATATCTGATTCCCCGTGTCTGATTCCCTGCCTCTGATTCCCCGCCTCTGTTTCCCCGACTCTGATTCCCTGCCACTGATTCCCTGCCCCTGATACCCCACCTCTGATTCCCCATATCTGATTCCCTGCCTCTGTTTCCCCGCCTCTGATTCCCCGCCTCTGATTCCCCATATCTGATTCCCCGCCTCTGATTCCCCAACTCTGATTCCCCGCCTCTGATTCCCCAGCTCTGAATCCCCGTCTCTGATTCCCCGCGTCTGTTTCCCCGCCTCTGATTCCCCGTCTCTGTTTCCCCATATCTAAGTCCCCGACACTGATTCCCCAACTCTGATTCCCCACCTCTGATTCCCCAGCTCTGATTCCCCGCCTCTGATTCCCCGCATCTGATTCCCTGCATCTGATTCCCAGCCTCTGATTCCCTGCCTCTGATTCCGAACCTCTGATTCCCCACCTCTGATTCCCCATATCTGATTCCCCGCCTCTGTTTCCCCGCCTCTGATTCCCCGCCTCTGTTTCCCCATATCTGATTCCCGGCCTCTGATTCTCCGCCTCTGATTCCCCGCCTCTGATTCCCTGCCTCTGATTCCCCATCTCCGATTCCGCACATCGGATTACCTGCCTCTGATTCCCCGCCTCTGATTCCCCGCCTCTGATTCCCTGCTTCTGATTCCCAACCTCTGATTCCCCACCTCTGATTCCCCATATCTGATTCCCCGCCTCTGTTTCCCCGCCTCTGATTCCCCGCCTCTGATTCCCCAACTCTGAATCCCCGCCTCTGATTCCCCAGCTCTGATTCCCCGCCTCTGATTCCCCGCATCTGATTCCCTGCCTCTGATTCCCCGCCTCTGATTCCAGGCCTCTGATTCCCAGCATCTGATTCCGGCCTCTGATTCCCGGCCTCTGATTCCCTGCTTCTGATTCTGATTCCCTGCCTCTGATTCCCCATCTCTGATTCCGCACATCTGATTCCTTGCCTCTGATTCCCCACCTCTGATTCCCCAGCTCTGATTCCCCGCCTTTGATTCCCCCCGTCTGATTCCCAGCCTCTGAATCCCCGTGTCTGATTTCCTGCCTCTGATTCCCCGCCTCTGATTCCCCATCTCTGATTCACCGCCTCTGATTCCCCACCTCTGATTCCCCATCTCTGATTCCGCACATCCGATTCCCTGCCTCTGATTCCCGAACTCTGATTCCCCGCCTCTGATTCCCCATCTCTGATTCCCCACCTCTGATTCCCCGTGTCTGATTCCCTGCCTCTGATTCCCCGCCTCTGAATACCAGCCTCTGATTCCCCATATCTGATTCCCCGACTCTGATTCCCTGCCTCTGATTCCCCAGCTCTGATTCCCCGCCTTTGATTCCGCACATCTGATTCCCTTCCTCTGATTCCCCGCCTCTGATTTTCCGCCTCTGATTCCCTGCCTCTGATTCCCAACCTCGGATTCCCCACCTCTGATTCCCCATATCTGATTCCCCGCCTCTGTTTCCCCGCCTCTGATTCCCCGCCTCTGATTCCCAACTCTGATTCCCCGCCTCTGATTCCCCAGCTCTGATTCCCCGTGTTTGATTCCCTGCCTCTGATTCCCTGCCCTGATTCCCCATCTCTGTTTCACCGCCTTTGATTCGCCACCTCTGATTCCCCATATCTGATTCCCCGCCTCTGTTTCCCCGACTCTGATTCCCTGCCTCTGATTCCCAACCTCTGATTCCACACCTCTGATTCCCCATATCTGATTCCCCGCCTCTATTTCCCCATATCTGATTCCCCGCCTCTGATTCCCCAACTCTGATTCCCCGCCTCTGATTCCCCAGCTCTGATTCCCCGACTCTGATTCCCGGCATCCGATTCCCTGCCTCTGATTCCCTGCCTCTGTTTCCCCATATCTGATTCCCCGCCTCTGATTCCCAACTATGATTCCCCGCCTCTGATTCCCCAGCTCTGATTCCCTGCCTCTGATTCCCTGCGTTCTATTCCCTGCCTCTGATTCCCCGCCTGTGATTCCCCATCACTGATTCACCACCTCTGATTCCCCACATCTGATTCCCCATAACTAATTCCCCGCCTCTGTTTGCCCGCCTCTGATTCCCCGCCTCTGTTTCCCCATATCTGATTCCCCGTCTCTGAATCCCCAACTCTGATTCCCTGCCTCTGATTCCCCAGCTCTGATTCCCCGCCTTTGATTCCCCCCGTCTGATTCCCAGCCTCTGAATCCCCGTGTCTGATTTCCTGCCTCTGATTCACCGCCTCTGATTCCCCATCTCTGATTCACCGCCTCTGATTCCCCACCTCTGATTCCCCATCTCTGATTCCGCACATCCGATTCCCTGCCTCTGATTCCCGAACTCTGATTCCCCGCCTCTGATTCCCCATCTCTGATTCCCCACCTCTGATTCCCCGTGTCTGATTCCCTGCCTCTGATTCCCCGCCTCTGAATACCAGCCTCTGATTCCCCATATCTGATTCCCCGCCTCTGATTCCCTGCCTCTGATTCCCCAGCTCTGATTCCCCGCCTTTGATTCCGCACATCTGATTCCCTTCCTCTGATTCCCCGCCTCTGATTTTCCGCCTCTGATTCCCTGCCTCTGATTCCCAACCTCGGATTCCCCACCTCTGATTCCCCATATCTGATTCCCCGCCTCTGTTTCCCCGCCTCTGATTCCCCGCCTCTGATTCCCAACTCTGATTCCCCGCCTCTGATTCCCCAGCTCTGATTCCCCGTGTTTGATTCCCTGCCTCGGATTCCCTGCCCTGATTCCCCATCTCTGTTTCACCGCCTTTGATTCGCCACCTGTGATTCCCCATATCTCATTCCCCGCCTCTGTTTCCCCGACTCTGATTCCCTGCCTCTGATTCCCAACCTCTGATTCCACACCTCTGATTCCCCATATCTGATTCCCCGCCTCTATTTCCCCATATCTGATTCCCCGCCTCCTATTCCCCAACTCTGATTCCCCGCCTCTGATTCCCCAGCTCTGATTCCCCGACTCTGATTCCCGGCATCCGATACCCTGCCTCTGATTCCCCGCCTCTGTTTCCCCATATCTGATTCCCCGCCTCTGATTCCCAACTATGATTCCCCGCCTCTGATTCCCCAGCTCTGATTCCCTGCCTCTGATTCCCTGCGTTCTATTCCCTGCCTCTGATTCCCCGCCTGTGATTCCCCATCACTGATTCACCACCTCTGATTCCCCACATCTGATTCCCCATAACTAATTCCCCGCCTCTGTTTGCCCGCCTCTGATTCCCCGCCTCTGTTTCCCCATATCTGATTCCCCGTCTCTGAATCCCCAACTCTGATTCCCTGCCTCTGATTCCCCAGCTCTGATTCCCCGCCTTTGATTCCCCCCGTCTGATTCCCAGCCTCTGAATCCCCGTGTCTGATTTCCTGCCTCTGATTCCCCGCCTCTGATTCGCCATCTCTGATTCACCGCCTCTGATTCCCCACCTCTGATTCCCCATCTCTGATTCCGCACATCCGATTCCCTGCCTCTGATTCCCGAACTCTGATTCCCCGCCTCTGATTCCCCATCTCTGATTCCCCACCTCTGATTCCCCGTGTCTGATTCCCTGCCTCTGATTCCCCGCCTCTGAATACCAGCCTCTGATTCCCCATATCTGATTCCCCGCCTCTGATTCCCTGCCTCTGATTCCCCAGCTCTGATTCCCCGCCTTTGATTCCCCCCGTCTCATTCCCAGCCTCTGAATCCCCGTGTCTGATTTCCTGCCTCTGATTCCCCGCCTCTGATTCCCCATCTCTGATTCACCGCCTCTGATTCCCCATCTCTGATTCCCCACCTCTGATTCCCCGTGTCTGATTCCCCGTGTCTGATTCCCTGCCTCTGATTCCACGCCTCTGATTCCCCATATCTGATTCCCTACCACTGATTCCCCTCCTCTGATTCCCCATCTCTGATTCACCACCTCTGATTCCCGGCCTCTGATTGCCCACCTCTGATTCCCCGCCTCTGATTCGCCAGCTATGATTCCCCCCCTCTGATTCCCCGCGTCTGATTCCCCGCCTCTGATTCCCCAACTCTAATACCCCGCCTCTGATTCCCCAGCTCTGATTCCCCTCCTCTGATTCCCCGCATCTGATTCCCTGCCTCTGATTCCCCGCCTCTGATTCCAGGCCTCTGATTCCCAACCTCTGATTCCCCACCTCTGATTCCCAATATCTGATTCCCCGCCTCTGTTTCACCGCCTCTGATTCCCCGCCTCTGTTTCCCCATATCTGATTCCCTGCCTCTGATTCCCCAACTCTGATTCCCCGCCTGTGATTCCCCAGCTCTGATTCCCCGCCTCTGATTCCCCATATCTGATTCCCATCCTCTGATTGCCCACCTCTGATTCCCCGCCTCTGATTCGCCAGCTCTGATTCCCCACCTCTGATTCCCCGCATCTGATTCCCTGCCTCTGATTCCCCGCCTCTGATTCCCCATCTCTGATTCCCCGCCTGTGATTCCCCAGCTCTGATTCCCCGCCTCTGATTCCCCAGCTCTGATTCCCAGCCTCTGATTCCCCGTGTTTGATCCCCTGCCTCTGATTACCTTCCTCTGATTCCCGGCCACTGATACCCCGCTTCTGATTCTGGTTCCCTGCCTCTGATTCCCCATCTCTGATTCACCACATCTAATTCCCTGCCTCTGATTTCACGCCCCTGATTCCCCACCTCTGATTCCCCATATCTGAATCCCCGCCTCTGTTTCCACGCCTCTGATTCCCTGCCTCTGATTCCCAACCTCTGATTCCCCACCCCTGATTCCCCATATCTGATTCCCCGCCTCTGTTTCCCTGCCTCTGATTCCCCGCCACTGTTTCCCCATATCTGATTCCCCGCCTCTGATTCCCCAACTCTGATTCCCCGCCTCTGATTCCCCAGCTCTGATTCCCCGCCTCTGATTCCCCGTGTTTGATTCCCTGCCTCTGATTCCCCGCCTCTGATTCCCCATCTCTGATTCACCGCCTTTGATTCGCCACCTCTGATTCCCCATATCTGATTCCCCACCTCTGTTACCCCGCCTCTGATTCCCCGCCTCTGATTCCCCATATATCATTCCCTGCCTCTGAATCCCCATCTCTGATTCCCGGACTCTGATTCCCCACCTCTGATTCCCGGCCTCTTATTCCCGGCATCTGAACCCCGGTCTCTGATTCCCGGCCTCTGATTCCCCGCTTCTGATTCTGATTCCCTGCCTCTGATTCCCCATCTCCTATTCCGCACATCTGATTCCCTGCATCTGATTCCCCACCTCTGATTCCCCATATCTGATTCCTCGCCTCTGTTTCCCCGCCTCTGATTTTCCGCCTCTGTTTCCCCATATCTAATTCCCCACCTCAGATGCCCCAACTCTGATACCCCGCCTCTGATTCCCCAGCTCCTATTCCCCGCCTCTGATTCCCCGCATCCGTTTCCCCATATCTGATTCCCCGCCTCTGTTTCCCCGCCTTTGATTCCCCGCCTCTGTTTCCCCATATCTGATTCCCCGCCTCTGATTCCCAACTATGATTCCCCGCCTCTGATTCCCCAGCTCTGATTCCCCGCCTCTGATTCCCCGCGTTCTATTCCCTGCCTCTGATTCCCCGCCTGTGATTCCCCATCTCTGATTCACCACCTCTGATTCCCCACCTCTGATTCCCCATATCTAATTCCCCGCCTCTGTTTGCCCGCCTCTGATTCCCCGCCTCTGTTTCCCCATATCTGATTCCCCGTGTCTGATTCCCTGCCTCTGATTCCCCGCCTCTGTTTCCCCGCCTCTGATTCCCTGCCACTGATTCCCTGCCCCTGATACCCCACCTCTGATTCCCCATATCTGATTCCCCGCCTCTGATTCCCCAACTCTGATTCCCCGCCTCTGATTCCCCAGCTCTGAATCCCCGCCTCTGATTCCCCGCGTCTGTTTCCCCGCCTCTGATTCCCCGCCTCTCTTTCCCCATATCTAAGTCCCCGACACTGATTCCCCAACTCTGATTCCCCACCTCTGATTCCCCAGCTCTGATTCCCCGCCTCTGATTCCCCGCATCTGATTCCCTGCATCTGATTCCCAGCCTCTGATTCCCTGCCTCTGATTCCGAACCTCTGATTCCCCACCTCTGATTCCCCATATCTGATTCCCCGCCTCTGTTTCCCAGCCACTGATTCCCCGCCTCTGTTTCCCCATATCTGATTCCTGGCCTCTGATTCTCCGCCTCTGATTCCCCGCCTCTGATTCCCTGCCTCTGATTCCCCATCTCCGATTCCGCACATCGGATTACCTTCCCCTGATTCCCCGCCTCTGATTCCCCGCCTCTGATTCCCTGCTTCTGATTCCCAACCTCTGATTCCCCACCTCTGATTCCCCATATCTGATTCACCGCCTCTGTTTCCCCGCCTCTGATTCCCCGCCTCTGATTCCCCAACTCTGAATCCCCGCCTCTGATTCCCCAGCTCTGATTCCCCGCCTCTGATTCCCCGCATCTGATTCCCTGCCTCTGATTCCCCGCCTCTGATTCCAGGCCTCTGATTCCCAGCATCTGATTCCGGCCTCTGATTCCCGGCCTCTGATTCCCTGCTTCTGATTCTGATTCCCTGCCTCTGATTCCCCATCTCTGATTCCGCACATCTGATTCCTTGCCTCTGATTCCCCACCTCTGATTCCCCATATCTGATTCCCCGCCTGGGTTTCCCCGCCTCTGATTCCCCGCCTCTGTTTCCCAATATCTAAGTCCCCGCCTCTGATTCCCCAAATCTGATTCCCCACCTCTGATTCCCCAGCTCTGATTCCCCGCCTCTGATTCCCCGCATCTGATTCCCTGCATCTGATTCCAAGCCTCTGATTCCCTGCCTCTGATTCCCAACCTCTGATTCCCAACCTCTGATTCCCCATATCTGATTCCCCGCCTCTGTTTCCCCGCCTCGGATTCCCCGCCTCTGTTTCCCCATATCTGATTCCCGGCCTCTGATTCCCCGCCTCTGATTCCCCGCCTCTGATTCCCTGCCTCTGATTCCCCATCTCCGATTCCGCACATCTGATTCCCTTCCTCTGATTCCCCGCCTCTGATTTTCCGCCTCTGATTCCCTGCCTCTGATTCCCAACCTCGGATTCCCCACCTCTGATTCCCCATATCTGATTCCCCGCCTCTGTTTCCCCGCCTCTGATTCCCCGCCTCTGATTCCCAACTCTGATTCCCCGCCTCTGATTCCCCAGCTCTGATTCCACGTGTTTGATTCCCTGCCTCTGATTCCCTGCCCTGATTCCCCATCTCTGTTTCACCGCCTTTGATTCGCCACCTCTGATTCCCCATATCTGATTCCCCGCCTCTGTTTCCCCGACTCTGATTCCCTGCCTCTGATTCCCAACCTCTGATTCCACACCTCTGAATCCCCATATCTGATTCCCCGTCTCTATTTCCCCATATCTGATTCCCCGCCTCTGATTCCCCAACTCTGATTCCCCGCCTCTGATTCCCCAGCTCTGATTCCCCGACTCTGATTCCCGGCATCCGATTCCCTGCCTCTGATTCCCCGCCTCTGATTCCCCATCTCTGATTCCCCGCCTCTGATTCCCCGTGTCTGATTCCCTGCCTTTGATTCCCCACCTCTGATTCCCCACCTCTGATTCCCTGCCACTGATTCCCTGCCCCTGATTCCCCACCTCTGATTCCCCACATCTGATTCCCCGCCTCTGTTTCCCCGCCTCTGATTCCCCGCCTCTGATTCCCAATATCTGATTCCCTGCCTCTGATTCCCCAACTCTGATTCCCCGCCTATGATTCCCCAGCTCTGAATCCCCGCCTCTGATTCCCCGCGTCTGATTCCCTGCCTCTGATTCCCCGCCTTGATTCCCCATCTCTGATTCACAACCTCTGATTCCCCACCTCTGATTCCCTATATTTGATTCCCCGCCTCTGTTTCCCCGCCTCTGATTCCCCGCCTCTGATTCCCCATATCTGATTCCCCGCCTCTGATTGTCCACCTCTGATTCCCAGCCTCTGATTCGCCAGCTCAGATTCCCCGCCTCTGATTCCCCGCATCTGATTCCCTGCCTCTGATTCCCCGCCTCTGATTCCCCATCTCTGATTCACCGCCTTTGATTCGCCACCTCTGATTCCCCATATCTGATTCCCCACCTCTGATTCCCGGCCTCTTATTCCCAGCATCTGATTCCCGGCCTCTGATTCCCGGCCTCTGATTCCCCGCTTCTGATTCTGATTCCCTGCCTCTTATTCCCCATCTCTGATTCCGCACATCTGATTCCCTGCCTCTGATTCCCCACCTCTGATTCCCCATATATGATTCCCCGCCTCTGTTTCCCCGCCTCTGATTCCCGGCCTCTTATTCCCAGCATCTGATTCCCGGCCTCTGATTCCCGGCCTCTGATTCCCCGCTTCTGATTCTGATTCCCTGCCTCTTATTCCCCATCTCTGATTCCGCACATCTGATTCCCTGCCTCTGATTCCCCTCCACTGATTCCCCATATCTGATTCCCCGCCTCTGTTTCCCCGCTTCTGATTCCCCGCCTCTGTTTCCCTATATCTAATTCCCCACCTCTGATGCCCCAACTCTGATTCCCCGCCTCTGATTCCCCAGCTCTGATTCCCCGCCTCTGATTCCCTGCATCCGATTCCCCATATCTGATTCCCCGCCTCTGTTTCACCGCCTCTGATTCCCCACCTCTGTTTCCCCATATCTGATTCCCGCCTCTGATTCCCAACTATGAATCCCCTCCTCTGATTCCCCAGCTCTGATTCCCTGCCTCTGATTCCCAGCGTTCTATTCCCTGCCTCTGATTCCCCGCCTGTGATTCCCCATCACTGATTCACCACCTCTGATTCCCTACCTCTGATTCCCCATATCTAATTCCCCGCCTCTGTTTGCCCGCCTCTGATTCCCCGCCTCTGTTTCCCCATATCTGATTCCCCGCCTCTGAATCCCCAACTCTGATTCCCTGCCTCAGATTCCCCAGCTCTGATTCCCCGCCTTTGATTCCCCCCGTCTGATTCCCAGCCTCTGAATCCCCGTGTCTGATTTCCTGCCTCTGATTCCCCGCCTCTGATTCCCCATCTCTGATTCACCTCCTCTGATTCCCCACCTCTGATTCCCCCTCTCTGATTCCGCACATCCAATTCCCTGCCTCTGATTCCCCAACTCTGATTCCCCACCTCTGATTCCCCAGCTCTGATTCCCCGCCTCAGATTCCCCGCGTCTGATTCCCTGCCTCTGATTCCCCGCCTCTGATTCCCTGCCTCTGATTCCCCATATCTGATTCCCCGCCTCTGATTCCCCAACTCTGATTCCCCGCTTCTGATTCCCCAGCTCTGAATCCCCGCCTCTGATTCCACGCGTCTGATTCCCTGCCTCTGATTCCCCGCCTCTGATTCCCCATCTGTGATTCACAACCTCTGATGCCCCACCTCTGATTCCCCATATCTGATTCCCTGCCTCTGTTTCCCCGCCTCTGATTCCCCACCTCTGTTTCCCCATATCTGATTCCCCACCTCTGATTCCCCAACTCTAATACCCCGCCTCTGATTCCCCAGCTCTGATTCCCCGCCTCTGATTCCCCGCATCTGATTCCCTGCCACTGATTCCCCGCCTCTGATTCCAGGCCTCTGATTCCCAGCATCTGATTCCGGCCTCTGATTCCCGGCCTCTGATTCCCTGCTTCTGATTCTGATTCACTGCCTCTGATTCCCCATCTCTGATTCCGCACATCTGATTCCCTGCCTCTGATTCCCCACCTCTGATTCCCCATATCTGATTCCCCGCCTCTGTTTCCCCGCCTCTGATTCCCCGCCTCTGTTTCCCAATATCTAAGTCCCCACCTCTGATTCCCCAAATCTGATTCCCCACCTCTGATTCCCCAGCTCTGATTCCCCGCCTCTGATTCCCCGCATCTGATACCCTGCATCTGATTCCAAGCCTCTGATTCCCTGTGATTCCCAACCTCTGATTCCCCACCTCTGATTCCCCATATCTGATTCCCCGCCTCTGTTTCCCCGCCTCGGATTCCCCGCCTCTGTTTCCCCACATCTGATTCCCGGCCTCTGATTCCCCGCCTCTGATTCCCCATATCTGATTCCCTGCCTCTGATTCCCCAACTCTGATTCCCCGCCTCTGATTCCACAGCTCTGAATCCCCGCCTATGATTCCCCGCGTCTGATTCCCTGCCTCTGATTCCCCGCCTCTGATTCCCCATCTCTGATTCACCGCCTTTGATTCGCCACCTCTGATTCCCCATATCTGATTCCCCGCCTCTGTTTCCCCGCCTCTGATTCCCCGCCTCTGATTCTCCATATCTCATTCCCCGCCTCTGAATCCCCATCTCTGATTCCCGGACTCTGATTCCCCTCCTCTGATTCCCGGCCTCTTATTCCCAGCATCTGATTCCCGGCCTCTGATTCCCGGCCTCTGATTCCCCGCTTCTGATTCCCTGCCTCTGATTCCCCATCTCTGAGTCCGCACATCTGATTCCCTGCCTCTGATTCCCCACTTCTGATTCCCCATATCTGATTCCCCGCCTCTGTTTCCCCGCCTCTGATTCCCCGCCTCTGTTTCCCTATATCTAATTCCCCACCTCTGATGCCCCAACTCTGATTCCCCGCCTCTGATTCCCCAGCTCTGATTCCCCGCCTCTGATTCCCTGCATCCGATTCCCCATATCTGATTCCCCGCCTCTGTTTCCCCGCCTCTGATTCCCCGCCTCTGTTTCCCCATATCTGATTCCAGCCTCTGATTCCCAACTATGATTCCCCGCCTCTGATTCCCCAGCTCTGATTCCCTGCCTCTGATTCCCCGCGTTCTATTCCCTGCCTCTGATTCCCCGCCTGTGATTCCCCATCACTGATTCACCACCTCTGATTCCCTACCTCTGATTCCCCATATCTAATTCCCCGCCTCTGTATGCCCGCCTCTGATTCCCCGCCTCTGTTTCCCCATATCTGATTCCCCGCCTCTGAATCCCCAACTCTGATTCCCTGCCTCAGATTCCCCAGCTCTGATTCCCCCCCTTTGATTCCCCCCGTCTGATTCCCAGCCTCTGAATCCCCTTGTCTGATTTCCTGCCTCTGATTCCCCGCCTCTGATTCCCCATCTCTGATTCACCACCTCTGATTCCCCACCTCTGATTCCCCATCTCTGATTCCGCACATCCAATTCCCTGCCTCTGATTCCCCAACTCTGATTCCCCACCTCTGATTCCCCAGCTCTGATTCCCCGCCTCAGATTCCCCGCGTCTGATTCCCTGCCTCTGATTCCCCGCCTCTGATTCCCTGCCTCTGATTCCCCATATCTGATTCCCCGCCTCTGATTCCCCAACTCTGATTCCCCGCTTCTGATTCCCAACCTCTGATTCCCCACCTCTGATTCCCCATATCTGATTCACCGCCTCTGTTTCCCCGCCTCTGATTCCCCGCCTCTGATTCCCCAACTCTGAATCCCCGCCTCTGATTCCCCAGCTCTGATTCCCCGCCTCTGATTCCCCGCATCTGATTCCCTGCCTCTGATTCCCCGCCTCTGATTCCAGGCCTCTGATTCCCAGCATCTGATTCCGGCCTCTGATTCCCGGCCTCTGATTCCCTGCTTCTGATTCTGATTCCCTGCCTCTGATTCCCCATCTCTGATTCCGCACATCTGATTCCTTGCCTCTGATTCCCCACCTCTGATTCCCCATATCTGATTCCCCGCCTGGGTTTCCCCGCCTCTGATTCCCCGCCTCTGTTTCCCAATATCTAAGTCCCCGCCTCTGATTCCCCAAATCTGATTCCCCACCTCTGATTCCCCAGCTCTGATTCCCCGCCTCTGATTCCCCGCATCTGATTCCCTGCATCTGATTCCAAGCCTCTGATTCCCTGCCTCTGATTCCCAACCTCTGATTCCCAACCTCTGATTCCCCATATCTGATTCCCCGCCTCTGTTTCCCCGCCTCGGATTCCCCGCCTCTGTTTCCCCATATCTGATTCCCGGCCTCTGATTCCCCGCCTCTGATTCCCCGCCTCTGATTCCCTGCCTCTGATTCCCCATCTCCGATTCCGCACATCTGATTCCCTTCCTCTGATTCCCCGCCCCTGATTTTCCGCCTCTGATTCCCTGCCTCTGATTCCCAACCTCGGATTCCCCACCTCTGATTCCCCATATCTGATTCCCCGCCTCTGTTTCCCCGCCTCTGATTCCCCGCCTCTGATTCCCAACTCTGATTCCCCGCCTCTGATTCCCCAGCTCTGATTCCACGTGTTTGATTCCCTGCCTCTGATTCCCTGCCCTGATTCCCCATCTCTGTTTCACCGCCTTTGATTCGCCACCTCTGATTCCCCATATCTGATTCCCCGCCTCTGTTTCCCCGACTCTGATTCCCTGCCTCTGATTCCCAACCTCTGATTCCACACCTCTGAATCCCCATATATTATTCCCCGTCTCTATTTCCCCATATCTGATTCCCCGCCTCTGATTCCCCAACTCTGATTCCCCGCCTCTGATTCCCCAGCTCTGATTCCCCGACTCTGATTCCCGGCATCCGATTCCCTGCCTCTGATTCCCCGCCTCTGATTCCCCATCTCTGATTCCCCGCCTCTGATTCCCCGTGTCTGATTCCCTGCCTTTGATTCCCCACCTCTGATTCCCCACCTCTGATTCCCTGCCACTGATTCCCTGCCCCTGATTCCCCACCTCTGATTCCCCACATCTGATTCCCCGCCTCTGTTTCCCCGCCTCTGATTCCCCGCCTCTGATTCCCAATATCTGATTCCCTGCCTCTGATTCCCCAACTCTGATTCCCCGCCTCTGATTCCCCAGCTCTGAATCCCCGCCTCTGATTCCCCGCGTCTGATTCCCTGCCTCTGATTCCCCGCCTTGATTCCCCATCTCTGATTCACAACCTCTGATTCCCCACCTCTGATTCCCTATATTTGATTCCCCGCCTCTGTTTCCCCGCCTCTGATTCCCCGCCTCTGATTCCCCATATCTGATTCCCCGCCTCTGATTGTCCACCTCTGATTCCCAGCCTCTGATTCGCCAGCTCAGATTCCCCGCCTCTGATTCCCCGCATCTGATTCCCTGCCTCTGATTCCCCGCCTCTGATTCCCCATCTCTGATTCACCGCCTTTGATTCGCCACCTCTGATTCCCCATATCTGATTCCCCACCTCTGATTCCCGGCCTCTTATTCCCAGCATCTGATTCCCGGCCTCTGATTCCCGGCCTCTGATTCCCCGCTTCTGATTCTGATTCCCTGCCTCTTATTCCCCATCTCTGATTCCGCACATCTGATTCCCTGCCTCTGATTCCCCACCTCTGATTCCCCATATATGATTCCCCGCCTCTGTTTCCCCGCCTCTGATTCCCGGCCTCTTATTCCCAGCATCTGATTCCCGGCCTCTGATTCCCGGCCTCTGATTCCCCGCTTCTGATTCTGATTCCCTGCCTCTTATTCCCCATCTCTGATTCCGCACATCTGATTCCCTGCCTCTGATTCCCCACCACTGATTCCCCATATCTGATTCCCCGCCTCTGTTTCCCCGCCTCTGATTCCCCGCCTCTGTTTCCCTATATCTAATTCCCCACCTCTGATGCCCCAATTCTGATTCCCCGCCTCTGATTCCCCAGCTCTGATTCCCCGCCTCTGATTCCCTGCATCCGATTCCCCATATCTGATTCCCCGCCTCTGTTTCACCGCCTCTGTTTCCCCACCTCTGTTTCCCCATATCTGATTCCCGCCTCTGATTCCCAACTATGAATCCCCTCCTCTGATTCCCCAGCTCTGATTCCCTGCCTCTGATTCCCAGCGTTCTATTCCCTGCCTCTGATTCCCCGCCTGTGATTCCCCATCACTGATTCACCACCTCTGATTCCCTACCTCTGATTCCCCATATCTAATTCCCCGCCTCTGTTTGCCCGCCTCTGATTCCCCGCCTCTGTTTCCCCATATCTGATTCCCCGCCTCTGAATCCCCAACTCTGATTCCCTGCCTCAGATTCCCCAGCTCTGATTCCCCGCCTTTGATTCCCCCCGTCTGATTCCCAGCCTCTGAATCCCCGTGTCTGATTTCCTGCCTCTGATTCCCCGCCTCTGATTCCCCATCTCTGATTCACCTCCTCTGATTCCCCACCTCTGATTCCCCCTCTCTGATTCCGCACATCCAATTCCCTGCCTCTGATTCCCCAACTCTGATTCCCCACCTCTGATTCCCCAGCTCTGATTCCCCGCCTCAGATTCCCCGCGTCTGATTCCCTGCCTCTGATTCCCCGCCTCTGATTCCCTGCCTCTGATTCCCCATATCTGATTCCCCGCCTCTGATTCCCCAACTCTGATTCCCCGCTTCTGATTCCCCAGCTCTGAATCCCCGCCTCTGATTCCCCGCGTCTGATTCCCTGCCTCTGATTCCCCGCCTCTGATTCCCCATCTGTGATTCACAACCTCTGATGCCCCACCTCTGATTCCCCATATCTGATTCCCTGCCTCTGTTTCCCCGCCTCTGATTCCCCACCTCTGTTTCCCCATATCTGATTCCCCACCTCTGATTCCCCAACTCTAATACCCCGCCTCTGATTCCCCAGCTCTGATTCCCCGCCTCTGATTCCCCGCATCTGATTCCCTGCCACTGATTCCCCGCCTCTGATTCCAGGCCTCTGATTCCCAGCATCTGATTCCGGCCTCTGATTCCCGGCCTCTGATTCCCTGCTTCTGATTCTGATTCCCTGCCTCTGATTCCCCATCTCTGATTCCGCACATCTGATTCCCTGCCTCTGATTCCCCACCTCTGATTCCCCATATCTGATTCCCCGCCTCTGTTTCCCCGCCTCTGATTCCCCGCCTCTGTTTCCCAATATCTAAGTCCCCACCTCTGATTCCCCAAATCTGATTCCCCACCTCTGATTCCCCAGCTCTGATTCCCCGCCTCTGATTCCCCGCATCTGATACCCTGCATCTGATTCCAAGCCTCTGATTCCCTGTGATTCCCAACCTCTGATTCCCCACCTCTGATTCCCCATATCTGATTCCCCGCCTCTGTTTCCCCGCCTCGGATTCCCCGCCTCTGTTACACCACATCTGATTCCCGGCCTATGATTCCCCGCCTCTGATTCCCCATATCTGATTCCCTGCCTCTGATTCCCCAACTCTGATTCCCCGCCTCTGATTCCACAGCTCTGAATCCCCGCCTATGATTCCCCGCGTCTGATTCCCTGCCTCTGATTCCCCGCCTCTGATTCCCCATCTCTGATTCACCGCCTTTGATTCGCCACCTCTGATTCCCCATATCTGATTCCCCGCCTGGGTTTCCCCGCCTCTGATTCCCCGCCTCTGTTTCCCAATATCTAAGTCCCCGCCTCTGATTCCCCAAATCTGATTCCCCACCTCTGATTCCCCAGCTCTGATTCCCCGCCTCTGATTCCCCGCATCTGATTCCCTGCATCTGATTCCAAGCCTCTGATTCCCTGCCTCTGATTCCCAACCTCTGATTCCCAACCTCTGATTCCCCATATCTGATTCCCCGCCTCTGTTTCCCCGCCTCGGATTCCCCGCCTCTGTTTCCCCATATCTGATTCCCGGCCTCTGATTCCCCGCCTCTGATTCCCCGCCTCTGATTCCCTGCCTCTGATTCCCCATCTCCGATTCCGCACATCTGATTCCCTTCCTCTGATTCCCCGCCCCTGATTTTCCGCCTCTGATTCCCTGCCTCTGATTCCCAACCTCGGATTCCCCACCTCTGATTCCCCATATCTGATTCCCCGCCTCTGTTTCCCCGCCTCTGATTCCCCGCCTCTGATTCCCAACTCTGATTCCCCGCCTCTGATTCCCCAGCTCTGATTCCACGTGTTTGATTCCCTGCCTCTGATTCCCTGCCCTGATTCCCCATCTCTGTTTCACCGCCTTTGATTCGCCACCTCTGATTCCCCATATCTGATTCCCCGCCTCTGTTTCCCCGACTCTGATTCCCTGCCTCTGATTCCCAACCTCTGATTCCACACCTCTGAATCCCCATATATTATTCCCCGTCTCTATTTCCCCATATCTGATTCCCCGCCTCTGATTCCCCAACTCTGATTCCCCGCCTCTGATTCCCCAGCTCTGATTCCCCGACTCTGATTCCCGGCATCCGATTCCCTGCCTCTGATTCCCCGCCTCTGATTCCCCATCTCTGATTCCCCGCCTCTGATTCCCCGTGTCTGATTCCCTGCCTTTGATTCCCCACCTCTGATTCCCCACCTCTGATTCCCTGCCACTGATTCCCTGCCCCTGATTCCCCACCTCTGATTCCCCACATCTGATTCCCCGCCTCTGTTTCCCCGCCTCTGATTCCCCGCCTCTGATTCCCAATATCTGATTCCCTGCCTCTGATTCCCCAACTCTGATTCCCCGCCTCTGATTCCCCAGCTCTGAATCCCCGCCTCTGATTCCCCGCGTCTGATTCCCTGCCTCTGATTCCCCGCCTTGATTCCCCATCTCTGATTCACAACCTCTGATTCCCCACCTCTGATTCCCTATATTTGATTCCCCGCCTCTGTTTCCCCGCCTCTGATTCCCCGCCTCTGATTCCCCATATCTGATTCCCCGCCTCTGATTGTCCACCTCTGATTCCCAGCCTCTGATTCGCCAGCTCAGATTCCCCGCCTCTGATTCCCCGCATCTGATTCCCTGCCTCTGATTCCCCGCCTCTGATTCCCCATCTCTGATTCACCGCCTTTGATTCGCCACCTCTGATTCCCCATATCTGATTCCCCACCTCTGATTCCCGGCCTCTTATTCCCAGCATCTGATTCCGCACATCTGATTCCCTGCCTCTGATTCCCCACCTCTGATTCCCCATATATGATTCCCCGCCTCTGTTTCCCCGCCTCTGATTCCCGGCCTCTTATTCCCAGCATCTGATTCCCGGCCTCTGATTCCCGGCCTCTGATTCCCCGCTTCTGATTCTGATTCCCTGCCTCTTATTCCCCATCTCTGATTCCGCACATCTGATTCCCTGCCTCTGATTCCCCACCACTGATTCCCCATATCTGATTCCCCGCCTCTGTTTCCCCGCCTCTGATTCCCCGCCTCTGTTTCCCTATATCTAATTCCCCACCTCTGATGCCCCAATTCTGATTCCCCGCCTCTGATTCCCCAGCTCTGATTCCCCGCCTCTGATTCCCTGCATCCGATTCCCCATATCTGATTCCCCGCCTCTGTTTCACCGCCTCTGATTCCCCACCTCTGTTTCCCCATATCTGATTCCCGCCTCTGATTCCCAACTATGAATCCCCTCCTCTGATTCCCCAGCTCTGATTCCCTGCCTCTGATTCCCAGCGTTCTATTCCCTGCCTCTGATTCCCCGCCTGTGATTCCCCATCACTGATTCACCACCTCTGATTCCCTACCTCTGATTCCCCATATCTAATTCCCCGCCTCTGTTTGCCCGCCTCTGATTCCCCGCCTCTGTTTCCCCATATCTGATTCCCCGCCTCTGAATCCCCAACTCTGATTCCCTGCCTCAGATTCCCCAGCTCTGATTCCCCGCCTTTGATTCCCCCCGTCTGATTCCCAGCCTCTGAATCCCCGTGTCTGATTTCCTGCCTCTGATTCCCCGCCTCTGATTCCCCATCTCTGATTCACCTCCTCTGATTCCCCACCTCTGATTCCCCCTCTCTGATTCCGCACATCCAATTCCCTGCCTCTGATTCCCCAACTCTGATTCCCCACCTCTGATTCCCCAGCTCTGATTCCCCGCCTCAGATTCCCCGCGTCTGATTCCCTGCCTCTGATTCCCCGCCTCTGATTCCCTGCCTCTGATTCCCCATATCTGATTCCCCGCCTCTGATTCCCCAACTCTGATTCCCCGCTTCTGATTCCCCAGCTCTGAATCCCCGCCTCTGATTCCCCGCGTCTGATTCCCTGCCTCTGATTCCCCGCCTCTGATTCCCCATCTGTGATTCACAACCTCTGATGCCCCACCTCTGATTCCCCATATCTGATTCCCTGCCTCTGTTTCCCCGCCTCTGATTCCCCACCTCTGTTTCCCCATATCTGATTCCCCACCTCTGATTCCCCAACTCTAATACCCCGCCTCTGATTCCCCAGCTCTGATTCCCCGCCTCTGATTCCCCGCATCTGATTCCCTGCCACTGATTCCCCGCCTCTGATTCCAGGCCTCTGATTCCCAGCATCTGATTCCGGCCTCTGATTCCCGGCCTCTGATTCCCTGCTTCTGATTCTGATTCCCTGCCTCTGATTCCCCATCTCTGATTCCGCACATCTGATTCCCTGCCTCTGATTCCCCACCTCTGATTCCCCATATCTGATTCCCCGCCTCTGTTTCCCCGCCTCTGATTCCCCGCCTCTGTTTCCCAATATCTAAGTCCCCACCTCTGATTCCCCAAATCTGATTCCCCACCTCTGATTCCCCAGCTCTGATTCCCCGCCTCTGATTCCCCGCATCTGATACCCTGCATCTGATTCCAAGCCTCTGATTCCCTGTGATTCCCAACCTCTGATTCCCCACCTCTGATTCCCCATATCTGATTCCCCGCCTCTGTTTCCCCGCCTCGGATTCCCCGCCTCTGTTACACCACATCTGATTCCCGGCCTCTGATTCCCCGCCTCTGATTCCCCATATCTGATTCCCTGCCTCTGATTCCCCAACTCTGATTCCCCGCCTCTGATTCCACAGCTCTGAATCCCCGCCTATGATTCCCCGCGTCTGATTCCCTGCCTCTGATTCCCCGCCTCTGATTCCCCATCTCTGATTCACCGCCTTTGATTCGCCACCTCTGATTCCCCATATCTGATTCCCCGCCTCTGTTTCCCCGCCTCTGATTCCCCGCCTCTGATTCTCCATATCTCATTCCCCGCCTCTGAATCCCCATCTCTGATTCCCGGACTCTGATTCCCCTCCTCTGATTCCCGGCCTCTTATTCCCAGCATCTGATTCCCGGCCTCTGATTCCCGGCCTCTGATTCCCCGCTTCTGATTCCCTGCCTCTGATTCCCCATCTCTGAGTCCGCACATCTGATTCCCTGCCTCTGATTCCCCACTTCTGATTCCCCATATCTGATTCCCCGCCTCTGTTTCCCCGCCTCTGATTCCCCGCCTCTGTTTCCCTATATCTAATTCCCCACCTCTGATGCCCCAACTCTGATTCCCCGCCTCTGATTCCCCAGCTCTGATTCCCCGCCTCTGATTCCCTGCATCCGATTCCCCATATCTGATTCCCTGCCTCTGTTTCCCCGCCTCTGATTCCCCGCCTCTGTTTCCCCATATCTGATTCCAGCCTCTGATTCCCAACTATGATTCCCCGCCTCTGATTCCCCAGCACTGATTCCCTGCCTCTGATTCCCCGCGTTCTATTCCCTGCCTCTGATTCCCCGCCTGTGATTCCCCATCACTGATTCACCACCTCTGATTCCCTACCTCTGATTCCCCATATCTAATTCCCCGCCTCTGTATGCCCGCCTCTGATTCCCCGCCTCTGTTTCCCCATATCTGATTCCCCGCCTCTGAATCCCCAACTCTGATTCCCTGCCTCAGATTCCCCAGCTCTGATTCCCCGCCTTTGATTCCCCCCGTCTGATTCCCAGCCTCTGAATCCCCTTGTCTGATTTCCTGCCTCTGATTCCCCGCCTCTGATTCCCCATCTCTGATTCACCACGTCTGATTCCCCACCTCTGATTCCCCATCTCTGATTCCGCACATCCAATTCCCTGCCTCTGATTCCCCAACTCTGATTCCCCACCTCTGATTCCCCAGCTCTGATTCCCCGCCTCAGATTCCCCGCGTCTGATTCCCTGCCTCTGATTCCCCGCCTCTGATTCCCTGCCTCTGATTCCCCATATCTGATTCCCCGCCTCTGATTCCCCAACTCTGATTCCCCGCTTCTGATTCCCCAGCTCTGAATCCCCGCCTCTGATTCCCCGTGTCTGATTCCCTGCCTCTGATTCCCCGCCTCTGATTCCCCATCTGTGATTCACAACCTATGATGCCCCACCTCTGATTCCCCATATCTGATTCCCCGCCTCTGTTTCCCCGCCTCTGATTCCCCGCCTCTGATTCCCCATATCTGATTCCCCGCCTCTGATTGCCCACCTCTGATTCCCCGCGTCTGATACCCTGCCTCTGATTCCCCGCCTCTGATTCCCCATCTCTGATTCACCACCTCTGATTCCCGGCCTCTGATTCCCCATCTCTGATTCCGCACATCCGATTCCCTGCCTATGATTCCCCACCTCTGATTCCCCGCCTCTGATTCCCCATATCTGATTCCCTGCCTCTGTTTCCCCGCCTCTGATTCCCTACCTCTGTTTCCCCATATCTGATTCCCCGCCTCTGATTCCCCAACTCTAATACCCCGCCTCTGATTCCCCAGCTCTGATTCCCCGCCTCTGATTCCCCGCATCTGATTCCCTGCCTCTGATTCCCCGCCTCTGATTCCAGGCCTCTGATTCCCATCATCTGATTCCGGCCTCTGATTCCCGGCCTCTGATTCCCTGCTTCTGATTCTGATTCCCTGCCTCTGATTCCCCATCTCTGATTCCGCACATCTGATTCCCTGCCTCTGATTCCCCACCTCTGATTCCCCATATCTGATTCCCCGCCTCTGTTTCCCCGCCTCTGATTCCCCGCCTCTGTTTCCCAATATCTAAGTCCCCACCTCTGATTCCCCAAATCTGATTCCCCACCTCTGATTCCCCAGCTCTGATTCCCCGCCTCTGATTCCCCGCATCTGATTCCCTGCATCTGATTCCAAGCCTCTGATTCCCTGCCTCTGATTCCCAACCTCTGATTCCCCACCTCTGATTCCCCATATCTGATTCCCCGCCTCTGTTTCCCCGCCTCGGATTCCCCGCCTCAGTTTCCCCATATCTGATTCC